>NC_092710.1:237562194-237862361 GCF_047496885.1 Scyliorhinus torazame
GCAGATGGTGCTGTTACAGGCCCTCATCCTTCAGGAGACTCCATACTGAAAGATTTCCCTGAAATTTTCCAAGGTTTTGGTACGTTGCCATACGCCTATAAGATTCAATTAAAAGAAGATGCACAGCCTGTGATTCATGCGCCCAGATGTGTGCCAGCACCAGTAAAAGTCAAACAAAAGGCAGAGCTCAAAAGAATGACTGCTTTGGGGGTCATCAATCCGATTGCGATCTCCACAGACTGGGTTAATTCAATGTTATGTATAACAAAGCGCAATAAGGAACCTCCACAAAAGATGACCTGTATTGATGGTGACTCACTAAGAGAAGAATCTAAGAAGGGCTCGATGTTGCAGGAAGTGAGAAGATATCTTCGTGAAGGTTGGCTCAGAGAATCTTGCTCCTGTGCGAGAGCAGAGTTGAGTGTCGATGATGGAGACTTGCTCTGAAAAAAGAGAAACGAGTTCCATGTAGAGCACAATGGAAATAAAAAGTTTAAAAAGGGAGCCGAAGACATGGTCTATCGGCCGGGATATCACCACAATGGTTCAAAACTGCACACGGTGCAAGAGAGTGAACGTCTGCACACAGTGCAGGAAGCAAACAAAAGGCACACGGTGCAAACTGATGTACTTCCAAATGTTGGACAAATCTACTAATGCAGAAGCAGAAAAGCAACCACTCTGTCAAAAAAGAGGGAAGAGAGAGATTTCAAGCCAATCTGCAATGAGGAACAAACACAACAAAAGGACGACACATCAATACATGAGGAACATCAAACTCAATCTGCAACCGATACTGAAAATGAAGAACCGTTGCACGTTCAGCAGACTCTGAGAAGGCCTACAAGTATCAGGTGCAAGCCAGAAAGACTGAATTTATGACGGACTGAAAAAGGAATTTTGAACATGTAAATAGTTATGCATATCATGATGTAATGCAAAGAACACTCCAATGTATGTAAATAATTTCACTCTCTGAAGGAAAGGGGATGTTATGATATGTATAAAGCAGTTATGTACACAATATTATGCACAACCTCTGACCACCAGATGGCAGTGTTAATCCACCACATGACTCTGGTCCTGGGAGTTGGGAGTAGGTTGTGTTGGAGACAGACATATTTTGCAATAGCTCTGCAATAGTTAATTAGTGTTGTTAGTTCATTATTTTATTTACCTTAAGTTATCTTAATCACATAGTTGTTAATTAATAAATTATTTAAATTAGATGTTCTGTAGTTTATCATTTACTCTGGCCTGTCTACAGAACATGACACTTACTGCACTTATTTCTTTGCAAGTGGCTTATTTGATAACCGGCAGCCTCTGGCAGGTAAGCTATTATGTTATCCATTGTTACATAAGACAAGTAATTTATTTCCCTTGGCAGCCCAGATTATTATATTTAACACAAAAGCAAGACATACATTTTTGTCAAGTTGCTGTGTTTCCACGAACGATAGACTGTACTTTTGGTTATACACTGTTATGTTAACCACAGGATTGAGGATAAAACATGCAATGAATGAGCCACATGTTGTATACACTGGTCTCCAATATGCAGCGATCTTTCATAATTCATTCACCTTTCAGAAAAATCTTTCAAAGCCCCCAAATGTTTTCTGGATGAAAGAAAATGTGGTTGATCTTGAAGATAAAGGATATTCAGAACTACTGGGTTCCGCCATGTAAAAAGGACCAACAATTAAACTACTTTATTCTGAAGGGCCTGGAAATTGAGATTTCTGAAAGGGAGACTGACTATCAGAAACTGTGGTACTGAGTTAGAGGAAGCTGGGCAGGACCAGGACACCGCAAAGTCACAGACAGCTGCTGTGCAAAGCTGTGATAAAGTCATCAGATAGATGTTCCAGAATGTGTGATTAGATTATAGTTATAAACCGTCAGCAATAATCTTGCACCACATAACCTACCTGCCCCATTCCTCAGAGTACTCCAACTTTAATATGCTAAAAATAATTAGTGGTCTCAGGATCCCAAAGACATTTTGACAGTCGAACTTTGTAACTTTTTGACCGTCCCCCCTCATCGCAAACTTTGGAAGGTTCTAACAGGGTTACACCAATAGTTATTCAGATAAAGTTAGAAGAATTAAAACCTCTTCTAACTTCTGAGTAGCTATTGCAAGACCCAGGCTGACTTTCCCCCCGCAGCCTGACCCCCCCCCCTACCCCCCACCACCCCCACCTCCCCCACCATGTGCGACATTCCCGGAACTCCCTCTGCAGCTGCGCTGATTGCCACGCCAACAAAAGTATGGCTTATTTTGCACTTATATTCCTCCTGCCAAAGTGGAAAACCTCTCAATTTTTCACATTATACAACATTTTCCCCATTTACTTAACCTATCCACATCCCTGTGCAGACACTTTGGCCAGGGTTTTCCGATCCCGTCAGTGCCAGGAATCAGAGGGAACAGAAATGAAAAATTTGGAGAGCAGGCAAAGATCCACTGATTTAGGGTGGAAATTCCAGTTTTGTCACTAGCAGAACTGGAAAGTCCTGGCCTTTGTGTCTTCCTCACAATTTGCTTTCCACCTAACTTTATACTGTCTGCAAATGTGGCTACCGTGCACTTGGTCCCTTCAGCAAAGTAATTAATCTAGATTGTAAATAGTTGAGGCCCCAGCATTGAACCCTGTGGCACTCCACCGGTTACAGTTTGCCAACCTGAAAATTACCCATTGTTCCACGTCGTTTTCCTGTTAATTATGTTATGGGCCAGGGCTTAGAAACTCCAAAGTGTATTATAAAGTTCACCTGACCTATAACTTTTATGTTGAATTAGGCTAGCTTGAGCGCAAGAGCCTTCACTTCAGGTGTGATTCGTCAGACTTCCTAGACACTTTTATCAAAAACAAAGTTTATTATAAGAATTATTATTGTAAGAACATATATAAAACATAGCAAGAATTTGTTATCAATCGCAAACATAAAGAAAACACAACAGCTTCAGTAAACTATGTATATAACCCTTAAAGAATCCCCCTTAGCTGTTCCAATTCAAGAACAAAATCCAATAAACCAAAACCCCTTTCAAGGGCATGGCCAGCAATCTTTAATCTCACTTGAATGGGACTGGTCCTTTCCCTGAGCTTCTGATCTAGTTCCAGCCAGCAGATTCAAAACTCCTTCTGGAAAGCAACTCCATCTTTAAAGTTACCAAGGCAGTTTGCCACACCCAATGTGCCTTCAGTTCCCTGGAACAGATTTAAAATGAAAACAGGGAAACAATGCTTCTCTTCTTCTGTAGCCCAAAACAACAAACCGAAAATGAAACCCAAACACTAAACCCCCTCTCACCTGACAGCCACAGCCCAGCTCCACCCACAAAATGACATCACTGAAGCCATGCTACAGGTCATGTAGTAAGACCAAACCTTTCTGAAAGGGACACTCACATGACAATTAGCCAATCCTTTATCCATGTTAATATATTACCCCGATGTCTTGAGTAATAACCTCCTAAATGGCACCTTACCAAGTGCCTTTTGGAAATCCAAATACATTACATCTACTGGTTCCCCCTTATCCACCTTGCTTGTTACATCTTCAATGGACTCTAATAAATTTGTCAAACATGATTCCCGTTTTATAAAACAATGCTAGTTCTGATTGATCGTAGCATGTTCTAAATGTTCTGTTGCTACTTCCTAACAATGGATTTTAGTATTTTCCCAATGACGTAGGGTCACAGAATTGTAAGAGCACAGAAGAATGCCATTCAGCCTGTCATATCTGTGCTGGCTCTCTGAAGGAACAATTCACCTCATGCCATTCCCCCACTTTCTCCCCAAACAACCCCTCATATTCTTCCTTTTTCGATAAAAACCCAACTTTCTTTTGTCTGTCTTGACTGAACCTGTTCCCACTACACCCTCAGGCAGTGTATTCCAGATCCTAACCACTTGCTGCGTGAAAAGCTTTTCCTCATGTCAACATTGCTTGTTTTGCCACTTATCTTAAATCAGTGCCCTTTGGCTCTTGATCCTTCCACTGATGAGAACAGTTTCTCACCGTCATCTCTCTCCAGGCCCTTCATGGATTTTAAATACCTTCATCAAGTCTCCTCGAAACCTTCTCTTCTCCAAAGATAACAGTTCCAAACTATCTACTATTAATTGCCCTGCAGCTTCCTGCGTTTTGTCTCCCTGATTTTTTGAATAGGCCTATTAGGCTTGTAGCTTTCCAATCCACTGGGACCTTTCCAGAATCTAGAGTGTTTTGGAATATTACAATCAATGTATCTGAACAAACTCTTCGAGGGTGTAGGCCATCAGCTCCAGGGGACTGGTCAACCCCTAGCCCAAGTAAGTTTCCAAGTATGTTTTCTCTAGTGGTAGTGACTAATCTTAGGTTCACCCCTCTCTTTTGTCCCTTAAATTTCTATTATTATTGGGATGCTTTTAGTGACTTCTAGATAGCATAAGGTCTAATATTAAACACGTGGGGCGAAATTCTCCGGTATCAACGCGATGTCCGCCGACCGGCGCCAAAGACGGCGCAAATCAGTCGGGCATCGCGCCGCCCCAAAGGTGCGTAATCCTCCGCATCTTGGGGGGCCGAGCCCTAACCTTGACTGATTTCCGCCCTGCCAGCTGGCGGAAGTGCCCCGCCAGCTGGCGCAGAAATGTCATTGCCGGGCAGCGCATGCGCGGGAGCGTTAGCGGCCGCTCAAGGCATCCTCGCGCATGCGCTGTGGAGGGAGTCTCTTCCGCCTCCGCCATGGTGGAGACCGTGGCGAAGGCGGAAGGAAAAGAGTGCCCCCACGGCACAGGCCCGCCCACGGATCGGTGGGCCCCGATCGCGGGCCAGGCCACCGTGGGGGCACCCCCCAGGGCCAGATCGCCCCGCGCCCCCCCCAGGACCCCAGAGCCTGCCCGCGCCGCCTTGTCCCGCCGGTAAGGTAGGTGGTTTAATCCACGCCGGCGGGACAGGCATTCTAGCAGTGGGACTTCGGCCTATCCGGTCCGGAGAATCGCGGGGGGGGGGTGACCCGCCAACCGGCGCGGCGCGATTCCCGCCCCCGCCAAATCTCCGGTGCCGGAGAATTCGGCAACCGGCGGGGGCGGGATTCACGCCAGCCCCCAGCGATTCTCCGACCCGGCGGGGGGTCGGAGAATCTCGCCCCAGGTCACATTCCACTTGGCACATTTTGGTCAACTTGATCTGGATAGGAAGTGTGCCTCAGCCATTTAGAGTTCCTAGTTTATTTCTGTGCATGCTTGAAATTTTTATTTAGATGGCAGCAATAGAGATTGAGACTTCTGTGTTATGAAATAAAGACAGTACGAAGTCTTACAACACCAGGTTAAAGTCCAACAGGTTTGTTTCAATGTCACTTGCTTTCGGAGCGCTGCTCCTTCCTCAGGGGAATTGGCTCAGTTGCCTCATTTCATTCACCTGAGGAAGGAGCAGCGCTCCGAAAGCTAGTGACATCGAAACAAACCTGTTGGACTTTAACCTGGTGTTGTAAGACTTCTTACTGTGCTCACCCCAGTCCAACGCCGGCATCTCCACATCATGAGATAAAGAGACAGAAGGTAAAAGAAATTGAAAAGGAACCGTGGAGAGAAGGCAGGTGCGAAATGGCTTTATTTCGTGTGTTACCCTTTTTTTCATTGAAAAAGCTGAGCTTTAAGCTGTCCCATTCTGTTCTTGCTAGCTACTGACTCATAGGCATAGAACCCCTACAATGCAAAAGGAGGCCGTTCGGCCCATCGTGTCTGCACCAATCCTCTCAAAGAGCACCAACCTAGGCCCACTCCCCCACAGTCTTGTAATCTTACTTAACATTTGGACACTAAGGGGCAATTTAGCATGGCCAATCCACCTAACCTGTACATTTTTGGACTGTGGAAGGAAACTATAGAACCCAGAGGAAATCAACACAGATACGGGGAGAATGTGCAAACTCCACACAGATAGTCTCCCAAGGTCAGAATCAAATCCGGGTCCCTGGCGCTGTGAAGCAGCAATATAACCACTGTGCCACCATGCCATCCATGTCCTCGCTTCTATGTTCTGTCCTTCCTGTGTGTGGTGAGCCACGTATGGCTACATAAGGCTGTTGTATATATGTTCATAATTGTTCTACTGTTCTCGTACTATCATTATGTCCACTGTTGTATATACTTATTGTTATTGCTGTTCTGTTATTGGTTGTTGCTGTTGTACTGTTGGAATGCTGTTATTGGTGCTGCTGTTGGCTCCGCCTGTGGCTCCGCCCCTCTGAGGAGGTATAAAGCCATCGATCTGGGGCAGTATTGCAGTGCGGGAGGAGCTACAGGTTGGCATACTTTTAGTCTATTAAAGCATCAGTTCACTACTACTCAGCGTCTTGACTGAATTAATGCCCATCAATTTAATAGACCAAAAGTTTTTTGGATAATGGATGCTGCCCTCTAACCTGAACGTCTCGAACTGGACCCGCAGGCCGCTGAAGCGTTGACTATCTTTGAGCATTGGGTCAGTTGCTTCAAGGCCTACCTCAACTCCCCGACTGCTGTGGTTTCCCCGGCACTCAAACAGCGTCTCCTCAACGCCCGGGTGATCCACGGGATCTTCCAGTTAATCAGGGATGCGGCCTTGTACACGGAGGCTGTAGACATACTCAAGGGACAGTTTGTGAGGCCGGTCAACGAGGTCCTCGCCCGACACCTCCTGACCACGTGGCGTCAGTGCCAGGGTGAGTCGCTCGCAGAATATCTTCGTGAGTTGAGGGTACCCGCCCGCAGTTGTAACTGCCGGGCGGTCTCCGCATCGGAGCATTCGGAGATAATGATTCGGGACACTTATGTGGCTGGAGTCCGGTCCAGCTATATCCAGCAGCGCCTCCTCGAAAAAGGGGCTCTTGATCTCGAGGCGACAGTGAAGCTGGCTACCTCATTAGAAGTGGCTTTCCAGAGCCTCGAGGCCTTCCCGTCCGACCACGCGGCATCCTCGGGGACGTCGGAGGCAAAGCCATCACCTGACCCAAGCGTACCTCACTCCTGCGCCGCGCGGCTGCCGGCCAGCTCCGGAGGACCTTGCTGTTATTTCTGCGGGCAGGGCCAGCATCCCCGGCAGCGCTGGGTGTAATGAGTGCGGCAAGAAAGGTCATTTTGTGAAGGTATGTCTGAGCCGATCTAAAGCCCCAGAATCAAAAGCCTGTCAGGGCCGGCCTGAGGTTCACAGACCTCGCAATGTGGCATCATGCCTGCCGGGCCCGCCCCCTTCCAACGCGTCATCAGCCGCGTGCGACCCGTGGGGGCCGCCATCTTGGCCGCTGTCATCGACGCGGCCCGCCACGTGCGACCCGTGGGGCCGCCATCTTGGCCGCCGTCGTCGACGTGGCCCGCCACATGCGACCCGTGGGGGCCGCCACCTTGGCCGACATCGTCGACGCTGCCATGTTGTGATCATGCTGCTGCCACAGATGGTCCTCCGCATTACCTCAGCTCGGTCCAGCTCGACCAGACCGGCCTTACCATCTGCGAAATTCTATGATGGCCGTCAAACTCAACGGGCAGGAGGCGCCTGTCTCTTCGACTCCGGGAGCACAGATAGTTTCGTCCACCCGGATATGGTAAGGCGCTGCTCCCTCTGGATCCTCCCCGTCTAACAGACTATATCCCTCGCCTCCAGTTCGCACTCCGTGCAGATCCGGGGGTATTGCGTCGCAAACCTGTCAATACAAGGCGTGGAGTACACTAACTTTAAGCTCTACGTCCTTCCTCATCTCTGCACTCCCCTCCTGCTCGGTTTAGATTTCCAGTGCACCCTCAGAAGCCTAACTCTAAAATTTGGGGGACCACTGCCCCCTCATGATCTGCAGCCTCGCGACCCTGAAGGTCGCCCCTCCTCGCTCTTTGCGAACCTCACCCCAGACTGTAAGCCCGTCGCCACCAGGAGCAGACGGTACAGTGCTCAGGACAGGGCCTTCATCAGGTCAGAGGTTCAGCAGCTCCTGGAGGAAGGGATCATCGAGGCTAGTAACAGCCCCTGGAGAGCGCAAATGGTGCTCGTCAGGACCGGGGAGAAGAACCAGATGGTAGTCGACTACAGTCAGACGATCAACCGGTACATGCAGCTCGATGCGTACCCCCTCCATGCATATCTGACATGGTCAATCAGATTGCGCAGTATTGCGTCTTCTCTACGGTAGACTTGAAATCCGCGTACCACCAGCTCCCTATCCAGCCGGAAGACCGTCAGCACACTGCCTTTGAGGCAGATGGCGCCTCTTCCATTTCCTTCGGGTCCCCTTTGGTGTCACCAACGGGGTTTCGGTCTTCCAACGAACAATGGACTGAATGGTGGACCAGTACGGGCTGCGGGCCACGTTCCCGTACTTGGATAATGTCACCATCTGCGGCCATGATCTGCAGGACCATGACGCAAACCTAGACAAATTCCTCCGCACCGTCCAGCTCCTTAATTTAATCTACAATAAGGAGAAATGCGTTTTCCGCACAATCCGGCTAGCCATCCTCGGCTATGTCGTGGAAAACGGTGTCCTGGGGTCCGACCCCAACCGCATGCGCCCCCTTCTCCAGCTCCCCCTTACCCACTGCACCAAGGTCCTGAAACGATGCCTGGGGTTTTTCTCGTATTATGCCCAGTGGGTCCCCAACTACGCGGACAAGGCCCGCCCACTCATTAAGTCCACCATTTTTCCCCTGACGGCTGAGGCCCGCTTGGCTTTCAACCGCACCAGAGCCGACATTGCCAAGGGCACGATGCACGCTGTGGATGAATCCCTTCCATTCCAGGTGGAGAGCGATGCGTCTGACTTTTCCCTGGCCGCTACCCTCAACCAGGCAGGAAGGCCTGTCGCCTTTTTTCCCCGTACCCTCCATGCCTCCGAGATTCGACACTCCTCCGTCGAGAAGGAGGCACAAGTCATAGTGGAAGCTGTACGACACTGGAGGCATTACCTGGCCGGCAGGAGATTCACTCTCCTCACAGACCAATGGTCAGTTGCCTTCATGTTTAATAATACACAGCGGGGCAAGATTAAGAACGACAAGATTTTGCGGTGGAGAATCAAGCTCTCCACCTATAACTATGACATCTTGTATCGCCCTGGGAAGCTCAATGAGCCCTCAGATGCCGTGTCCCGCGGTATATGCGCCAGGGCGCAAACAGACTGGTTACGGGCCATCCACAACGATCTCTGTCACCGGTGGTCACCCGGCCTCTTCACTTCATCAAGGCCCGCAACCTGCCCTACTCCACTGACAATGTCAGGGCTGTGACCAGGGATTGCCAAATCTGTGCAGAGTGCAAGCCGCACTTCTATCGGGCAGACTACTACTCAGCATCTCAACAGAATTGATGTCCATCACTGTGCAGGCTCCAATGCAGTTGGGAGGCATGTATATCCCCACACTCCTTATTATCGGCGCTTTTTGCTTTGGCAGCAGCAAACATTTCTCCTTTACAGTATTACATACGCAGCAATTTGCAATGTCTCATGAGCTTTATTGCAAAGCTCCACCAGATACATCTAGACACTTAAAATGAAACTTCAGACTGACTGTAATCTACTCTATTCTATCAGTGCCTCTGAAGAGTTTACCAGATGGGTAGTGCCAGGATGATCTGGCTCTCCTCTGGTGCTGCCTGATTAATCTGGCTTCCCTTACAGCCTCCTGCTGCTCCACTCCCTTCAGCATATTGATCTTGTAAAATAGGATTCCCATTGTGCAGTCCTCAGATTAAAATTCAATAATTGCAGTGGAATAGAATGCTATCCAAGGGTAATTCAAAGTGTAACGGAAGGAATCTGATCATAACCGCAAAAAGAAAATTCCTAAAGTCCCCACAAGCAATCTCTGTTAGCAGACGTGTCTTGATGAACAGATACAGACAAACTAAATCTTTAAGCAGTGACACACATTCTCAAGGACAAATGGGAAGGCTGACATCCTGGAATTTGGGAGGGGTAACTTCATTCTTTTCTAAATTCTATCACCTGCACATAGTTACCATGGTGAGGGCAGGCAGAAATCCCTGCTGTAATACCTCTACCATTGACCCCCAAGACAAATTGACCCTGTGAGGAAATTCTGGACCCCTGCAGAAAAGTACAAAATTCAATTTACATCCTCCTCATTACCAGAATATTGTTGCCCACTTCTCCCAGCCCTTGCAACATTTTTCCGTGATGGCTGTTTTATGTCTTTTATCTATTTCATCCTTCTGGTAGCGTGACCCCTTTAAGGGGCGATTCTTTGTGGGCCACGTGGCCCCCCTCCCCCCCCTCCCGAGCCTATGGGGTTGGAGCAGGTGAATCCCAGCCTATTGAGCGCCTAGGCATGGACCTGCCTGTTGGCGTATTATCAGAGTAAGCATGGGAGCCGAGGGGACAAGACCTGTGTAGGAGTTATACTGTTCTGCATATAAAGTTCTTGTTTAAATAAAGCACCGTTGTAATTTAATATTGCCTTATCGCCTCGCCTCACACTACAGTCCTCTTTCTCAGTATATTTAGTGATATTTTCTGTACTAAAATTGCTAAATAATTACAGATTGCTGTTGTTAGGGAGGCATTTAATCATTTTGAAAAACTAACATATTGCTAATAAACCACTACAGGCAACACAGTACAAAATAACTTGTGAGATACTCTTTTTTTCTACAAAGTAATTCATTTTTAATGAATTCCTTACAGGCACCGACGCCCCAATATGTTGACAATCTGAAAAAAATGAGGTTGATTATGCGGTCGCATTTCTCCATTGCTGCTCCCTTGGCTATTCATGGCACCAATAAGAGTAAATATTAGCAGCAGTCAGCACATTATAATATGGTCTTTTCCCTCTACTGCCACCAAAATTGCTCCCCCTGCTGTTCCTGTTAACAGGAATAAGAAAGGAACATGGGCTTTTAAGAACTTTTTAACAAGATTAACTAATGGGATTAAATCTGTGGATGTTCACGCAATTGAATCAGATATGGAAGGATTAGTTTTGTTTGACTATGCAACCGAGTTGTAGGTTTTCAGTAAAAGATTCTGCTGCCTTCTCTGAATTCTGAACCAGGTGGATCCATAGATGTTGTGCTGCACAATCCTCGCTCTGTCACCTATCCTGCTACTGGGGAAGTGGGTACAGATAGAAACACAAAGGGAAAAGATGGAAACTCAAGGCTAAGGAATTCACAATAAATGGCCGGGTACTGAGAAGTGCTGAAGAGTAAAGGGACCTTGGCATGAATGTTCACAGGTCCCTGAAGGTAGCAAGGTGGATAAGGTTAAGCTAGTATATGGGATATTTCCCTTTGCTAGCTTGTAGAATATAAAAGCAGGTTATGATAGCAGCATGTACAGCACTGATGGAAGGTTACATTGACCAAGTGCTGGAGAATGTTTTGATGTCTCCAAAAAATTCTTCTCTCTTATTACTCCAACAAACAATAATGTTTCATCACTGGAGACTGTGCCTTCCAATGTGGTGACTGATCTGACCGAGCTTAGAGTGGCAATTCTGAGCAAAGTGGCCTTTTCCTTTGCATCTGGAACAAAACTTGCCAAACGCTGGACACGGCCTTAATTTGTGCCTTTGACCACACCTTGTGTTTGTTTCAAGGACAGCTCTGATTCCCCCAGCAACCGTTCCCTCAGCTTATTTTCATTCACATTCACTACCTTACACAAATTTGATTGATCTCCTAAATTTACTGCAGTAAGAAACAGATTGAATTGCTGTTTAAACACACACCAGTTATCGTCCGCATTACCATGGCATCTGAGACTCATAGGTGGCTTCAACGACTCCATGTTGTTAATTCTTGCAGTCTGCAAAATCTTTGAATCTCTGTGGACCTCGTGGCAGGCTTGGTGATAGTTTTGTTCTCAGTGTTGAATGCCATCCAACCCTGGTACTATGTAATGTTCTTGTCGGATGGCTTGATTTATATTACAAGAACACTTGTAACTAAAGCTATAAATAATTTATTAATATTAACTGTGGGTCAACTATATACAAAACAACAGATGAATAACAGTGTAAACATGCACAAGCAACCTCTCTCCCAGCTCCCTAGACAGTCTTAGGTCACCTGATTCTAACATTCACTTATATACGAATGAGACTCCTAATTACAACACAACCATGATATCACTGTATCAGTCAGTTGCTAATTCTTTGGTGCAGGTTATCCCAGAGATGATGCAGGAGCTGGGGTGCGGCCATGAGATTCAGAGAGGGATGTCGACCACATTTCAGTGGGTCCATAGCTGATTGGAGGAGTCCCAAAGGCTACGGGAGATAGTGCCGGCAATGCGTGTCACCGAGGCCAACACTGCTAGGTTGGCGACCACAGTGGAAAGCCTGAAGCACAAAATCAGTAGCATGAGTGGTGATGTCTAAGGCATTGCTCAGTCAGTGACGGCCATGGCTGAGGGCCTCGTCAATGTGTTCCAGTCACCGGGGCACATGTCCCTGACGCAGCTGAACCTTGCCGAGTCACTGCCCAGCACGTCCCAGTCTCAGCTGGGCATATGTCAAGGCGTTCCAGACCATGTCCCAGTCTCTGAAGAATGCATCCCATATGCAGGTGGACATCGGTGAGACACTGCAGAGTTTGGCCTGGTCACAGAGGGACATCGCTGAGAGCATCAACACCTTGGTGCAGACAATGGGGAGCAGCCAGGTCTGTTAGAGCCAGATAGTGCAGTAGCCTCTGGATCTCAATCCAGCTGCACCTCCATCCCAAGGTCACCCCCAAAGCCCTATAGGCACTGACCAGGAGGTGGGAGCTCTCGAGTCTGACTATGAATCACCCTACAGGGAGATGATGGTGGTCACCAACTCATCCGAATCCCCGTTCATGACAACGGTGCATCTTGGGGTTGGCGGGCGGAACAGGGTGGTACCCTGAGGCATAGAATCATATCATAGGATCATAGAATTGACAGTGCAGAAGAAGGCCATTCGGCCCATTGGGCCAGCACCGGCCCTGAGGAAAGAGCACCCCACTTAGGCATGTGCCACCACCAAGCAGCTTGCTGAGGCCCTCCAGCCCCAGGTGATCCAGTGGATGCCCGCCAGGGGCACCAAAGACAACAGGTTGCCTCTACTAACGCCTCATCAACTCCTCCTGGTGCTTGGATGTGGCGACCCTGCCGACCTACTGCTCCCCGGACCTGGAATACCTGACCCTGAAGTGCCGCCCATACTATCTTCCACGTGAGTTCACTTCGGCCATTATCACAGCGGTCTACATCCCACCCCAGGCAGAAGTGAGGATGGCGCTGGACGAACTGTACACAGTTATAAACAACTACGAAACAGAACGCCCGGAGGCCTTGTTCATCGTGGCCGGAGAGTTCAACAAGGCCAACCTCAAGAGCGTACTGCCAAAATTCCACCAGCACATCTCCTATTCCACCAGGGGCGACAACACTCTTGACCACTGCTACTCAAAAATCAAAGGCGCCTACCGTTCCATCCCCCGACCGCACTTTGGGAAATCAGACCATAAGACGGTGCTCCTTCTCCCGCCATACAAGCAGAAACTCAAGCGGGAGAATCCAGCCAAGAAGGTCGTGCAGTGCCAGTCTGAGGAAACAGAAGAGTTCTTACGTGACTGCTTAGAGACAGTGGACTGGTCCATATTTAAGAACTCAGCGACCAACTTAACTGAGTATGCCACCACCGTCACAGACTTCATCAGCAAATGTGTGGATGACTGCGTGTCAAAGAAAGCAGTACGTACGTTCCCCAACCGGAAACCATGGCTCAATCGTGAGATTGACTCGCTACTGAAGGACAGATCTGAGGCGTTCAAGACAGACGATCCTGACCTATACAAGAAATCCAGGTACGACCTCCGCAAAGCCATCCGAGATGCCAAGAGAGAATATCAAACCAAGCTAGTCACAGACAGACTCTCGGCGATTGTGGCAAGGACTAAACAACATAAAGGGCTACAAAGCGAAGCCGAGCAGTGTCTCCGGCAGCAGCGCACCTCTCCCCGATGAACTCAATGCGTTCTATGCTCGGTTCGAGCAGGTAACCAACAATCCGCTGTTGAGTGCCCCAACAGCCCATAACTCACACATACCCACTATCACAACTTCCAAAGTCAGATCGACCTTCCTGAAAGTGAACCCTTGGAAGGCGACAGGCCCGGACGGGATCCTTGGTCATGAACTCAGAGCCTGCGCGGACCAGCTGTCCTACTCCACTCCGAGGTTCCCACCTGCTTCAAGAAGACCACCATCATACCGGTGCCAAAGAAGAACCGTGCAACTTGCATGAATGACTACCGTCCGGTGGCCCTGACTTCAGTCGTAATGAAGTGCTTCGAGAGGTTGATCATGAAGCGCATCACCTCCATACTCTGTGTACTTAGCCCCCTACTCTACTCCCTGTACACACACGACTGCGTGGTAAAATTTGGTTCCAACTCCATCTACAAGTTTGCTGACAATATGACTATAGTGGGCCGGATCTCGAATAACGACGAGTCAGAATACAGGAGGGAGATTGAGAACCTAGTGGAGTGGTGCAGTGACAACAATCTCTCCCTCAATGCCAGCAAAACTAAAGAGCTGGTCATTGACTTCAGGAAGCAAAGTACTGTACACACCCCTGTCAGCATCAACGGGGCCGAGTTTGAGATGATTAGCAGCCCAGTCCATCACACAAACCTGCCTCCCATCCATTGACTCCATCTACACCTCCCGCTGCCTGTGGAAAGCGGGCAGCATAATCAAAGACCCCTCGCAGGAAAATACTTTGCACTGTACCTCGGTACACGTGGCAATAAACAAATCCAATCCAATCTAGTCCGTGATGTGCATCCTGGGGACACACCTCGATGCGATGAAGTAGCTGAGCACAGAAAGCTAAGCTGATTGAGGATCACTGAGAGGACACTGGGGGTGGGGGAGGGGGGGGGGGGGTTGCGGGGCAGGGGGGAACAGTATCATCGGTAGCTACGTACAGTTCGGGTCACAATTGTACACCATTAAGCACGTTACACCCGAGACATGTGAAGCCTCTGTCAGGTTATTCGGCACTGCGGGCCAGCTTTCACCACCCCTCCCCAGTTTTCCCTCTGTCCTCCACCGGCCCCACCGTGGTCCTAGATCTGCCCCCTTCCCCACTCAAAGCATATCACGATGGTTGTGAGTGTGTTGTCAGCAGACAGACAGGATTCAGACTGTGGCAGAGAGTGAGGAGCACCAGAGCTCACCTCACAGCGGGTTATCATCACCATTCTGCCTTGTATATTGACCCACTGCCAGTGCTGACACAGGCCCATCACCCTGGAGTGATGTAACACAGACCTTGAGAGGGTGGAACAGGTGACTGAGGGGCTGGGGCTGGTGGTTTGGCGAGGTATAGGGAGGGGGATGGGATAGGCGGACCGTGAAAGTGTGGGTACGATGGGTGGGAAGGGGGTGAGATGACGGATGAAGACATCCTATGAGAAGCAGGTGAGAATGATGGCCTCCCTGGCCCTCCGGGTATGCTGGTCCTGCACAGCCGTCTGTCCTCCATCTTCTGGCTGCTCCCATGGGTCCTCCCCAGACCTGTTCTCCAGCCCCTCCTGGTCCGGCTCATCCTCATCCTCCTCCTCTGCTGAGGCCATATGTCCCTCCTCCTCCACTTCCAGCATGTCACCTCGCTGCTGTGCCAGATTGTGGAGGGCACAGCAGACCACCACAAAGAAGACAACCCTCCGGAGGTGTACTTCAGTGCACGACCAGAGCGGTCGAGGCATCAAAACCGCATCTTAAGTAGTCCAATGACAGCCAGGGTAACCACATGGGACTCGTGATATTACGTCTCCGCATCGGCACCATTAGCCAGGTGCTACGAGGCCCTTATCCCTTAAGAATCAACCAGTCATCCTGGGGTGTCCCTCGAAGATGCCGGGGATCTCCGACTGCCTCAAGATGTAGCTGTCATGCTCACTCCTGGGGGAACATGTACACATGTGCATGATCTTGAGGTGGTGGTCGCACATCCGTTTAATGTTCAGGGAGCGATGTTCCTGTAAATGAAGGGTGCTCCCAGACAGCCCTGCGCACGCAAGGTGACATGCGTGCCATCTATTTGGGGCAGCACGGTAGCACAAGTGGATAGCACTGTGGCTTTACAGCGCCAGGGTGCCAGGTTCGATTCCCCACTGGGTCAGTGTCTTTCCGGAATCTGCATGTTCTCCCCGTGTCTGCGTGGGTTTCCTCCGGGTGCTCCGGTTTCCTCCCTCAGTCCAAAGCCGTGCAGATTAGGTGGATTGGTCATGATAAATTGCCCTTAATGACTAAAAGGGTTAGGAGGGGCTATTGGGTCACGGGGATAGGGTGGAAGTGAGGGCTTAAGTGGGTCGGTGCAGACTCGATGGGCCAAATGGCCTCCTTCTGCACTGTATGTTCTATGTTCTATTACCCCCTGGACCTGGGGCATCCCGACGATGGAGAATCCTGCTGCTCAGGCAGCTTGATTTTTAAAAATTTGTTCATGGGATGTGGGCAACGCTGGTCGGGCCAACATTTATTGCCCATCCCTGAGGGCATTTAAGAGGGCATTGCTGTGGATCTGGAGTCACATGTAGCCCAGACCAGCTAAGGGTGACAGATTGCCTTCCCTGAATTACATTAGTGAACCAGATGGGTTTTTATGACAATTGACAGTGGTCACCTTTATTTTAGACTTGTAATTCCAGATTTTATTGAATTCAAATTTCACCATCTGCCATGGCGGGATTCGGACCCAGGTCCCCAGAGCATGATTCTGGGTCTTTGCTTAACTAGTCCAGCGATAAAACAGTGCGCCACTACCTCCCCTGGCCTGGTCCAGGTCAAAGTTTATACAGTCCAACTGGGCATCCGTGACTTCACAGATGCACCTGTGGGCTGTACGTTGTGATATGTCACACAATCCCTGCTTGAGCCTTGGAATGAACTCGAGGCGTAACATTCAGGGCTGCGGTGACCTTGGGGCCACTGGGAGCGACTAGCCTTGTCCTTCACATGGTGCTAAGTCCGGAAAGACATGGAACAGGGGCCGCACTGCCCTCTTGTGGAAGTGCAGCCTCCTGGGGCACATGCTTTCTGACATTTCTTCGAACGAGCAGCAACATCTGTACACCTTGGCCATCAGCGGCCTCTCCGTCTGGGTCCCTCCCTGACCTGATGGACGGCCAGGTCCTCAAGATGTTGGGCGAGTCCCTGCACACAGGCTGCCACCTCCATCCTCTGTCAGATCTGCTCCCGCCACCTTCACCAGCGTCTGGCACCTGGGCTGTCACCACCATCGCGAGGGCAGCTGGGTTAGGGTCCACAATATCATCCATAATTTGATATGTGTAAGGAAAGATGTGAGACCAACAATCAGTTAGGGCTTCTACCTAGTACCCTCAAATCTCCAAATCGTTACATTCCCTGTCATTTCTCAGGGTGCCATCCACCGAGCCGGTTGTGCTGGAGGACCCCACCCCCCCTCCTCCGGCCACAGCAGGGGCCCTAGGCGCCGGACCCCGGACCCCAGACCCCCTCCAGGAACAGCCCCAGAGACTGGGCTCAGGTGCTCCTCCCCCTCCAGGTGATCCACTTACCTACCCTCTGGGAGAGGGGGCATTCCCAATACTGCAGCCCAGCTCTTGGGTTTTCGATTGTTGGCTGCTGCCCTTGTGGGGTTGAAGTCTCCAGTATTCAGACAAAGTGTCCAGGTCTCACAGTCTGACTGGGATGCTCGGCAGTAACACCTGCCTGAGGCATGTCACGTCTACCCTCGGGAATCCACTTGTGAACAGTAAAGTGCTCACAATACTAACAATTCCCTGTTAGTGATACCCTTCAGCTGTGCAGCCAGTGGCCGGCGTAGTCATTGGGGGCTAAAGTGACCTGCACCATATTACCACAGACGGGGCTCTGTCCTAGGGGTGTTTGGTGGGATGGACAGGAAGAAACTGAAGGTGCGCCTGGCATGGGTATACAAGAGCCGGTGGGTAGCATGTCGTGGACGCTGAGCCTCCTGTCCCCCCACTCCAGCCCAGGGGCAGCCCCCCGATGGCGACCTCCCCCCCCCCTTACCGGGCCCATCCCCTGCCCCTCCCCCGAGCATTGGGGCAGCAGCTCGTTGCCCCCGGACTGATTGCCCATTTTACAAGCCTCCTCCAATCCCCACAGCAGCCATTGCACTCACTTCACGTTTTTAAATAGGTGTGCTGAAGGGTGCCCACATGACCACACGCTTGGGGAGCCGGTTAGATAGGGGCTCGTTCCTGTTCATGGAATGGAGATTGGCTTTAATTGGTGATTATTGGTTTCTTGCCATGCCACAGTGGGATCCGGACCTTGCAAACGGTGTTTTCAAGTGTTCCAGTTAAATAGGAAACCAATCGCCACCCGGCGGTTCCTGATTTTGGACTCTCCCACAATCTAACCGGCTCGTTTGGATTTGTGCCTGGCGCAGCCATTAACATCGCGCACAGATCTATATATTATTGACCAACAGATAGATGAATTTGTTCACCTCAATTTGCATTGTTCATGTTTTTAAAAAAAGCACAGTTCTAGTCAAACCTCTCGGACAAAATTTCTGCCATCATTATGGTTGTTTGCAGCATGGTTGTACAGTGTAATAATAATAATAATAATAATAGCTTATTGTCACAAGTAGGCTTCAATGAAGTTACTGTGAAAAGCCCCTAGTCGCCACATTCCGGCGCCTGTTCGGGGAGGCCGGTACAGAAACCGCCACTGCTGGTCTTGTTCTGTATTGCAAGCCAGCTGTTTAGCCCACTGTGCCCAGTAGTTAGCATGCTTGCTTCACAGCGCCAGGGTCCCTGGTTTGATTCTCAGCTTGGGTCAGTGTCTGTGTGGAGTCTGCACGTTCTCCCCGTGTGTGGGTTTCCTCCGGGTGCTCTGGTTTCCTCCCACAGTCCAAAGATGTGCAGGTCAGGTGGATTAGCCATGATAAATTGCCCTTAGCATCCAAAAAGGTTAGGTGGGGTTGCTGGGTTACGGGGATAGGGTGGACGTGTGGGGCTTAAGTGGGGTCCTCTTTCCAAGGGCCGGTGCAGACTCGATGGGCCGAATGGCCTCCTTCTGCACTGTAAATTCTGTGTTCTATGTTCTATCACATCACTTTTTATGGCAACCAGTGATCAAACAATTGGCAAGGCCATGCTGTTGGTCTTCTCGTAACCAACCCCCCCCGACCCCACAGTGGGGTCGACCATGTGTAAGCGCACCTCGGGGCCCTCTGTCGCCAAATGCCGTGCAATCAATGCATCATATCAGCATTTAAAAGGGGCCCCACACGTGTCACATATGAAAACCGTTGTTCCGCCACCCTTCTGACACCTGCCTGCGACGCACCCATGGGTCGCAACCCGCACTTTGAAAATCTCTGTTCTAGAGCAGTTATAACTAATTTAAAACTTAAGTGGAGGGCATATGATAACGTTAGGTGAAGATGAAAAGGGTGGTTAAAATGAAGTGAAGGAGAGAGCCAAACCACTCAGAGATGGAGGACATTTAAAACAAAAGTGCACAGAGCTGGAATTAAATGAGTTACCTGGCTTACAATTCTTTTCCTTTGTGACTTTTACATTGGCTGTCCTCTAGTTCCACAGCACAATTGGCATGATGAGGAAAGACTGAAGCTGATGCAATAGCCCCTCTGAATCATTTCAACAGCCTGAACTACATGCCACATGACAAATCGTCCACCTCAAGTTCCAATAGTCACTTAAGAATCATAGAAATAGAGAAGGTACAGAAGTACAACACAGAAGTAGGTCATTCAACCCATCATGTTTGTGCTATCCCACTTTCCAGCTCTTGGAACTTCGCCCTGTATGTTACGCCATTTCAAGCGCATATTCAAGTATTTCTTTAAACGCAAGGAGGATTTCTGGTTGCAGACAATGCAACAGACAATTGGTTGCAGATCCTCACCTCTTCCTGACTTTGCAAACTTCAGCGGAATAGATGGCTGGGAGCTGGATAGCTGAACCCTATCACTTATATCTGGCTATGCCCATCTTGGATTTTCAGTTCTATTGAAGCTTTAACCAAGATTCACTCTAAATGTCAGGAGAAGGAATAGGAGACAATTGTGACCTGGACAGCTTTGAACCAGTGTAACAGATATTTAAATTCCTTCTCATATTTTGTGCAAAGCCCTTTTCTTTGATTAGAATGTATCCAGTATTTGATATGTGAAGTAAACCTGCTCAGTTTGTATTCACAGAGGTAACATTTACTGCTTGTTTGTGAATATAAAAGCATTGCATAAATCTTCTAAATCTAGGCATAATCCAATAGGTTGTTGCACTAATTACAATGTAGATGAGTCATACTTCACATGTAAATCATCATATATCCTTAAGATTGACCCAATGGAGCATGTTAAGGCCCATTTACAGTTTCCGAAATTTTCATTTATATTTGTGTTTAATTATCCAGCGTTGGGTGTCCATCTATTATTCTCCATCTGAATTTGTTGTATAGGTGATGATTATCTTTGAACAAAAAATCTTTCATCTTTTGTCAGGATTGAGCATTTCTGTAATATTACAAGCAGAATGTAGTAAAATACTTCAGCATCTAATCAAATGTAATGCTTGAACACCTAAATAAACATACACAATTATCTGTTACCCATCCATAACTTGGCAATCTGAATGCAACTTGCATCTCAGTGTCTATCATTATGCTTGCAAAATATGTGCCGTTTCTATATTTATCATATCTGTTACGACACCATGGGCGAGTGCGTGGCAATTACAGCCCCACAGGCCCCAGAGTCCCAATACAAGTGAATTAACCAATAATTTGTGTAAAGTTTCTGAAATCTTTGGCCCTTGACTGCACCAGATGTGTAAGTGAAACATAATCAACTACTTATTTATAACAAAAATAGAGATAAAACATGCAATACTTATAATAGAAGAATGGGCAACTAATCAACTACTCCCCTGCCCCCCACCTTTACAGTCCCACCATCTCCTATGCACCGACACAAGATAGACAGGTGCAGAAGGAGGGGAGGTGGTAAGAATAATAAGGGGATTAATATGAAATGGAAGATGAGCGGGTGGGATTCTCAACATGGCCTCAGGATCAGTAATTCTGGCCCCTACAGGGGGCTAGCACAGCACTCGAGCGACCGACGCCGCTCCAGCTGCTGATCCCGGCGTCAGTTGGGCGCCGCGGGGTCCACGCATGTGCAGTGGCACTGGCGCTAACGCGTGCAAGCGCAGTGGCTCCCTTCTCTGTGCCGGCCCCAACAACATGGCGTAGGACTAAAGGGGCCGGCGCGGAAGAAAGGAGGCCCCCCAGCCCGAGAGGCCGGCCCGCCGATCGGTGGGTCCCGATCGTTGGCCAGGCTACAATGGAGGACACTCCCGGGGTCAGACCCCCCCCGGGGTCGGACACCATCTCCCCCCTCACAGGCCACACCCGGACCCTTCCACACCGAGGTCCCGCCCGCTAAGAACAGGTTAGAATGGCGCCGGGGGCCTCGGGCTTTTTGTACAGCTGCTCGGCCCATCCCGGGCTGAGAATCGCCGGGGGGGGGCCCAGTAGAGCGGCCCCCGATTGGTGGCACGCCGACCGCTCCAGCGCCGATTCTCCGTCGCGACCTGGCGTCAGGGCAGCGTGGCGCGATTCCCGCCAGTCGCGGCGCTTCTCCGGCCCGGCCCCGGGCTGAGAGAATCATGCCCGAGTGTCTTTGCATTGGATGTTCAAGTTGTTGCAGCATTGTCCTCCCAGAATGCGGAGTGATTTGAACCACCGGTTGGATTGCTAATGGGGATCTTCTGGCAGTTGCATTCAGTCAGAACCCCCAGGCTGTAGAATTTCCTTTGGCGAGTCCCTTTAACTATTATTAACCTGGGCCTTCACTCCAAAAGAACAGCCTTGGACCTGCGTAATTCATGAAAAATGAAAATCGCTTATTGTCACAAGTAGGCTTCAAATGAAGTTACTGTGAAAAGCCCCTAGTCGCCAAATTCCGGCGCCTGTTCTGGGAGGCTGGTATGGGAATTGAACCGTGCTGCTGGCCTGCCTTGGTCTGCTTTAAAAGCCAGTGATTTAGCCCAGTGTGCTAAACCATATTTGTTTCCAACTCCACCAGACTGACCAACAGCCTTTTTGAGATAAAAACAGAGTTCCCAACATGTGATTTTAAAAAGAGTTTTTGAATAACTGACCCTGCCTTCAGCTGTTGCTGGACTGGATTTTGCTGAAATTCAATCTGGCTGTGCAGAGAGAAAGGTCTTAACTTTGGATCTTTAGACAGAGTCCATCAGGTGAGAGAGAGAAATCAGAGCCATGACCCACCAGCTTCTGATCAAAACAAACAAGACAAAACCTTCATTGCCCTGCAGAACATTCCAGAACGATCAGCAGAAATCACCATTGAGTATCAGCTGAGGCCCGGCAATTTTAAAACAGCTCATTGGCAGCCAGTCAAGTCCATTAAGAGGTGTCATCACTGCTATTGGACCAAACAGCACATCCTGCTGGAATTTCCTGTTTTAAAATTAAAGGTGCAGTTCATCTTAAAGGCACAGGTCCCGTTAATTGCCCAAGTACAAAATCTGACACAGCAGAGTAACAGAATAAAAGGGAAAAACAAGGGACAGACAGGGAGTATCAGCAGGATCCTTACAATTTGTATGCTAGTTATACAAAGCCGGGCTCATTGTTACCATTGTGCATTCTGTATTTTGTTAGGGTACATACACAACACCTATTTCGTGGCCCATGGAGCTCTTAATTAATTCTATCCAAACCATAAAGGGCATGTCATGCTCTTTTGATCTGAGAAATATTTCTAAATCTTAAATTAAACATCAAGGCCATTAGCAAACAGAATTTAATGAATTCATGGTCAGTTCTATGTAACATTTCATTTCTGGCCGACTTTGTTTTCAAGATGACATTTTCTTCAGTATCGCCTTATGATAGGTGCTGAAATTCAAATTTCTAATTTTAAAAATATTTGTTCCCTACCCTTCCGTAGGTTTTGATGGGCTCCGTTGTGAAGGGAATAGAAAGCTGATGAGTATATACATACAACAGTAAAAATTTATAAGCAATCAAAATCTACTTCAGTGTTACGTGACTTGAGAGGGCCTGGGGGACGGAACCCCAATCATCAATGAGAACCTATTTAATTTTATTTCAAAACATTCCCACAATCAACCAACTTTTTTAAAATTAAAGTTCCCAATGGTAAGACAAAATAAAATTGCCACTAAGGTGTTTAGATTAGATGTACCTTTGACACTTTGTCAAATACAAAGCACAATCTGACAACTTCATTATAAACAAGGGCCAAACTGAAAATCAGGATGAATAAATGTTGGATATTTTCAGAGTGCTTTCAAGCTGCATCTCTTCAATGACGCTTCATTAGAGTGAATTAATGAGTTTAATAAATTTCACTGGAAAAACACACTTGTGATCAGAGAAGCAAGTTGCTGTTTCCTAATTAGCTCTTTAAGCTCAGGAGGAATCTTGATTCCTTTATGAAGCCCAGTGTGTCAGAGTTATGAAGAAAAGGTGGCTACAAGAATATGAATGTTATAATTGAAGCATCTCACAAGCTGTTTACTACATCACCAAGGATTAGAATCAAAGTCTGACTCACTGTACCATCCACATATGCATCATTTCATCCTCTCTGCTTTACCAGATGGAGTCGATAAGGGGGTTTGACTCCTAAACTCCCTAACCGCATGCTGTTTGTAATTATACTACAAGGAACTAATTACATAATGATACTCAGAACTAAAAGTTGCTGCTAAGCGTAATTTTGATTTTTGTTCTGTTTCTTTGCAGTTCAAGGCTTCCTGTACTTAAATTGTAGAATATTTGCGCTCAGCAGCAGATAAATTAGCAACTTATTGATATTAGGGTATTCTCTAATGAGCTCTATGAATAACCTTCTTCAATGATTTGCTTGCTGAAATAATTATGTCAGACAAGGTAAAATGTGGCAATTTGAGCTCCGAAACCAAGCTGTCCAAAGTCCGCACACCTGAATTAATCAGGTAGTTTCATACCATCACCTGCCTTAAGAGTTCAGAGATCTTTCAGCAAGGAGAACAAAATAAAATGGAAGAGAAAGAGTTGAGACCATACCAGCTTATCCAATTCACACTACTGTGTTGTCATTACTTACAGACCATGTTGTTAACATAACAACAGATTCAAATGCAACCATTAATCTGCTGATTGTAGGGGGCATGAAGTGCACTTGCAAAAGACAGGTGGTACTGAATCTCAGTGAATAACTAAAGCAGGAATTTGCAAAAGTGACCCGGCTACTTCAATTTTGTTGACAAATGTGAAAGGAACCCTGTCCTGATGGCTTGAATATCTTTGGGAGGTGGCCAGGAAATTAGCATCCTTTTTAATATTGCATGAAAGAACAAAAATCTTGCATTTATGCATCTCAGGATGTCTCTAAGCACTTTACACCCAGTGGAGTAATTTTAAATGCTGTGATGCAGAAACAAGGCAGCTGATTTCTGCACAGCAAGCTCCCACAAACAACAATGCGGTAAAATCAGATCATCTGTTTTTCGTTAAAAGGTAAATATTGGCCAAGATATCAAGGATATCCTCATCTGTTATTGCTGTTTTTGATCTCATAGGAGGTGGCCATGGATCTGGACTGACAGACAATGCTGAAGGTAATACTGTTACCAACCTCTGGGAGCAATTTTCCCTTTTAGAGCCAGAGTGTGGCAGCAATAGGAAAGGCTGTGCTGAAGCCACCGGCTATAATGGCGGCTTTTCCAACCGTATCGTGAGGAACTTAGAAAGAAAATCTCAAAAGTTTGTTCCACGATGTCACACTGGCGGGGCGGGCTCAACTTAATTTTTTAAAGATTGGGGTGCCATTTTTAAAGGCACCTGATACACAAAAGTAAAAACAAAATACCCCCCCCCCCCCCACCCCTGGCACTTCCCCCCGCCGCCCCCCCCCCCCCCCCCCACCTCCGGCTGTGCTCAGGGGCAGTGCTTGAGGGTAGTCATGGATCTGGGACTACAGACAATGCTTGAGGGGATACTGTTAGCAAACTCAACCTTTTATTGAACATAATGCTAATTATTTACAAATTGACGCTATGTGAGGCTCTTCATAGAACTATCTCTCTCTATGTGCTGTTATTGAGTGGTCCTACATCACTGTTGATGCAGACTTCTATATTCAACATTAACCCTTGTTACCTGTACATCTTTCAATCGTTTCAAGTCTTAACACACCTGCTTGTCTTCAAAATAGTGTCATGGGACCTTTTTCCCGAGGAAGCATCTCAATATCTCATTCAAAAAGAACAACAACTCTCTAAAATCCCTACAGTGTAGTCGGAGGCTATTCGGCCCAATGAGTCTGCACCGACATCTGAAAGAGTCCACTTCATCGCCCTATCACCATAACCCCGTGCATTGATCATGGCCATTCCAAGTAACCTGTACATCTTTGGAATGTGGGAGGAAACTGGAGCACCTGGAGGAAACCCACACAGATGCAGGGAGAATGTACAAACTTCACACAACGGTCACCCATGGTACGGATCGAACTCAGGTCCCTGACGCTGTGAGGCAACAGGCCTAATCACTGTGCCACCCATTTATGCACTCAAGTCTCTGGAGTCGGTCGTAAGCCCACAACCTTCTGATTCAGAGGCAAGTATGCTGCTGGCGGGGCCACAGCTGACAAGCCAAGTCACCGCGTTCTCACCCCTATGTTCATTCCACAAATCCTCAGCTGCAGCTCTCTATAACCAGCGTTAAAGAGAGGAAAATTGAAATCGTAACAACCAATCTGATCCCTTCAAAAAAGAACCGGTTTATTGTTGACACTGACATTGTTTCATGTTACCCTCAGCACTCAAATAGTTCTGACAAAACACTTCCATATATAATCCTGAACCATGCATAAAATCTTCGCTAATTATTCATGATTTCAAGGCTTAGCACACTGAATAATGTCACTCCAGCACATGTTTGTCATCCTTCAAACACTGACCTCTTGTAAAAGATCATATTTTGCATAATAAAGTGTTTTAATTTAGATTCACTTGCAGTATGAGCAATGTTTTGTTTTACAAAACCTGATCCATGTACAATGTTTCTTGCCAAACTCAGCACTCAGCTAGCACATTAGTAATGTGATTTAAGATGCAAATATGTTTTCATGCAGTTCATTAAATACAAAAGTTTCTGAAGATTTGACTTTACTGCAGTGGCATAAAGCATCAGGCTTGGCTCATTTGTAGCACTCTCACCTTTGAATCAAAAGCTCATTCCAGACAGGCATAATCCAGGATGATACCTGGGTGCAGTACTGAGTGAGTGTCGATATTGTCAGAGTGCCTTTTGGATGAGACAAACCAAGACTGCACACAAAGATTCCAGGGCACTGTTCAAAGAATAGCACGACAATTTTC
This sequence comes from Scyliorhinus torazame, assembly GCF_047496885.1. Classification (NCBI taxonomy): domain Eukaryota; kingdom Metazoa; phylum Chordata; class Chondrichthyes; order Carcharhiniformes; family Scyliorhinidae; genus Scyliorhinus; species Scyliorhinus torazame. The sequence continues at coordinate 237,588,637 of NC_092710.1, forward strand.
CAACCTTTATTCCTCAATGGACATTTAAATAGATGGCAGAAAGCAAAATTCTGCGGATGCTGAAACATTGAAGTATAAACAGAAAATGCTGCCAAGTTAACACTCTGGTCGATGACCGTTTATCAGAACTGGGATAAGTTAGGAATGCAATAGATTTTAATGGATTGAAAGTGGGTAGGATGGGTAGGGCAGCATGGTAGCACAAATGGATAGCACTGTGGCTTCACAGCGCCAGGGTCCCAGGTTTGATTCCCCGCTGGGTCACTGTCTGTGTGGAATCTGCACGTTCTCCCCGTGTCTGCGTGGGTTTCCTCCGGGTGCTCCGGTTTCCTCCCACAGTCCAAAGACGTGCAGGTTAGGTTCATTGGCCATGATAAATTGCCCTTAGTGACCAAAAAACAGGTTAGGAGAGATTATTGGGTTAGGGGGATAGGGTGGAAGTGAGGGTTTAAGTAGGTTGCTGCAGACTCGATGGACCGAATGGCCTCCTTCTGCACTGTATGTTTCATGTTAAAACATAGAGAAGGCCTATGATAGGGTGAGAAACAAAAAACAATAAATAGATAAAGAGTTGTTGGTGGAGGACCAAAGGGAGTGGATTGGGACAAGTAAAGAAACAAGAAGTGTTTCTCGAGGAAGTGTGAATAACAGAATAAAGAACAAATGCTGTCCAAAAGCTTAGAAAAAGAGAGGAAAAATATGGGGTGGTAGGTGCAGACTTGAAGGGCGAAATTCTCCTACCCGCCCCGCCACATTTCTGCGCCGACCGGCCGGCGGGAGTCTCCGTAACACCGGCCGGTCAATGGGGTTTCCCATTGTGGGGCACCCCCACGCCGTCGGGAAACCCCCGGGCGCCGGCAGAACGGAGACTCCCGCCGGCGGAGCATGACGCCCAAATTATCTGGAAGGTCATTATAAGATGAGGGGTGGTGATTCTCAAACGCAAACTGGCCGAGTTCCCGACGCCGTGGTTCTAACCACGTTTTGCCTGTTGGGAAAGTCCGGGGGGCTCGCAGCGCCGAGAAACACAACGCTATAAAACGGCACCCGGGTTAGATAGGCTTCAGTTTTGTGCACTGGAGAGCTCTGCTCGCCAGAGCTCCTCAGTGTGGTGAGAGATGGGGGATATCATTTTTAAATAGCTCCCGATCTCTGGAGCCCGGTTTATGACCCCTGACACCCTCCAAGTACAAAAGCACGATGGGAGGATCCCCAGGGCCACCCTGAACCCCCTAGCACACGCGCAGGGCACCCCTGGGCTCATTGACACCATGCAAAAAATGCCAGCTTGGCATCTCAACAGTGCCAGGCTTGGACCCATTTGGCACTGCCAGGGTGTCTGGGTGGCACCATCATTACCAGAGCACCACTCTTCGCAAAGGGTATGCACCTGGGGCTCCAATTCCCTGGAGACCCCCACGAGTGCTGTTCTGTCTGGTCCTCTTTGTGGAGACCAGTAATGAACAGCACTCACCTGTGATTTGTGAAGCGAAGGGGAAAGGTCCCAATGCTTTGTGTGCCTCAGGAAACTGCATATTATAGTGAGACTAGCTGCGTCTCACTTTAATATGCAGATTTGCCAGAAAGTGATCCTACCCCCAATGGGAGGGATTTACATCGCAACGTCTCGCGAGGTCACATTAGGTCTCGCGAGGCGTTGTGAGCCAGGTAGACCCTGGGAGCGGGATCTCCTGTTTTCTATCGACCATGCTGCACCACAGTGGGCTGCTTTATGGGCGCAGCGTGGATGTTCGATTATGCTCATGGACCAGGCTAAATGGCACCCGGGGGTTTCCCAGGCCATTGGAGTCCCCTGTCAGGGGAAGTTCAAGGTGGCCCCAAGGCTTCCCATAGCATGTGGGCACCTTTGTACTGCCAGATTGGCACCTGGCACTGTCTGATGCCTTGGTGGCACTGGCAAGCTGGCATGAGCACCTTCAAGGTGCCATGGTGGCAGTGCCATGGTGCCTGGGTGCCAGAGTGCTACTGCCAAGGGTCAGGGCCCGAGGATGGGGGCCATGTCCATGAAAAAGGGTGGGGGTGGGATATGAAGGGCAGGAGTGCATGGGGGGGGGGGGGGTTGCAGGGCAGATATATATGGGGCCTCCGGAAGGTTGGGAGGTTGAAGAGTGGGGGTCCTAGAAGGGGGGACCCAAAATAGAGCGTGGGAAGACCTGAAAAGAGGGGGACCATCAGCGACCCCATAGCAGAGTTATCATTTGGGGTAACATTGGGTCACATTGCCCGTGAGTGGGGGGTACGGGGGACCCTCAAGCCCACTTAGAGATCGGGCCACCCTTTCAAAAGTGTGGTCCGATCCCTGAGGAGCCAGTCTGGCCAGTTTGTCCAGCTCCCCAGTGTTGAAAGTAATTCCAAGTATGGGCTAAACTGGGGAAAAATTCCCCAGGGCCTAAAATAGTGACTAAGCGTGGTTAGAGAGCGGTGTTGACGTCGCTAACAGAGCAGGGGAGAAATTCCCTGCAAAACCCTCCTGAAATGACACTTTTCCATTCGTTTGCACCCAATGTCTATGCATGTCCAGGGAACTGTTTGGTCTCCATGCCACCTTCTGCAGGATTTGGTGGCCCGGGGACTTGGAGGGCACCTATTGCCAGTGATGCTGGAAGTTACGCTGTCATGCTCTATTGTCGGTCATGAAGTTGGCAGGCTTCCTCTGGAGGGCCGAGACCTGGAGCACCCTGGCTTAATTTAGGGGTCCTGCTGTTTGAAAGTGCCACTCTCCTTGGCCAGTAGAATTGGAGCTTAAGTGGTCACAGGGGATTTGCATGGATGGGACACTCCTGGAGCCACGGCGGTGGATAGCTCTGGGGTGTGCACCAGTTGCTCCTCCTCTCTGAATGCCTGAGGGCCCCGGCTTCCTCCTTGGTATAGTGAACTCAAGAAGCTGTGCTGTCTTCTCGCGATGACACTGATGGATTACAGCAAGAGGATTCACCATGGAGTGATGCCCTGCAGCAGTACAGGGTCAAAGTCTTGCACTAAGGTCTCCATGCTGGCCACCACTCTGGTTGCGATGACTTTGTTGTGTTTTAGTGTCAGCACAATCACCTCAGGCAAAAGACGGACGGACTCCTCCGTGCAGCCTTTCAATCGAAGGAGTGTACTAACACCCCTTCCTGATTTTCCCGAGTTTGTCTTTGGAGTTTCAGAACCTGAGGTAGGACCGAGTCCAGAGGCTTGTCACCTGACTGGAACTCAGCAGATTCCTGGCCTCCATCAATCTTCCGAGCGCTGGCACCCTGAAGCGTTCCTGCCTCTGGCAGCTGTGGGTTTGAAAGTGTGATGTGCTCACCAGATTGTGATCCTGAGACTACTCAGACAAGGTCCCATTGAGGTGCATGTCTCTGCACTGGTGGAGGGTATGGATGAGCGCTGTTCTTTGATATCAGGGTCTGTAAATGTCTCCTCTGTGCTGGTGTTGGGGTTGGAATCGAAGACCTGGTTGGTGCACTCCCTGGGCTGCTTCCCAGATGTGCCTGTGATAAAAGGGAGAGGTCACTAGTGCATGGCAGGGACCTTTAGAAACAGGAGACATGGCTCATTGTTGTCTGATGGATGATGCAGTGCTGAATCCTCACTTAGTTTATTACCACCAATCTCACCATCAGTGCAGGAGTGGTCAATGTCTTCCCCGGCCAGCTGGATGGCTTTGTCCTCAAAGTCCATGAGGATGTTCAGTTCTGTTATCCCTCCGCGCATTTGGAATCCCTCCCTCTTGTTGTGAGCTAGCTTGTCCTTCATGTAAACAGATGGAGAGAGTGTAAGCAGCACATGTACCTGGGCAGGTGATAGAGATGCCTGGCATTTGTGGATGGCGAGTGGAACCAGTAAGATGTTGAGGACAAAACCCAAAGGGGAGATGAAAATGTGGGTGGGAGAGCAAGTGGCGGTGTCCCTTGAACTGGCAGTGACATTGGCATTGGCACTCACGATTGTGGTTATTCCACCCCTGTTGGATTTTTTTCCTTGATGGCTGCTTTTCTTCCTGTGCGCGTGAAGAGGTCATCATGTCGGGCCCCGACTGCATCGGGCAGTCTTTCCTGGGAAGCATCCGAAAACTTGGGGCAGATTTCTTGGCAGCCATCACTTCCTGGCAAACTGTGAAGTGTGACTGGTGTGATCTGGGGCAGCGTTTAAATGTGGTGCCCTGATGATTTCTGCATGAGTCGATAGTGGGATATCGTGTGGAGTCCATGGGATCTAAGTGATTAAGGGAAAAACCACCATCGTCAGCAGGCTTAATACTGCTTTTCCCACCCGCCTGATTCAAAACAGCTTCTTCCCCACTGTTACCAGACTCCTAAATGACCCTCTCATGGACTGACCTGATTAATACTATACTTCTGTGTGCTTCACCCAATGCCGGTGTTTATGTATTTACATTGAGGACCTTGTGTGCCCTATTATGTATATTCTTTTTATTTTATTTTATTTTCATATATTTAATGATCTGTTTGATCTGCACACAGAAAAATACTTTTCACTGTACCTCGGTACACGTGACAATAAACAAATCCAAGTCCAAATCCATCGGCCTTTGCTGGTTTCTGGGAAAATCTCATCCAGTAAAGCTAATTCTTGAACTCATTATGCCCCATTGATGGGGCAGAAAGAGATTGAGAAATAGAGTGGAAGTCAGTCCTGCCTGATTTTCCATCGATGTTTGCTGTGTCAAATTTCTCACTTGGATTTGGGGTGGATGGTGGAAGAAGCCAGCTATATTTGGGCAATAACATCTTTTTGACATTGACGTGAAGTTGCATCGTTTCTGTTCATGGCAACACTCATAAATCCATCTACAGATTCTGGGCATCAGTTGAATTTAGGTAGCGGCCGCAAAACGAGACAATTTTTCTCAAGCTCAGCCTTTTTTGACTTTGATGGCAATAAGCAGGCCTAAATCTTCCTCCTTCTTCTGCAGATTGGTTGTGGAGGGACCACTAACTTGCCTCCTTGACCCTCAGGTCATGCTGACCCATTTTACTGAGCTGGAAGGCATTGCATATCTTCTGGGGCTCCAGTAGAGTCCCTGCCACCAAGTAGGAACCCAACACTGCTGGGGAAGAGGTTGCAGAGCATGTCTCAATGGCACCAAAAGAGGAGATGAATTTCTTGCTGGGGCAGGGAAAATCCAAAGACGTAAACATGGAACTATTTCAGGCCTTAAACTGAGCTGCAATCTAAATAAGAGCAGCTTGTTGAGCCAGTCGAAAGGGAATGGCAGCCAATATTAAGCCCTCTTCATTCAATAATTTGTGCAGGCTTCCTTTTCAATTTTCCATGACACGTGGATGTGGGCAGCGTGGTAGCACAAGTGGATAGCACAGTGGCTTCACAGCGCCAGGATCCCAGGTTCGATTCCCTGCTGGGTCACTGTCTGTGAGAAGTCTGCACGTTCTCCCCGTGTCTGCATGGGTTTCCTCTGGGTGCTCCGGTTTCCTCCCACAGTCCAGGTTAGGTGGATTGGCCATGATAAATTGCCCTTAGTGACCAAAAGGATTAGGAGGGGTTATTGGGTTACGGGGATAGGGTGGAAGTGAGGACTTAAGTGGGCTGGTGCAGACTCGATGGGCCGAATGGCCTCCTTCTGCACTGTATGTTCTATGTTCTAACTATGAAGCCCTCTTTCCCATGAATTGCACTAAAATGTTTGCAGCTTCATTCTAAAGCTGCTCCTTCTTTGCTCACTGGCACATTGGTGAACCTGCAAAATGTTGTTGTCCATCTTGCGTTCGGAAAAGTGAAATGCTTCTCCAGACTGCTGCAACCCTTTAAGAGCTGCAACAGTATATGCGATTTCCCGCCCATTCATTTGCTGATACCAGGCTGCAGCATGCCCATAATAAGGTGAGCTAAGAAATGTGACTGGGATGCAGCATCGATCAAACAGGCAAATACTAATCCCACAGTGTCGGTTATACATTGCCAACCCAATTTTGTTATTTTTTTTTAAATCACTGTAGTTTTGAACATCATTAAAATGCTAGACAAAACAAAAGAATTTCAGTTCCATTTGGAAAATTGCAGGCAGCAGATGTAGGCCTGTGGTTATGCTTTGATGTGCTGGCAGAGAGTGTCTATTCTCTGGCTTTTCAGTGCTGGTTTTTTTTATATCTTCCCTCTTTAATCTCGACAAATTTAATTGATTCATCAGTTTTTTTTCAGGATAAGATTTCTCAGGGGTTTGCTCATGGTGAGCTAGAAAAATGGGTCATTATGTCTGATCATGTGCATGAATATGTGGATCGTGTAAAACTATGACTTTGTGATTAATGTATATAGCATGTAGTTAATTTTATTTCATTATTTTAAAACCCAGGATACTAGGGACACTGGATGAGGTGCAGCTGGACTGAAACAATGTAATTGTTATTACTCCAGAGCCATTCTAGAGGAAAGGAAAGAATGGAAAAACATGTGACCAGGGAGAGGAAGAAGTGAAGAGAAAGTGAGGACAGGGGAAGCAGGAAGAGAGAGGGAGAACTGGTCAAAATGGAAGTATGGGGAGTAAATACGAGGGGGATACAATGGGAGAAAAGAGAGGGAAGTATGAGCGAGTAGAGAGGTAAACAGAGGAGGAGAATGGAGTGACGAGGATGGAGAAGAAACAGAAAGAAGGGGATGAGAGAGGTAGCTGAGAGAAGACGAAAGAGGCGGGAAAAGGAGGATGGGAATTTCGAGGGACAAAGGAGAGGGAAGGGGAAAAGGAAGAAGGTATCAGATTGGAAAAAGGGGTACTAAAAATTAAGAAGGGAAGGAAACGTGGAAATAGAAAGGAGGACAAAGGTGAACTAACTCAAAGGGGAAGGATGAAGTCATTTTAATGTCCTCAAGTACCCCAACACTCCTCCCTCCCCCTCTATGTCTTCCTCCTCACTGTGCCTTTCCTGTTTTCTCTGCTCTCTCACCTCTTCCCCCATCTTATCCCTCATTCCTCTGTTGAATCTTTACCACTCTCCTCTCTCTTCAGCTCCCCACCTGTTTCTCTCACAGATTCTCCCCTTGCTTTTCACCATTCCCGCTTCCCCTCCCCACCCTAGTTCACAATCTGCTCTCCTCCTGTCTTACAATGGCAGAAGGGTCTGTTCTACACATAATTCTACACAGATATCGTTGTTCAGTGATAGTGAACCGTGGGGGTGGGTATCACAGAAATAAATTACTTGGATTGAGGGAAAGAAAGATTAAAATTTTGAAATGTGTCATGTGTACGTGCATCACAAAATCAGCAATGGGCTAAGCAATTATATTACTTGAGAGCTGTTGATGTTGTGCTCCTGCTGATCACACAGCCTTCAAACTTAACAGGAATAATAACTTTCAATTTTGGTAAAATTTTCTAAACGTTCTGCCTATCATGGAGAATACTAAAATGTTACCTGCTGACACGGCTAGAGGGAGTTACAATCGGGGGTGGTGGTGGAGGTGGGGGTGGGGTGGGGTTGGTTGGAGTAGGAGTATTGAGATATCAGCAGAAAGGGTATATATGAGGCAGGTTTGGGAAATTAGGCAAGGCAGAGGATTGTGGCTGAAGTGTAATTACTGAGGGGGAATTTGATAAAAGTGAACACAGGGCAGGATTTTGTGTTACACTGGGGCTCCCAGGGAAAAAGTTACTGGTGATCCCATCCCCGCTCGTGGAGTTGCCTTGCAGCCATTTAACATTTGGAAAATGTTAATTGGCTCAGGGCCAGATTTTGACCCCATCTGCTACATTGTGTAATTACAGACAGAAACAGTTTTATGTGGGAAATTTTCTGATAAACCTGGATGTGGAAAATGTTGATACGCAGAGTGTGGCAAAGACATGACAATGCTAAATAAAATTGTTCATGCAGCTAGGAGTTCACATACACAAGCTTCTTAATATAAATCTATTCTCAATCTTCATTTTGTCTTGTCAGCATCTTTTACAGGTCAGAGAATGATTGAGCACATAGGGAGACCATTGAGTCTATTATGCCCGTGTTGGCTCTTTAAAATAACTATTCAATCCATCCCACTACTCTGCTCTATCCCCATTGTCTTGTACATTTTCTTTTTTTAAAGTATTTTTACTGGCATTTTCAATTTTACAGAGTGAAACTTTGCGTCCGATATTTACAGTTTATACAGTTCTTATGTACATACATTCTTTCTTGATCTATCTTCTCTTCTCCCCCGCCCCTTCCCCTCTCCCTACCCCCCTCTGTCCCTGACTCCTCCTTGGTATTTCCCTCTTCCGTTCTGGGTGTTCTATTACCGAGCGCCTGTTTTCCCCTTCCCCCTGTGGTTTTTGTTGCAGACCTTGAGGGTTTGGAGGACTTCCTGCCCCCTCTCCCTCCCCCTCCTCCATGCTTCTTTCTGTGGTTCCCTGAAGTATCCTCCCCTTCCCTTTTTGTACCTATTAGTGTTGTGTGTTTGTGTCTGCTCTCCCCCATCTCTCCCTCTTTCCCTAATCACTGTTGGCCTTGACCAGGTCTTGAAACAGGCCGATGAATTGCCGCCATGCTTTGAGGAAGCCTTCTTCCGATCTTGTACATTTTCAACGGCAAGTGGAAATCCAACTCCCACATGAATGTTTCTGTGAAAGTGCTTCTACCACCCTTTCAAGCAGGGAGTTCAAGATTAACCAGCTCACAGTGTAAAAAAATTATCATCTGCCCTAGGTTATTTAGCAATTATTTAAAGTCTGTGTCCTTCGGCTACTGACAGTGGATATGGTTTCTCGCTATTTATTCTATCGAAACCCCTCACAATTCTGAAAACCTCTCCTAATTCACTTCTTACTGCTCTAAGGAGAACAATCTAAGTTTCTTTAGTCTCTTCAGCTAACTGAAATTCCTCATCCCCGGTCTTAGTAAATCTGTGCCCCATCTTCCAAAGCCTTGTCCTTCCTAAAATGTGGTGCATGGAATCGGATGCACTACTCCTGTGATAAGTGTCTTCTAAAGTTTCAGTGTGACTTTCTTGCTTTTGTGCTATGCCTCTTACTTTTAAAGCCAAGGATCCCATTTACTATTGTAACAGCTTTATCAACTTGCCCTGCCACCTTCAAAGATTTATGTGTGAACACCCAGGTGGCTCTGTTTTGCAATGTTAAGATTGTACCATTTATTTTATACTGCCTCACATAACGTTTCCTTCCAAATTGCATAATTTTAAACTGTATTAAATTATATCTGCTCTTTTTCTGCCCATTTCATCCGCCTGTCTTTGTCCTCCAATGAAGTCAGTCCTCCACACCGTTTACTACCGTTGCAAGTTTTGTGTTACCTGCAAACTTTGAAATATGGCCTCCAGACCCAAGTCCAGTTCAGTAAGTATATCAAAAAGAACAATGGTCCCAATACCGATGCTTGGTAGACACATCTTCCCTCCAGTCTGATTAGCAACTATTCCCTACTACTCTCCACTTGCTGTATCATAGGCAATCTACACTGCCACTTCCTCTTTAATCCCATAGGTCTCAATTTTACTAACAAGTCTCTAATGTGACAGTTTATGAAACACCTTTTGAAAGTCCAAATACACAAGTTCATGTTCCATCTGTTCTGAGATGCATCCTATTCTGAATCATGGAGAATGGCGGATTAGTTGATAACATCAGAGGAAGAGCAACATTTCCCTTGGTTTTCATGATTTTTTTGCTGTAGTTACAATGGATGAGCAGAGAGTCGCGGAGGAATTTCAGCACCAGGAGGCTATTTTTGTATCACTTAATTAACTGACTGTCATCAATGTGCAGAGCGGATGTAAGCACATTCATAACATGGTGATACATTTCAGGAGTAAGTGAAAGGGGGCAAGGGACCAAGCCGACTGATGTTGACCTGATGGAACATAATAACAAATATTATTTTTTACCAATGTTATCATGTGAGTACTTAATTCACTTGAATACATTTTTCTCTCTACTATTTTAGTGGAGACATTGGACTGAATTTTCAACTGGGTGTAGAGGGGCATGTGTCAGTGTGCAAATGGCCATATTTTATTTTAGTTTGGAGGAACTCCGTCGGAGGGACTGGAAGATCCCACTGTCAAGAATAGCCAGTAAACCACCCGCCCTATAATAGTTGATCCAGGTGTGTTTCTAGTTCAAAGTACTCTGTGTAATCATGTGAAGCCTGACTGGCATTTATAAAGGAAATAACTCATTTTGAGGATATCAGCAATGTTCCAACATTCATTGCCCATTCCTAGATGCCCTTGAGAAGATGGCAGTGAGCCAGCTTCCTGAACCTTTGGATCCTGTGTGGTGAAGATGCTCCCACAAGGCCACTCGGCATGAGTTCCAGGATTTTGACCCAGCAGCGATGAAGAAGGTCAATTTACATCTGAGTTGGGTGGGAATGCTGATCTTCTGTACTTTCTGCCCTTTTCCTTCTCAATGGTGGAGTTTGTGTGTTTGGGAGGTGCCAATGAACAAACGTGAAATGAAAAACGTCACTCAAGCTGATCATTTCTGTGCACTAAAGCATGCCAGTGCACATCACTATCCACTGTATGCTGCTCCATTACAAGTCATTTCTTTAAATATTAATTTTTATGGGATGTGGACTTCGCTGGCTAGGCCAGCATTTGTTGCCCATCCCTACTTGCCCTTGAGAAAATGATGGTGAGCTGCCTTCTTGAACCCCTGCAGTCCATGTGATGTAGGTACATCCACTATGCTCTTAGGGAGGGAGTTTCAGGATTTTGACCCAGAGACAGTGAAGGAATGACAATATATTTCCAAGTCGGGGTGGTGAGTGACTTGGAGAGGAACCTCAAGTTGGTGGGGTTCCCAGGTATCTGCTGCTCTTGTCCTTCTAGATGGTAATGGGCGTGGGTTTGGAAGGTGCTGCCTCCGGAGTCTTGGTGAGTTCCTGCAGTGCATCTTGTAACTGGTACACACGGCTGCTACTTTGGGTTGGTGGTGGAGGAAGTGAATGTTTGTGAAAGGGATGCCAATCAAGTGGGCTGCTTTGTCCTTGATGGTGTTGAGCTTCTTGCGTGTTCTTGGAGCTGCACTCATCCAGGCAAGTGGAGAGTATTCCATCACACTCCTGACTTGTGCCTTGTAGATGACAGAAAGGCTTTGGGAAGTCAGGAAGTGAGTTACTTTCCACAGGATTTCTAGCCTCTGACCTGCCCTGGTAGCCACAGTATTAATATGGCGAGTCCAGTTCAGTTTCTGGTCAATAGTAACCCCCAGGATGTTGTTAGTGAGGGATTCAGTGATGGTAATGCTATTGAATGAAAAGGGATGATGGTTTAATTCTCTTTTATTGGAGATGGTCATTGTCTGGCACTTGTATGGTGTGAATGTAGCTTGCCACTTGCCAGCCCAAGGCTGAATATTGTCCAGGCCTTGCTGCATTTTCACGTCGACTGCTTCAGTGTTTGATGAGTCATGAATGGGGCTGAACATTGTGCAATCATCATCGAATATCCCCACATCTAACCTTATGTTTTGGAAGGAAGGAAGGCTGAAGATCGTTGGGCCAAATGAACTCCTGCAGTGATGTCCCAGGGTTGAGGAGACTGACCTCCGACAACCACAACCATCTTCCTTTGTACCAGGTATGACTCCAACAATGGGGAGTTTTTCCTCTGATTCGCATTGACTCCAGTTGGCCCCTTGATGCCAAATGCTACCTTGATGTCAAGGGCAGTCACTCTCACCTCACCTCTGGAGTTCAGCTCTTGTGTCCACGTTTGAACAAAGGCTGTAGTGAGGTCAGAATCTGAGTGACCCTGGCGGAACCCAAACTGAGCATCAATGAGCAAGTTATTGCTAAGTAGTTACTGCTTAATAGCACTGTTGATGACCCCTTCCATCACTTTACTGATGATTGAGAGTAGACTGATAGGGGGGTAATTGGCCAGGTTGGATTTGTCCTTTTTGTGTACAGGACATACCTGGGCAATTTTTCACATTGCCGGGCAGATAACAGTGTTGTAGCTGTATTTGTACATCTTGGCCAGGGGGGTGGCAGGTTCTGGAGCACCAGTCTTCAGTACTATTGCCGGAATATTGTCAGGGCCTTTGCAGTATCCAGTGTCATCTGCTGTTTCTTGATTTCATGTGAAGTGAATCATATTGGCTGAAGACTGACATCTGTGATGCTGGGGACCTCTGGAGGAGATCGAGATGGATCATCCACTCGGAACATCTGGCTGCAGGTTATTGCGAATGCTTCAGCTTTGTCTTTTGCACATATGTGCTGGGCTCCTCCATTATTGAAGATGGGGATAATTGTGGTCATACAAAATCTACACTCACCTTGATTCAGATGGGAATAAACTAGCTTCTTGTTAAAAGGGGGCACATGCTTTTATGGGTTGTTTAAGGCAAAAAGCCCCCCCAAAAGTGCAAATCGAGGTGGAAGAGTTTTAGTCTTGTTTCCAGGTACAAGAATATACTGAGCTGAATGGCATTTGATCAAGGTTAAATTAGAAATTTAATGCTAACCTGAATTAGTTAATTAATGTTAGCCTACACTTGCCAGATTTAGTAAAAAGCATTATACATCATAATGAAAGAATCCGTCCCAATGTGCTGAACCTTAAATTCACAAGAGATCTGTACAAAACCTGTGAAAGATCTTTAGAGCATGATTCCCTTTTACCTGCCACTCTTTGCCTCTAGCAATTAACCATTGAACACACTAATTACATTTTTAAAGGCTCGTTCTATTCTGACGAAGAAAGCAAAGATTCATAAAGTTTTGGAAAAAAGGGGCGAAATTCTCCTGAAACGGCGCGATGTCCGCCGACTGGCGCCCAAAACAGCGCAAATCAGTCGTGCATCGCGCCGCCCCAAAGGTGCGGAATGCTCCGCATCTTTGGGGGCCGAGCCCCAACCTTAAGGGGCTAGGCCGGCACCGGACGAATTTCCGCCCCGCCAGCTGGCGGAAAAGGCCTTTGGTGCCCCGCCAGCTGGCGCAGAAATGACATCTCCGGGCGGCGCATGCGCGGGAGCGTCAGCGGCCACTGACGGCATTCCCGCACATGCGCAGTGGAGGGAGTCTCTTCCGCCTCCGCCATGGTGGAGACCGTGGTGAAGGCGGAAGGGAAAGAGTGACCCCACGGCACAGGCTCGCCCGCGGATCGGTGGGCCCCGATCGCGGGCCAGGCCACTGTGGGGGCACCCCCCGGGGCCAGATCGCCCCGTGCCCCCCCAGGACCCCGGAGCCCGCCCGCGCCGCCTTGTCCCGCCGGTAAGGTACGTGGTTTAATCTATGCCAGCGGGACAGGCATTTTAGTGGCGGGACTTCGGCCCATACGGGCCGGAGAATCGCGGGGGGGGGGGGCCCGCCAACCGGCGCGATTCCCACCCCCGCCGAATATCCGGTGGTAGAGAATTCGGCAACCGGCGGGGGCGGGATTCACGCCAGCCCCCGGCGATTCTCTGACCCGGCGGGGGGTCGGAGAATCTCGCCCAAGGTTCCTTGGGGGAGCTAACAAATAAAACTCTGCAAATTGGTGCTAACTTCTGACAATTCTCCAGATACTCTTCAGGTGAAGAAATATTATCTTAAATTCATATTCAACATTTACCTTTCTCTGTTAGCATCCATTTCAGTTTCTGCACCCAGTTTGGCGGATTCCTATGCAGTGGAATGTCCTGCCACACTTGCACAAGAATTCCAACACTCTTCTCCCTTATCACCAGTCCTTACTAATTTAGACAGTCAATTGATGTGGCTTTTTCCTGAATTGCGATAGTGATATTTGAGTATATCACTCTACTCAAAAGTCAAAGTTAGTTAGACCTCTGCTACACAGCATCCTGAGCACAGGCTTGCTGAAATGTGATGTATCTTCCCATTATTATACCTGTAAAGCTTCTTTACTATTACATTTTATTTTCCAGATTTGGAACTGCAGTTGTTGGTAGCAGAGCTCTTGCTGGAAGGAAAGGTAAAGTCACCATAGTCCCAGATGACCACAGGCTACTTTCCCCTTTGATGGGGGAGAGCTGACTGGTGGTGATTTAACTTGAGGGTCACCACACCTCAGGCGAGGGGCAAGAGTTGTGAAGGCGGGGCCTTCATGGATATCTTCAGCTGGTACGGGAATTGAACCCACCCTGCTGGCCTTGCTCTGCATCACAAACCAGCTGTCTAACCAACTGAGCTAAACTATTATTATTATTATTTGCTGTATAGTAAAGGCCATTCCATTGATTGATTGGATTGGATTTGTTTATTGTCACGTGTACCGAGGTACAGTGAAAAGTATTTTTCTGAGAGCAGCTCAACAGATCATTAAGTACATGGGAAGAAAAGGGAATAAAAGAACATACATAATAGAGCAACACAACATATACAATGTAACTACGTAAGCGCTGGCATCGGATGAAGCATACAGGGTGTAGTGTTAATGAGGTCAGTCCATAAGAGGGTCATTTAGGAGTCTGGTGACAGTGGGGAAGAAGCTGTTTTTGAGTCTGTTCGTGTATGTTCTCAGACTTCTGTATGTCCTGCCCGATGGAAGAAGTTGGAAGAGTGAGTAAGCCGGGTGGGAGGGATCTTTGATTATGCTGCCCGCTTTCCCCAGGTGTAGATGGAGTCAATGGATGGGAGGCAGGTTCGTGTGATGGACTGGGCGGTGTTCACGACTCTCTGAAGTTTCTTGCGGTCCTGGGCCGAGCAGTTGCCATACCAGGCTGTGATGCAGCCCGATAGGATGCTTTCTATGGTGCATCTGTAAAAGTTGGTAAGGGTTAATGTGGACATGCCGAATTTCCTTAGTCTCCTGAGGAAGTATAGGCGCTGTTGTGCTTTCTTGCTGGTAGCGTCGACATGGGTGGACCAGGACAGATTTTTGGAGATGTGCACCCCTAGGAATTTGAAACTGCTAACCAACTCCACCTCGGCCCCGTTGATGCTGACAGGGGTGTGTACAGTACTTTGATTCCTGAAGTCAATTACCAGATTGTTGTCGCTACACCACTCCACTAGGTTCTCTATCTTCCGCCTGTATTCTGACTCGTCATTATTCGAGATCCGGCCCACTATGGTCGTATCGTCAGCAAACTTGTAGATGGAGTTGAGACCAAGTTTTGCCATGCAGTCGTGTGTGTACAGGGAGTAGAGTAGGGGGCTAAGTACGCAGCCTTGCGGTGCCCCGGTGTTGAGGACTATTGTGGAGGAGGTGTTGTTGTTCATTCTTACTGATTGTGGTCTGTTGGTCAGAAAATCGAGGATCCAGTTGCAGAGTGGGGAGCCAAGTCCTAGGTTTTGGAGCTTTGATATGAGCTTGGCTGGGATTATGGTGTTAAAGGCGGAGTTGTAGTCAATAAATAGGAGTCTGATGTAGGAGTCCTTGTTTTCGAGATGCTCTAGGGGCGTCTGATGTGGACTGGTTGCAGCGGTATGCGAATTGCAGTGGATCAAGGTGTTCTGGGAGTATGGAGGTGATGCGCTTCATGATCAACCCCTCGAAGCACTTAATTACGACTGAAGTCAGGGCCACTGGACGGTAGTCATTGAGGCATGTTGCCTGGTTCTTCTTTGGTACCGGTATGATGGTGGTCTTCTTGAAGCAGGTGGGGACCTCAGAGTGGAGTAGGGACAGGTTAAAGATGTCCGCGAATACCTCTGCCAGCTGATCCGCGCAGGCTCTGAGTGCATGACCAGGGTTCCGTCCGGGCCCGTCGCCTTCCGAGGGTTCACTTTCAGGAAGGCCAATCTGACTTCGGAAGCTGTGATGGTGGGTGTGGGTGAATTATGGGCTGTTGGGGCACTCGCCAGTGGATTGTTGGTTACCTGCTCGAACTGAGCATAGAATGCATTGAGCTCATCGGGGAGGGGT
The DNA here is from genome assembly GCF_047496885.1 of Scyliorhinus torazame. Lineage (NCBI taxonomy): Eukaryota > Metazoa > Chordata > Chondrichthyes > Carcharhiniformes > Scyliorhinidae > Scyliorhinus > Scyliorhinus torazame. Next base: position 237,604,444 of record NC_092710.1, read on the forward strand.
GCGCTGCTGCCAGAGATACTGTTTGACTTCGCTTTGTAGCCAGTTATGTTGTTTAGTCCTTGCCACAACTGCCGAGAGTCTGTCTGTGACTCTAGCTTGGTTTGATATTCTCTCTTGGCATCTCGGATGGCTTTGCGGAGGTCGTACCTGGATTTCTTGTATAGGTCAGGATCGTCTGTCTTGAACGCCTCAGATCTGTCCTTCAGTAGCGAGTCAATCTCGCGATTGAGCCATGGTTTCCGGTTGGGGAACGTACGTACTGCTTTCTTTGGCACGCAGTCGTCCACACATTTGCTGATGATTGAATGGATGTGTACTTTGTGGAGCAAGACTGATCTTTACCTTTCCTCTACTCTTTTTTATTCTGCCTTGTGAGGTAGAACCTCGGACACCATGGAAAGATTGGCAGGCAGGACTGAAGGAATTTTAAAAAAAAAATCACAAAGCCCACACCAGCCCGTCTCTGATGGTTTCAACATCAGTTTCCCTTCTCCTTTTCAATTTTAATGTTGCCTGATCGGGTTTCTCAGGCCTTTGGAAACCTGATCATGATCTTCTTCAAGACTCTCTATTGAATTTCCTGACTGAGACCCCAGTGCACCAGCAATATTTTACACCTGTGTTCAAATGGTCTTTCTATTCAACAAACATTGAAGAGGAAGAGGAGCTGAGTGGCATGAGGCTCTGAGTGTGAGGCACCATAGCTGAAAACAGGATGCTTGATTGGTATTACCCCTGTGTTGATGTTATGGTCATGGTCGCATTTGCTTTGCCCTGGTCTTGATCGACTGGTGTGGGGAAACTCCGCAGGAAATTCTGTTATGTGTGCCTGTGTGCAAGGCTGACAAAGAAACTGGTATAACATTTGGTGCGATTCAAAAAGTGATTTCTAGGAGGTTCGGGGCCTTTATCTGGGGGATTACATTCTCCAAGAGTGTAATACTAATCGTCCAAGAATAGCACAGCACAATTATAGATTAACTGACCCTGCTCGCCATGTGCCTGACCTTTAGATTTTTTTTTCAGCATAGGATGTCGATACCGAGGGTTTAACAAACAAATTAATCAATCAGGTGCCATGCACTGAGATTGAGAAAGAAAGTGCACAAGTGAAGTTGTTGAGAGCCTCTTCACTGTAATGCTGCATCAGCTTGGTCAAATAAGGGCAAGGGGCAGCTCCAGTCAATTTTCTATGTTAATGTAAAGTTATTGATTGGTTGGTTCTGTTTTCTGATGTATAGAACATGGACACTGACTATTCACCTGGTAGGGTCGACTTCTAAAGTGAAATTGAAATTAAGTTTACATTTCAATCTTTAAATGAGAAGAATATATGACAGTGTATTGGTAAATCATGTGATTTTAACTCAATCTTTAATCATCTCATAGTTTGAATTAAGCAATTTGACTAAAATTGCACAATAGACGTTCTCACATGATTTCACTTTGAATTAACAAATAATTTTAATGAAGCAACTTCACATCAAGAGCAGTAGACTGTATCGTCATTAACTTGCTGCAGGGGTGCAACAATGTTGCAGCTAATAAATGAAAATGTTTGACAATTTTTGATTCCCTGCTGTTCCACTTTCACTCAAAGACTGGATGGTAATGGGACCAAGGTAGCATGTTGAAGGGAAGTCCAAATTTACTGGCACATTCTTGCCCATGGGTCAGCTTTCAGGCAGATCTCCGTGTAGGAGAGCAGAATTTGTATTGTAAACAGGTGGGACCCTCAAGAATATGTCCCGATTAGTGTCAAACAATGCACAACACTCAATGGCATTTTTGTCTCAGCCTGCCCAATTAATGTTGGTTCCTACTCTTGAAATGAAAAATGAAAATCGCTTGTTGTCACAAGTAGGCTTCAAATGAAGTTACTGTGAAAAGCCCCTAGTCGCCACATTCCGGCGTCTGTTCGGGGAGGCTGTTACGGGAACAGATTGAGGCTACCTCATCAATGGGCATCAAGGACAGGATTGTCATTCATAACCCATCTCTAGTGGCCCTTAAGAAGGTGCATTTTTAAATTTAAACTATTGTAGTCAATGTGTTGTGGATACACCAACTGTGCTGTTAGGTTGGGACTCCTCGAATCCTAACATAGGAGACAATTAAGGAGCAACAAAATATGACCCAGTAAGGATGGTCTGTGACATGGAAGAGAACTTGGAGTTGCCGGTGTTCCTTTGGGGTGTTCTGCTGCTATTGTCCTCCTGCATGGTGGAGATTAAAGGTTTATGAGGTGTTATGTTATTATAAGGATATACTGTACAAGATACAGGACACGAATCACCCATAATGGATTGGAGAAACGCATTGTACCAATTTATTAAGACTAGGCACATGAGAACAGTTACATATAGGGATAAGCTTAAAGGAAGCAGAGCAGCGTGGGTCTGTGTACTCTGCTCAAAGCAAAAAGTGAAACTAAACTGGATTACAAGACACATTTTGTTTCTAGCAATGTCATTTGGATATCCCTTAAAGGCATACTGAACAGCTGATTCCATTGGAGAAACCCCAGCAAGATGCTGCATTATCTCCCATCAACAGGGCACAGTATTGCCACAGTATGTTGATGGTGGAGTGATTGCATGTTCAGGCTAATGCAGTAGTAATCAAACTCAGGGTCGCGACCGGCGGGCGAGTGACGGGCAGATGTCGGGAGGGTAGTGAAGTGATCAGTTGCAGTGTTCCCGATCGCGGGGAAAAGTGCCCCACAGCTGCGACCGGCTTTTCAAAATGCCGGCCGCAACCGGCATTCAAGAATGCTGGCTGTCCTGTACATGTGTGCCCCACAGCCGGATCTAGCAGTGCGCAAGTCCGAAGCCCAGCAGGGGAGACCACCTCCTCCTGATCAGCTCGCTGTCTCGGGGCCAGATTTCAGCCAGAAGCAGCGGCAGAGAGCAGGTCACGCACCGCGTACACTGACGTCATGGGCTCTGGGCACGATATTACGGAACAGAGATTCCTCCGTTTTGTAGTTGCCGGAAAGCAAGTAACAGGAATGTAAAAAACTGAGGATGGATTATTTTATAAGGCCATAAGACGTAGGAGCAGAATTCGGTCATTTAGCCCATCGAGTCTGCTCTGCCTTTGAATCATGGCTGATATGTTTCTCATCCCCATTCTCTTGCCTTCTCCCCGTAACCCCTGATCCCTTTATTAAGAACCTATCTATCTATCTTAAAGACACTCAGTGATTTGACCTCCACAGCCTTCTACGGCAAAGAATTCCACAGATCCACCACCCTCTGGCTGAAGAAATTCTCCTCATCTCAGTTTTAAAGGATCATCCAATCTGAGGCTGTGCCCTTGGGTTCTAGTTTTTCCTACCAGTGGAAACATCCTCTCCATGTCCACTCTATCCAGGCCTCTCAGTATCCTGCAAGTTTCAATAAGATCCTCCCTCATCCTTCTAAACAGCAGTTGCCATCTCCCTGGCCCTAAATTAATCCCTGGAACATCTCAACAACAAGGACTCCTACATCAGACTCCTCTTCATTAACTAAAGCTCTGCCTTTAACACAATAATCCCAGCCAAGCTTCAAGAAGACCACCATCATACTGGTGCCAAAGAAGAACCAAGCAACATGCCTTAATGACTATCGTCCGGTGGCCCTAACATTGATCACAATGAAATGCTTCGAGAAGTTGGTCATGAGGCAGATCAACTCCATACTCCCAGAATGCCTAGATCTATTGCAATTCGCATATCGCCGCAACCGGTCCACAGCAGACGCCATCTCCCTGGCCCTATACTCATCCCTGGAGCATCTCGACAAAAAGGACTCCTGCATCAGACTCCTATTTATTAACTACAGTTCCGCCTTCAACATTATAATCCCAGCCAAGCTCATATCAAAGCTCGAAACCCAAGGACTTGGCTCCTCACTCTGCAACTGGATCCTCGACTTCCTGACCCATAGACCACAATCAGTAAAAGTAAACAACACCTCCTCCACGATAGTCTTCAATACCAATGTGTACTTAGCCCCTTCCTTTATTCGCTATACACACATGACTGCGTGGCAAAATGTGGCTCCACCTCCAAAAACAAGTTTGCTGATGACACGATCGTAGTAGGTTGGATCTCGAACAATGATGAGTCAGAATACAGGAGCGAGATAGAGAACCTAGTGGAGTGGTATAACAACAACAGTCTCTCTTTCAATGTCAGCAAAACTAAAGAGCCGGTCATTTACTTCAGGAAGTATTGTATTGTACACAGCCCTGTCTGCATCAACGGGGCCGAGGTGGAGATGGTTGACAGCTTCAAATTCCTGGGTGTGCACATCACCAACAATCTGTCCTGGTCCACCCATGTTGATACTAGGTCCAAGAAAGCATAACAGTGCCTATACTTTCTCAGGAAACTAAGGAAATTGGGCATGCCCACATTGACTCTGACCAATTATCAGAGATGCACCATAGAAAGCATCCTATCTGGCTGCATCACAGCCTGGTATGGCAACTTCTTGGCCCAAGACCGTAAGAAACTTCAGAGAGTCGTGAACACAGCCCAGCCCAACATATGAACCCGCCTCCCAACCATTGACTCTGTCTACGCCTCCCACTGCCTTGGGAAAGTGGGTAACATAATCAACGACCCCTCCCACCCAGCTTATTCACTCTTTCAACTTCTTCCATCGGGCAGGATATGGAAAAGTCTGGGAACATGCACTAACAGATTCAAAAACAGCTCCTTCCCCACTGTTACCACACTCCTGAATGTCCCTCCTATGGACTGACCTAGGGTGGGATTCCCCGAACCCCCGCCGGGTCGGAGAAACGCCGGGTGCTGGCGTGAAGCCTGCCCCTGCCGGCCGCCGAATTCTCCAACACCGGATATTCGGCGCGGGCGCACCGCGCCGGTCGGTGGGCCCCTCCCGGCGATTCTCCGGCCCGCGATGGGCCGAAGTCCCGCTGCTGGCATGCCTGTCCCACTGGCATGAATCAAACCACCTACCTTCCCGGCGAGACAAGGCGGCGAGGGAGGGCTCCGGGGTCTTGGTGGGGGCGCGGGGCGATCTGGCCCCGGGCGGTGCCCCCACGGTGGCCTGGCCCGCGATCGGGGCCCACCGATCGGCGGGCGGGCCTGTGCCGTGGGGGCACTCTTTTTCTTCCGCCTTCGCCGTGGTCTCCACTATGGCGGAGGCGGAAGAGACCCCCTCCACTGCGCATGCGCGGGGATGCCGTGAGCGTCCGCTGATGCTCCCGCGCATGCGTCGCCCGGCGAAGTCATTTTGGCGCCGGCTGGCGTGGCGCCAAAGCTCTTTCCTGCCAGCCGGCGGGGCGGAAATCACTCCGGCATGGGCCTAGCCCCTCAAGGTGAGGGCTTGGCCACTAAAGGTGCGGAGAATCCCGCACCTTTGGGGTCGCCCGACGCCGGAGTGGTTCCTGCCACTCCATTACGCCGGATTCCCCCGCCCCGCCGGGTAGGGGAGAATCCCGGCCCTGGGGCGAAATTCTCCGGTATCGGCGCGATTTCCGCAAACCGGCGCCCAAAACGGCGCAAATCAGTCGGGCATCGCGCCGCCCCAAAGGTGCGGAATCCTCCGCATCTTGGGGGGCCGAGCCCCAACCTTAAGGGGCTAGGCCCGCGCCGGACTAATTTCCGCCCCGCCAGCTGGCGGAAAAGGCCTTTGGTGCCCCACCAGCTGGCGCGGAAATGACATCTCCGGGCGGCGCATACGCAGGAGCGTTAGCGGCCGCTCACGGCATCCCCGCGCATGTGCTGTGGAGGGAGTCTCTTCCGTCTCCGCCATGGTGGAGACCGTGGCGAAGGCGGAAGGAAAAGAGTGCCCCCATGGCACAGGCCCGCCCGCGGATCGTGGGCCCCGATCGCGGGCCAGGCCACCGTGGGGGCACCCCCCGGGGCCAGATCGCCCCGCGCCCCCCCCCTAGGACCCCGGAGCCCGCCCGCGCTGCCTTGTCCCGCCGGCAAGGTAGGTGGTTTAATCTACGCCGGCGGGACAGGCATTCTAGCAGCGGGACTTCGACCCATTCGGGCCGGAGAATCGCGGGGGGGGGGGGGAGCCCGCCAACCGGCGCGGCGCGATTCCCGCCCCCGCCCAATATCCGGTGCCGGAGAATTCGGCAACTGGCGGGGGCGGGATTCACACCAGCCCCCGGCGATTCTCCGACCCGGCGGGGGGTCGGAGAATCTCGCCCCAGATTTCTGAACATATCTTCTCTACTGAGTAGTAATACACTCCGTATTCTCACCAAATGCTTGTGTCTATGTATTTACATTGTGTATTTATGTATGTCCTATGTTTTTTTTCATGCATGGAATGATCTGTCTGGACTGTATGCAGAACAATACTTTTCACTGTACCTCGGTACACGTGTCAATATAAAAATCCAAATCCAACAAGTACAGACCCAAGTCTTAAACCACTACTCATATGACAAGCTTTTCATTCCATATTTTATAATAAGGGAAGAGAGGGCCAGATACACAAACAGCCCAGGGTCACACAATTGAATCTGCAGGAGGGAGTTTCACAGGAGAGTCCATGGCAAGACAAAGCAGTGCTGGTGTGAGCTGTAACCAGAGCTCCAGAGCGTCTGGTGAACAAACAATGAAGAAGGAACTGAAGTGTGGAACAAAGCAGTATAAAGAAGATTTCTTGAGGTATGGCATCGTTCATTTTTCCAATGCAAATCAGGATGCAAAGCCCACGTGTGTTATATGCAGGGAAGGACTGGCAAATGAAAGTTTAAAACCCTCAAAATTTCAAAGGGATTTGAAGACTAAGCATGGCGAGTTTGAGGACAAACCTGTGATTTTTTTCAAAGGATTCAGCGAGAACTTAAATCGTCAGCTGAAGTCCTTAGCAGAAATGTAACATTGAAAGCAAGTGAGATCGTGAGAACCAAGCAGACTCACCTGTCGCACTAAAGGTAAGCAAAAATGGTGGGTCGCAACGGTCAGCTGGCATGTGTCATGAAGATTGGCTGCCGTGGGTCGCGAAGATTAGCCGGCGTACATCACAAAGGGCGGTATGGGTCCCGAAGGTCGACCGGTGGTAAAAGTGGGTCTTGGGAAAAAAGTTTGAAAAACATTGGGCTAATGCACAAAGTGTTCATCAAATGGATTGCTTTGTCATGGATGATGTTGAATGTCTTGAGTGTTATTGCATCTTTACCTATCCACAAAAGTGGACAGTATTCTATCAGACTCCTGACTTGTGCTTTGTAAGTGCTTGAGTTGCTCTTAAAGTCATGAGGTGAGTTATTGCCACAGAACTAATCTCTGAGCTGCTCTCATTGCTACAGAACATAAAATGGCCATTTCAGATGAGTCTCTGGTCAATGGTGTTCCCCAGTTGGTTGACTGGGATGTTTTTGTCTGATGGATGCAGCTTCCCCTCCCAACACTCCTGCATCCGAAGAGGCAGTTGTTGCTGTTTAATGTTCATTGTGGCTGAGCTGGAAGGAAATTATTTAAAGATCAAAATCGTGAGGGAGAAAGCAAGAACAGACAGTAATCAGACAGTAACTGATAATCCCATTTAAAGCATGCCTACTCATACTAATCAGCCAGTTCATGTCAAATGAATCGCTATCAATCTCAATAAAGATCAGGGGCGACATTCTCCGACCCCCCCGCCGGGTCGGAGAATCACCGGGGGCTGGCGTGAATCCCGCCCCTGCCGGTTGCCGAAGTCTCCGGCACCGGATATTCGGCGGGGGCGGGAATCGCGCCACGCAGGTTGGTGGGCCCCCTCGCTCGATTCTCCGGCCCGGATGGGCCGAAGTCCCGCCGATAAATTGCCTGTCCCGCCGGCATAAATTAAATCACCTACCTTACTGGCGGGACAAGGCGGCGTGGGCGGGCTCCGGGGTCCTGGGGGGGGGGGCGGGGCGATCTGGCCCCGGGGGGTGCCCCCACGGTGGCCTGGCCCGCGATCGGGGCCCACTGATCCGCGGGCGGGCCTGTGCCGTGGGGGCACTCTTTCCCTTCCGCCTCCGCCACGGTCTCCACCATGGCGGAGGCGGAAGAGACTCCCTCCACTGCGCATGCGCGGGAAACTGTCAGCGACCGCTGACGCTCCCGCCCATGCGCGGCCCGGAGATGTCATTTCCACGCCAGCTGGTGGGGCACCAAAGGCCTTTTCCGCCAGCTGGCGGGGCGGAAATCCCTCCGGCGTCGGCCTAGCCCCTCAATGATGGGGCTCAGCCCCCAAAGATGCGGAGCATTCCGCACCTTTGGGGCGGCGCGATGCCCGTCTGATTGGCGCCGCTTTGGGCGCCAGTCGGCGTACATCGCGCCGTTTCCGGAGAATTTCACCCCAGTTGTGTTACAATGCAGATCACATACCCCTTTATTTTACAATTTTGTCAATAGGACAGGAAATAAGATTCCATTGTTGGAGAACAGGCTGTCTCATGGTGCTCATGGGTTGAGGAAAGGGCTTATAATATCAAAGGTCTAATTATGACTGATGCTTGCAGTTAGCAAAGTTCTGTGATGGCATTGGAGTTTTGGATCACCCCTTCCATTGTTTTCTATTCAATGACCTCAATGTAATCTTACTGGTTGATTGCCTCACTTAGATCCAAAGCACTGAGTTCCTTTAATAACATAGGCTCACCAGTAACATGGTAAGGTATGGTGTGTGTGCTCTTCTTGAAGGCTCATTACTTGAAGGTGCTTCATTCTCAGCCAATTTTCTTGCCGATTTTATTCAGTGCTGCTTTGCCATTGCTTCCACTCTCAGGGGCAGGGCAAGGAGGCAAGTTCCAATTCTACCTCAGCCAAAACAGGAATCAAACCCGTGCTGTTGGCATTATTCTGAACCACATGCTAGCCATCAAGTCAGCTGAGCTTACATAATTTGCTAATATATTAGGTGTGCACATTTAAAACATCCTGATGTCAGTGGCAAGATATCTTCCCAATACATCAGGCTTGTGTACATCTAAAGTTCACAAGCATAGCAATTGCAACATAAAAACGGTAATAGACCTAACCATTCTATGTTGAATTTTATCCGCCTGAGCTTTTGTACCAACTCGCACCCATACCCCTTTATTTCCATTTTCTTCAACCTTCCAATTAACTGTTGACAAGGGGAGAGAATCTTAGCTCTTGATTGCCGAAAAATAATCGTGGAGCAGCTAAAATGGAGCAGTTCCATTTCCTGCTAGTTCCCCATTTTAACGCTGCTGATTTGGGCAGCGGGTGAGGTTCCTGACAGACTTGGGGAACAGGTTAATTAATAACTGTAAACTAAATATACATCAATAAATTCTTTGTGTGCTCTGACTAGTTTTCTAGCTCTTCAGTAACCTAAACATCAGCCATAGGAAAGTAGGAACAGGAATAGATTATTTAATCCCTTGAGCTTCATCCACAATTCAATTAGATCATGACTGGCTTGTACCTCAGCTCCATCTACTTGCATTTGATCCACATCTCTTGATAACCAATAAAAACCTAGCAATATGAATCTTACCAATTTTAATTGACCTAGAATCTACAGTCTTTTGCACAAACAGTTCCAGAATTTTATAATTGTTTGATTGAAGAAGTATTTCCTCGTCTCATTCCTGAATGGCCGAGATCAATTTTGGTATTATGCTCGCTTGTTTTGAACCAGTGATGATGAAGGAATGGGATTTATGTCCATGTGAAATGAAACTCGCTTATTGTCACAAGTAGGCTTCAAATGAAGTTACTGTCGCCACATTCCGGCGCCTGTTCGGGAAGGCTGGTACGGGAAGATGGTGTGTGACTTGAACTAATAGTGTTCCCATACATCTGTTGGACTTACACTTTTTGGGAAGATTGTACATTTGGCAGGTACAGACAAAGAAACATGGAATGATAAACTCACTCACACTGGTCGAGCAGCTTGCAGTTGCCCAAATGGAACCTGGAGCTCACTGCATTATCACAATGAGACCCAACGACCAATTTCTTCCAATCGTAGTGCCTTTGTATTTGGGTCCTGGGGCCATACCTTGCATCCATTTGGTGCCTGAAAAGCAATCTAAACTAATTCTATCCCAACGTGTCTTAATTATCTTGAATCAAATGTCACGTTTTATTATCACTATATGAATATGGTGTGCTATTCCGAATAAAATTCAATTTAATGATGTGTGAAATCTTCACTGTGAACAATGTTACTTGAGGCAGATTTGTCTCATTATTGCACTCAGCCTCATTATTTCCCTCGCAAGTTTACATTTTCCAAATAGGTTTCATGCAAATTCATGTGCGGTTGTCAGCAGAAGTTCCATGGACAGTTCCCAATTTTAAAAAATTGCATGAAGATCCTAAAGGAATTGCTCAAAATATATGGCATTCAATATTCAAATATTACCTTAGGTATAGTTAAAAGGAAACTGTACTAAATTGAATGGAACATGTTCTCTGTTTATTTTTGAAACCATTAAAATGCAACAAATTCATTAACATTTTTAAATTAATGTAATTTTTTTTCCATAGATTCTTCTAATAAATGCAAAAGTGACTGCTTGTCTAGATTTTACATATCATAATCGAATTTTGCACTGAGTTTTGCCTGAATTGAAAAAAATAATTGAATAGAATGGACAATGGCAACATGGATTCAAAATTGGCAGAGTGACAGGAAACAGAGAGTAGTGGACAAAGAACGAAGAACAATACAGCACAGGAACAGGCCCTTCGGCCCTCCAAGCCTGTACCAGTCATGATACCGGTCATAGATAGATTGGAGAATAGGTGGACAGTGGCAGATGAGGTTTAATGCCAAAAAATGTTTTAAATAAATTTAGCGTGCCCAATTCAGTTTTTCCATTAAGGGGCAATTTAGTGCGGCCAAACCACCTACCCTGCACATCTTTATGTTGTGGCGTCGAAACCCATGCAAACAAGGGGAGAATGTGCAAACTCCACACGGACAGTGACCCAGAGCTGGGATCGAACCTGGGACCTCGGTGCCGTGAGGCAGCAGTGCTAACCACTGCACCACCGTGCTCCCTAATACCAAAAGGTTTGAAGTGATTCATTTTGGTAGGAAGAACTTGGACATACAATATACAATAAAGGATAAAATTCTAAAAGGGGTGCAGGAGCAGAGGAACCTGGGTCATTAAAGGTGGCAGTACAGGTTGAGAGAGTGATTAACAGCACCCTCAGCTTTATTAACAGGGGTCCCAAGTAAAATATTGCATCCAAGTCTCGGCGCCATACTTGAGAAAAGATGTGAAGATCTTAAGGAGGTCAAAAAATACATGACAATTATCCCAGGAATGTGAAACTTCAGTTATGTAGCTAGATTGGAGAAATTGGAGAGGTTTTCCTTGGAGAAGAGGGGAAATTTGCTAGAGGCATTCAAAATCAAGGGTGGTCTGGTCAGAGTAGATAGGGAAAAGCTTATTCAACTGGATTGAGAATAAGAGGACACAGATTTAAGGTAATTGACAAAAGAAGGGCAACATGATGAAAAACTTTTTCATACAGCGATTGGTTAGGATCCTTGACAAATGTTTTTTGCCTTTTTCCATTTTTCCTCCTCTCTTAAAGGAGGGGAAAAATCATTTCTGAGTTGCAGCTGCATCGAATCAGACAGCAAAGATGCAAGCTATTAGCTCAACTTTTTGAAAGAAGTATCGAATTAGTTCCCAGTTCACTGCTCTTTCCCTACAGTCCTGTAATTCTTCCTTTTCAAATACATCCAATTCTCTTATTGAATCTGCTTCCACTATCTGTTAAGACAATGCATTCCAGATCATGGGCGTCATTCTCCGACCCCCCGCCGGGTCGGAGAATGGCCATTGGCCGCCGTGAATCCCGCCCCCGCCCCCGCCGAAGTCTCCGAAGGGAGAAAAGTCGGCGGGGCGTTAATGGCGCCGCTGCCGCGGAGAATGTCACGGGTCTGCGCAAGGCAGCCGATTTTCGGCCTGCCGATATTCTCCCTTCCGGATGGGCCGAAGTCCCGTCGACGTGATGACCATTCACGTCGACGTGAATTAAACCTCCTTTTCATCGGCGTGACCCGGTGCTCCAGGCTCACGCCGACCAGCGAGGAGGTGAGTGACGGCCTGGGGGGTTGGCTCTGGGCAGGAAATGGCGTTGCCGCAGACTGATTGCGTGAGGAGAGGTGTGTCTCGGCTTGTGTGTGTATGTGTGCGGTGGGGGGGGGGGGGGGGGGGTGGTTAGAGTAGGCTGGGCTCCGGGGGAGTGCCGGGAGGGGGTCCGTGCTGGGGTGGAGGTTGGGGGGGGGGGGTCCGTGCTGGGGTGGAGGTTGGGGGGGGGGTCCGTGCTGGGGTGGAGGTTGGGGGTTGGGGGGGGTCCGTGCTGGGGTGGAGGTTGGGGGTTGGGGAGGGGGTCCGTGCCGGGGTGGAGGTTGGGGGGTAGAGGTTGGGGGGTGGGGTCCGTGCCGGGGTGGAGGTTGGGGGCGGGGGTCCGTGCTGGGGTGGAGGTTGGGGGGGGGGTCCGTGCTGGGGTGGAGGTTGGGGGGGGGTCCGTGCTGGGGTGGAGGTTGGGGAGGGGGTCCGTGCTGGGGTGGAGGTTGGGGGTGGGGTCCGTTCTGGGGTGGGGTTGGGGGGGGTGTCCGTGCTGGGGTGGAGGTTGGGGGGGGGGTCCGTGCTGGGGTGGAGGCTGGGGGTTGGGGGGGTCCGTGCTGGGGTGGAGGTTGGGGGTTGGGGAGGGGGTCCGTGCCGGGGTGGAGGTTGCGGGGTGGAGGTTGGGGGGTGGGGTCCGTGCCGGGGTGGAGGTTGGGGGGGGGTCCGTGCTGGGGTGGAGGTTGGGGAGGGTCCGTGCTGGGGTGGAGGTTGGGGGTTGGGGGGGTCCGTGCTGGGGTGGAGGTTGGGGGTTGGGGAGGGGGTCCTTGCCGGGGTGGAGGTTGGGGGGTGGGGTCCGTGCCGGGGTGGAGGTTGGGGGGGGGATCCGTGCTGGGGTGGAGTTTGGGGGGGGGTCCGTGCTGGGGTGGAGGTTGGGGCTTGGGGAGGGGGTCCGTGCCGGGGTGGAGGTTGCGGGGTGGAGGTTGGGGGGTGGGGTCCGTGCCGGGGTGGAGGTTGGGGTGGGGTCCGTGCTGGGGTGGAGGTTGGGGGGGGGTCCGTGCTGGGGTGGAGGTTGGGGGTTGGGGGGGTCCGTGCTGGGGTGGAGGTTGGGGGTTGGGGAGGGGGTCCGTGCCGGGGTGGAGGTTGGGGGGTGGGGTCCGTGCCGGGGTGGAGGTTGGGGGGGGGGATCCGTGCTGGGGTGGAGTTTGGGGGGGGGTCCGTGCTGGGGTGGAGGTTGGGGCTTGGGGAGGGGGTCCGTGCCGGGGTGGAGGTTGGGGGGGGGGGGTCCGTGCTGGGGTGGAGGTTGGGGGTTGGGGGGGGTCCGTTCTGGGGTGGAGGTTGGGGGGGGGGTCCGTGCTGGGGTGGAGGTTGGGGGTTGGGGGGGGTCCGTGCTGGGGTGGAGGTTGGGGGGGGGTCCGTGCTGGGGCGGAGGTTGGGGGGGGGGGGTCCGTGCCGGGGTGGAGGTTGGGGGGGGGGGTCCGTGCCGGGGTGGGTGATGGGAGGGCAAATGAGTTGGTCCACCTGCCCATGTGCCAGCCTCCAACAGTTGGACCCATGCGGTCCATGCCACCTGGCTGGGGGGAGGAGGGGATATGGGCAATGATGACATGTCGTCGTTCCCCACCCCCCCACCAGGCCGTCATGTTTTCAGACCATCCAGCGAAGTTGGCCGCCGTGGTGGCAGCCGCTCATGTCTATGTTGCCCTGGATGAGGAGGAGGAGGAGGAGCGTGCCAGAGAGGCGGCGCAGGCTGCCGCAGAGGGGCAGGCGGCAGCCGCCCAGGTGGAGGGACACGTGACCGACAGGACGAGGAGGGGGAGGAGGACGTCGCGGCCCCATGGCAACGGAGGCACCCGAGGGCGCCCCGTGTGTACCGGCCCCGGCAGTCATACCAGGAGCTCACGGACCGGGAATGCAGGAGGAGACTCCGGATGAGCCGGGAAACCGTGGCACACATCTGCCACCTGCTGGCACACCTGTCACCGCGTGGCACTGGCGGGGGACACCCCCTCCCCGTGTCCGTCAAGGTTACGGTGGCCCTGAACTTTTATGCAACGGGGTCATTCCAGGCACCGAGTGGGGACCTGTCCGGCATATCGCAGACATCGGTGCATCGGTGCATCCGGGCAGTGACAGATGCCCTTTACGCCATGGCGCACCGCTACATACGCTTCCCCGTGGACCGGGCCAGCCAAGATGCCCGGGCCGTGGGCTTCTCTGCCGTTGCCGGGTTCCCCATGGTCCAGGGCGCGATCGATGAGATGCACGTCGCGGTGCGGCCACCTGCAGAGAACAGGGCCGTGTTCACTAATAGGAAGTGGACCTATTCGATGAACGTACAGGTGGTCTGCGACCACCGCATGATGATCCTGCACGTCTGCGCCCGTCACCCAGGCAGTGTACACGACTCATTCGTGTTGTCGCGGTCATCCATCCCCGGCATGTACGAGGGACGCCATCCCCGGCTGAGGGGCTGGTTGCTGGGCGACAGGGGCTACCCATTGCGATCGTAGCTGATGACGCCTATACGGAGGCCACGCAATGAGGCGGAGAACCGCTACAATGATGCCCATGTAGCGACAAGGGGAGTGATCGAGAGGTGCTTTGGCGTGCTGAAGATGCGTTTCAGGTGCCTGGACCTCTCTGGGGGCGCCCTCCAGTATCGGTCAGATAGGGTCGGCCGCATCATTGTGGTGTGCTGCGTCCTGCACAACATAGCCCAGCAGAGGGGCGATGTGCCGCAGGCAGAGGAGGGCGGAGTGGAGGAGCAGCAGGAAGAGGCGCAGTCCTCCCCAGATGAGGGGGATGGGGGCAATGGTCAGGGCAGACGGGGTAGACACAGGCGGGTGGCTGTCCACCGTTACCGGCTGGCCCAGCGGGCACGGACAGACTGATAGCCGCCCGCTTCACTGACTAGATGGGCGTGGGAATCGGGTAGTATGGCCACAGACCGCGCACCATGGCAACAGCCGACCACCCACACCCCCCACCCATCCACCCACCCAGCACCCTCACCCCCCTCCCCAACCCCACACACCCCACCCGCATGCACACCACACCCCCCCCCAATTGCCGATCCACCGGCGGCACAACGGGCCGGGCTCACCCAGTTGCGGGTGGACGCGTGTCTATCGCAGGCCATGGAGGATGATGACAACCCGCCTCCGATGAGCTCCTGGCTCTACATCGTTGGACTATGTCTGACCCATGGCCACAGTACCACCATCCACCCGGACCATCCCTGCATGCGGCTGTGACACTGCAGCGCACGGTCCCGTCCTCTGCCCGGGGGATGTTGATGGCGGCCCAGGGGGAAGGGGGCAGACTCACCTGGGGCTGAGGTAAGACCACCCGTCACACACACACTTGCGCTCAACGTACATGACACGCCCGCACACTTTGGACAGAGCACAAAGGCAGCTTCGGTAGGTGTAACATTGACTTTAATAACCAAAGGAGTTCATGCACGTGCCCTAGCCCTAAAACTCATCTGTGCCCTGCACCTGTGCCAACTTACTCAGTGTCTAATTGTTTGGCCTTACGGGCCCTTTGACTACGTCTACGTGGTTCCCCAGACGGTACAGCAGAACTGGAGGTGGACTCCTGTGATTCCTGCCCTCTGACACTGGATCCCTTTGGCGGCCGTTTCCTGGGGCGTCCTGGCCTAGATGGGCCAGGCTGCGGCCCGGGCGACTGGGATGGCGAGCTGCCAGCCTGTCCTGCCCGTTGCCCACCCGATGCGGGGGGGAGTCCGAGGTGTCGCGGTATACCGGGACCTCCCCTACAGAGGGAGCCGGGACGGACCACACCACCTCCTCCTCCCTCGGGGTGCCCGATGGCCCCCAGGCCTCTACATGGGTGGGGGGATGCGAACGGACTGGCCATCCGACGCGCCCCCGACATCTGGCGCTGCCAGTCCTGGAGGCCCGTGCTGGTATCGACAGGGGTCTGCAGGTTTGCAGCCATGGAGCCCAGGGGGTTGTCAAACCCTGTTTGTGACAGTGCGACGCCGGCTCGCACATGGCCACTGGCGCCGATGCCCTCAGCGATGGCCTGCTGAGACTGGGCCATGGCCTGCTGAGACTGGGCCATGGCCTGCAGAGACTGGGCCATGGCCTGCAGAGACTGGGCTATGGCCTGCTGAGACTGGGCCATGGCCTGCTGAGACTGGGCTATGGCGTTGAGCGCCTCTGCCATCTGGCGCTGGCACTGGCTCATGGCCTCCTGTGAGAGGGCAGCCATTTCCTGGGCCACAGACGCCGCCTGCACGGAAGGCCCCAGGCCTCGCAAACCGTTCCCCATGTCTGACACCGTCGCACCCATTGCCTCCACCCGCGGACGCCACCCGTGCGGTGTCAGCCTGGGTGGCACGCATGACCGGGGACCACTCCCAGCTCCTGGACGCGGGTGGACTCCTCCCCCCTGCGACCGCAGCCGCCGCAAGCCACCCGTCACCCTATTCGCTCGTCTCCGTGTCGGTGGTTGCATCAGATCTATGTGTGGGTGTGGTAACTGCAGGAACCCGGGATCCATCTGGGCGGCAGATGTTCGCTTGGCCTGGGCTGCCCTCCGACCACCCGGTCCCTCTGCTGCTCCTACCTCCACCTGCTATACCGGGACGGCTGTGTTGTGCGCACCAGTGAGTGTACCAGACGCCTCATCACTAAAGTGCCCAACCGTGGTGAGTGTTTCTGCGATGGTGGAGGGTGTTGGTGACAGCAGTGGCGTTGTGTCGTGCTCTTCGTCCCACCCTGACTCCATGGCACTTTGGGGTGGGGGTTCGTCTCCAGCCATCCACTCTGAGTCACTGTCCGGTATTTCGTCTTCCCGGGTAGGGGTTTCCTGGGTAGTGCTGTCCCGGGTAGGGGTGTCCCTGGGTAGTGGTGTCCCGGGTAGGGGTGTCCTGGGTAGTGGTGTCCCGGGTAGGGGTGTCCTGGATAGTGGTGTCCTGGGTAGTGGTGTCCTGGCTCGGATGTGACGGGGGCCTGTGGCTGCCCCCCCTCATCGCTGGGTGGTCGCTCCCGCAAGTGACGGGGGTGCCGTCTCCCTATTGCTCCAGGTCTCTCCGTCTCCTGTGGTGTGGCAAGGGGCATCCTGCGGGGCGTCGCATGCTGGAGGGTGCGGGTCTCTCCGTCTCCTGTGGTCTCCGAGGGGCATCCTGCGGGCGTCGCATGCTGGAGGGTCCGGGTCTCTCTGTCTCCCATGGTGTGCGAGGGGCATCCTGCGGGCATCGCATGCTGGAGGGTGCGGGTCTCTCCGTCTCCTGTGGTCTCCGAGGGGCATCCTGCGGGCGTCGCATGCTGGAGGGTCCGGGTCTCTCCGTCTCCTGTGGTGTGCGAGGGGCATCCTGCGGGCGTCGCATGCTGGAGGGTGCGGGTCTCTCCGTCTCCTATGGTCTCCGAGGGGCATCCTGCGGGCGGTGTGCATCTGCGGGGATGGGTGCCTGGACGTTTGGTCCTGCGATACACAATGAAGCATGCATGGTTAGACATCAGGCAGTGATCAGGTGATACGGGGGAGGGGGATATAGGGGAGGGGGGATATGGGGACGGGCTGTTGATGGCTCACTTGCTCATGGGCCCCCGACCTCTGCATCAGCAACCTCCCGGTCCTCAGGTCCGCCAGCCAGTTCCAGGGCCCTTTCCTCGTGTACGGTCAGTGGCCTCTCATCAGCGGGCCCTCCTCCAGTCCTCACATGCTCCCTATTGTTGTGTGCGCGCTCCTCCTGTGGGGGGCGGGGTGGTGGCAGGGGTAAAAGGCAACAGTGTTAGGCAGGTATATGAATGCACGCCATCGGTTGCGCGTGCATTGCAGAGGTTAAGGTTAGGGCTGGATTCACTTGGGGATATGGGGGATATGGGGGAGGGGGGGACATGGGGGAGGGGGGATATGGGGGAGTGGGGATATGGGGGAGGGGGGATATGGGGAGGGGGGATATGGGGGGGATATGGGGGAGGGGGGATATGGGGGGATATGGGGGGGGATATGGGGGCGGGGGGTATGGGGGGGATATGGGGAGGGGGGATATGGGGGAGGGGGGGATGGGGAGGGGGGGATGTTGGGGAGGGGGGATATGGGGAGGGGGATATGGGGAGCGGGGGATATGGGGGAGGGGGGATATGGGGGAGGGGGGATATGGGGGGGATATGGGGGGATATGGGGGAGGGGGGATATGGGGAGGGGGATATGTGGGAGGGGGG
This sequence comes from Scyliorhinus torazame, assembly GCF_047496885.1. NCBI lineage: Eukaryota > Metazoa > Chordata > Chondrichthyes > Carcharhiniformes > Scyliorhinidae > Scyliorhinus > Scyliorhinus torazame. Next base: position 237,622,653 of record NC_092710.1, read on the forward strand.
ATATGGGGGAGGGGGGATATGGGGGAGGGGGGATATGGGGGAAAGGGGAATATGGGGGAGGGGGGATATGGGGGAGGGGGGATATGGGGGAGGGGGGCTATGGGGGAGGGGGGATATGGGGGAGGGGGGGATATGGGGGAGGGGGGATATGGGGGAGGGGGATATGGGGAGGGGGGATATGGGGGAGGGGGGATATGGGGGAGGGGGGATATGGGGAGGGGGGATATGGGGGAGGAGGGATATGGGGAGGGGGATATGGGGGGATATGGGGGAGGGGGAGGGGGGAGGGGGGATATGGGGAGGGGGGAGGGGGGATATGGGGGAGGGGGGATATGGGGGAGGGGGATATGGGGGAGGGGGGATATGGGGGAGGGGGGATATGGGGAGGGGGGATATGGGGGGGATATGGGGGAGGGGGGATATGGGGGAGGGGGGATATGGGGTAGGGGGATATGGGGGAGGGGGGATATGGGGGAGGGGGGATATGGGGGAGGGGGGCATATGGGGGAGGGGGATATGGGGAAGGGGGGATATGGCGGAGGGGGGCTATGGGGGAGGGGGGATATGGGGAGGGGGGATATGGGGGAGGGGGGATATAGGGGAGGGGGGTATATGGGGGAGGGGGGATATGGGGGAGGGGGGATATGGGGGAGGGGGGATATGGGGGAGGGGGGATATGGGGAGGGGGATATGGGGGGATATGGGGGGGATATGGGGGAGGGGGGGAGGGGGAGGGGGGATATGGGGAGGGGGGAGGGGGGATATGGGGGAGGGGGGATATGGGGGAGGGGGGATATGGGGGAGGGGGGATATGGGGGAGGGGGGATATGGGGAGGGGGGATATGGGGGAGGGGCGATATGGGGGAGGGGGGATATTGGGGAGGGGGGGGATATGGGGGGAGGGGGAATATGGGGGAGGGGGGATATGTGGGAGGGGGGCATATGGGGGAGGGGGGATATGGGGAAGGGGGGATATGGGGGAGGGGGGGATATGGGGAGGGGGGATATGGGGGAGGGGGATATGGGGGAGGGGGGGATATAGGGGAGGGGGGTATATGGGGGAGGGTGGGGATATGGGGGAGGGGGGATATGGGGGGAGGCTCACCCTGCCTGCTCTGACGAGGTCGTTCACCTTCTTGTGGCACTGGGTGCCTGTCCGTGGGTGTCAGGGCCACAGCGGTGACGGCCTCTGCCACTTCCCTCCACAGACGCCGGCTGTGGCGTGGGGCAACTCTGCGGCCGTGCCCGGGATACATGGCGTCCCTCCTCTGCTCCACCGCGTCCAGGAGCGCCTCAACATCGCGTGACTCGAACATCGGGGCTGAGCGACGGCCAGCCATCAAGTCGGGTGTTGCGGTCGGCTGTTCCGGTCCGGTGGGGGGGAGCTGCGCGGCCTTATGAGCCGTCACGCCGTGCAGCGCGTATGACGCTGCACGGCGTGAACCACTGCGCAAGCGCGGATCCCGTTACGTCGCTGCTAGCCCATTTCGGGCCGCAGACTATCGGCCCATTTTTATGACGTGACGCAAGTGGGATTTGCGCCGTTTTTTGCGCCGATCGGCGGACTTTCCGCCGATAATGGAGAATTTCGCCCCATAACTGCACTCTGCAAAAAAAATTCTATTCATCACCTTCTCCTTGGCCCATAACTTCCTGCTTGCGGTCGGAAGCCATGGGCTGCCCATTTTGAAAGAGAAATCTGCACCCTCACCTGGGCTCCAATCATGCATCCAATTTCCTTTCTTTTCGGCAGCTGTGGCCTCCAGCGCCCTGGTCAGCATGGTGCAGGAGAAGCGAAGCCCTGCCCTCTTTTGACGCTGCCAGCTTGGGAACGCCCATTGAGGGCAGACATTTAAATACCAGATTTAGATTGAAAACAACAGGCAACTATTTTTTTTTTTTTTAATTTGACCAAGTAAGGGGAAATTTAGCATGACCAGTCCACTAAACCTGCACATCCTTGGGTTATGGGGGTGTGACCCACGCAGACACGGGAAGAAAGTGCAAACTCCATATGGATAGTGACCCGGGTCCGGGATCGAACCCGGGTCCTGGGCGCCGTGAGGAATCAGTGCTGACCACTGCGAACAGTTCTTTTTGCTCTTTCTTTTAAAGAGGCATTACTATTGATTTTTTAAAGTAATTTTTACTTTTTTGGAGGGAACATAGTTTGGTTATTTGGTTTTAATCTATGAAACTATTTAATCTGCACTATATTATAATATCATTTTATGTGTGGCATGCTTAAAAATGTTTGTATGTTTTAATTTAGATTATGGTCATAAGGTTTTAAAAGCGCCCAGGGCCTTTTGCTTTCGCTGTTCTTGTAACATCTGATATTTTTTGATTAGTGTTTATAGAATCACTGCAGTGCAGAAGAAAGCCATTCGGCCCATCAAGTCTGCATTGACACACCCTACCTAGACCCATGCCCCAGCCCAATCCCCATAACCCCACCTATCCTCTGGACACTAAGTGGAATTTAGCAAGGCAAATCCATCTGACCTGCACATCTTTGGACTGCGGGAGGAAACCAAAGTACCTGGAGGAAACTGCGGGGGTAAGATGGCACAGTGATTAGCACTGCTGTCTGACAGCACCAGAGACCCGGGTTCGATTCTGGCCCTGGGTGCCTATCCGTGCAGAGTCTGCACTTTCTCCCTGTGTCTGCGTGGGTTTCTTCTGGATGCTCTGGTTTCCTACCACAGTCCAAAGATGTGCAGGTTAGGTGGTCATGATAAATTGCCCCTTTGTGTCCAGGAATGTACAGGTTAGGTTTCAGTGATAAGGTGGGGGAGTCGATCCAGTCTTTCTTCATATGTCAGTCCTGCCTTCCCGGGAATTAGAGTCATAGATGTTTATAGCATGGAAACAGGCCCTTTGGCCCAGCTTGTCCATGCTGCACAGTTTCTATCACTAAGCTAGTCCCACTTGCCCGCATTTGGCCCATATCCCTCTATACCCACCCTGCCCATGTAACTGTCTAATTGATGTTTGAAGGGAAAAATTGTACCCGCCTCTACCACTGCCTCTGGCAGCTCATTCCAGATGCTCACTACCCTCTGTGTGAAGAAATTTTCCCGCTGGTCTCTCTTATATCTCTCCCCTCTCACCTTAAACCTATGCCCTCTATTTCTAGACTCCTCTACCTTGGGGAAAAGATGTTGACTATCTACCTTATCTATGCCCCTCATTGAATTAGTCTGGTAATGTTCAAAGACATATTGTAGGCTTACCTCAAGAAATGGAACATAGATGTCAATGACTGGGAGACCAGAAGAGACTAACTTGGAGGAACCTCCTGATTGAAGGGCCACTATTCTTTGAAAACACCCGATGGCAAGAGGAGGCCTGGAAAAGGAGCCTGAGAAAGGAATAGACGTGACTAAGCTTCCAAGGATCAATTCTACCTTTTGGAAACACCTGCCAAGTGAGTGATTGAAGATGTGGCTCTAGGATCGGGCTCATCAGCCACACAAGGATCCACAGAACCTGTGGCCAGTAACACGGAGTAATATCTTAGGTGAACAATCATACTCGATAGTGAGTGATCACTGTATTCTCTCCCTTCATGGATCTTCGTGACAAACCAAAGTTTAAAAAAAATAACTTTTCACCTTCTGTGATTTCAAATTCACTTTATACAGTAAAGTATCCTTTTAATAGATTTGACAGCTTCATGACAATGCAAAGTTTAAAAAAATATTCTTCCTTTCATTTTATTTACATTTTAAACATATCGATAAATGCTAAGCACTAATAAAATAAAAGTTTAACGTACCAAAAAAATGTCTCCCAATGTCTCCTGCCTCTGCTGGACTGAAAACTTTCTGTGTAAATAAAAAGATGTAAAACCTCAACAGATATCCACGTAAGTGGCCCAAGTTAGCACTGCAGCTGGACTTTGCATTCAGCAGAGTAGAGCTCCAAGCTGTCAGAAAAAGTTAGCCAGGAAGTTGAACGCTGTGCGCTTTTAGCACGCATGCCTGAATGCCATCGCTTCCGGGAAATCATGCCGCGCATGTGCGGCGCACCAGCAACTTAGAGTTGCGAACCCTCCAGGAAGTTTTGGGCCATCATGTCACCTATTACCTAAAATCTGAGTCCTCTGGTGACTGACCCTTCTGTCTGTGGGAATAAGTTACTCTGTCAAAATTCCTCATAATAATGAACACCTAGGATGATATTTAATGCAGGTGTCAGGCATATTGCTAGAGCAATGGCAGGCAACCTAGGCTAGTGAGTGGGCCGCATAAGTGGCCCTCCTTTACCTCAATAGGCCGCAAGGTTGAAATCAGGCTTGTTCACTAACCATGGACGAGATTCTCCGCAAACTGGCGCCATGTCCGCTACCCGGTGCCAAAAACAGCGCGGATCAGTCCGGCGTCGGGCCCCCCCAAACATCGCTAATTCTCCGGCCCGGAATGGGCTAGCAGCGACGTGACGCCATTCGCGATGGTTCACGTGGGTCACGGCGTGACGACTCAAAAGACGCGCTGCACCTCCCACCCGACCAGAAGACCCGACTGGATGGCCGCCCGCCGCGCAGCCCCGAGGTTCCAGTACAGCGACATCGAGGCACTCCTGGATGCAGTGGAGAAGACGAGTGAGGCCCTGTATCCCGGACATGGCCGCAGGGTCGCTCCAAGCCTCAGCCAGCGTCTGTGCAGGGAGGTGGCAGAGGCCGTCACCGCTGTGGCCCTGACACCACGGACAGGCACCCAGTGCCACAAGAAGGTGAACGATCTCGTCAGGGCAGCCAGGGTGAGTCCCCCCCCTCCCTGCCCGATATCCATATCCCCCATATCCCCCTCCCCCATATCCCCATATCCTCCCTCCCCCATATCTCCCTCCCCCATATCCCCCATATCCCCCATATCCCCCTCCCCATAACCCCCTCCCTATATCCCCCCTCCCCCATATCCCCCTCCCCCTTTTCCCCCATATCCCCCCTCCACATATGCCCCCTCCCCCATATCCCCATATCCCCCCTCCCCGTATCCCCCATATCCCCCAGGTGAATTCAGCCCTAACTCTAACCTCTGCAATATACGCGCAACCGATGGCGTGCATTCATATACCTGTCTAACACTGTTGACTTTTACCCCTGCCACCCCCCCCCCTCCCCACAGGAGAAGGGCGCACACAATAATAGGGAGCATGAGAGGACTGGAGGGGGCCCAGCTGATGCGAGGCCACTCACCATACATGAGGAAAGGGCCCTGGAACTGGCTGGCGGACCTGAGGACCGGGAGGTTGCCGATGCAGAGGTCAGGGGCCCACCAGCAAGTGAGCCACCGACAGCCTGTCCCCATATCCCCCTTCCCCCATATCCCCCCTCCCCATATCCCCCCTCCCCCGTATCCCCCTCCCCATATCCCCCCTCCCCCATATCCTCCATATCCCCCCTCCCCCATATCCCCCCTCCCGCATATCACCTGATCACCGCCTGCGTGTCTAACCATGCATGCTTCATTGTGTATCTCAGGAGCAAATGTCGAGGCACCCATCCCCGCAGATGCCGCCCACCCGATGGATGCCCCAGGGCGACCACGGGATACGGAGAGACCCGGACCCTCTGGCACGCGACGCCCGCAGGATGCCCCTCAGAGACCACGGGAGACAGAGAGACCTGGAGCAACAGGGAGAAAACGCCCCCGTCTCATGCGGGTGCGGCGATGCAGGCATGTACCACCCAGCGACGAGGGGGGCAGCCACAGGCCCCCGTCGCAGCTGAGCCACGAAACCACAACCCAGGACACCCCTACCCAGGACACCCCTACCCAGGACACTGCTACCCAGGACACCCCTACCCAGGACAGCCCTACCCAGGACAACCCTACCCAGGTCAGCCCTACCCAGGAAACCGAAATACAGGACAGTGACACAGAGTGGATGGGTGGAGACGAACCGCCACCCCAAAGTACCATGGACTCAGAGTGGGACGAAGAGCACGACACAACGCCACTGCTATCTCCAACACCCTCCGCCATCGCAGAGACACTCACCTCGGTTGGGCACTTTAGTGATGAGGCGTCTGGTACACTCACTGGTGCACACAACACAGCCGTCCCGGTACAGCAGGTGGAGGTAGGAGCAGCCGAGGGGCCGGGAGGCCTGAGGGCAGCCCGACGCAAGCAAACATCTGCCGCCCAGATGGATCCCGGGTTCCTGGAGTTACCACACCCACCCATAGCTCCGATGCAACCACCGAAGCTGGGATGAGCGAAGAGGGTGACGGGCGGCTTGCGGCGGCTGCAGTCGCAGGTGGAGGAGTCCACCCGCGTCCAGGAGCTGGGAGTGCTGCCGGTCATGCGTGCCAACCAGGCCGATACCGCACGCGTGGCATCCACGGTGGAGGTAATGGGTGCGACGGTGTCAGACATGGGGAGCGGTTTGCGAGGCCTGGGGCTTTCCGTGCAGGCGGCGTCTGTGGCCCAGGACATGGCTGCCCTCTCACAGGAGGCCATGAGCCAGACCCAGCGGCAGATGGCAGAGGAGCTCAACACCGTGGCCCAGTCTCTGCAGGCAGTGCCCCAGTCTCTGCAGTTAGTGGCGCAGTCTCAGCAGGCAATGGCCCAGTCTGTGCAGGCCATGGCCCAGTCTCTGCAGTCAGTGGCCCAGTCTCTGCAGTCAGTGGCGCACAGTCACAGACAGGAATGGGCAACTCCCTGAGCTCCATGGCTGCAAACCTGCAGACCCTTGCCGATACTAGCATGGGCCTCCAGGACTGGCAGCGCCAAGGGTCGGAGTGGCGTCGGATGGCCAGTCCGTTCGCATCCCCGACCCATGTAGAGGCCCGGGTCTGGGCCATCGGGCACCCCGAGGGAGGAGGAGGTGCTGGGGCCCATCCCGGGTCCCCCTGTAGGGGAGGTCCCGGAACGCCGCGACACCTCGGACTCCCCCTCCTCCGTCCCAGTTGCATCGGGTGGGCAACGGGCAGGACAGGCTGGCAGTTCGCAATCGCAGTCGCCCATCTAGGCCAGGACACCCCAGGAAACGGCCGCCAAAGGGATCCCGAGTCAGAGGGCAGGAATCACAGGAGACCACCTCCAGTTCTGCTGTACAGTCTGGGGAACCACCTAGGCGTAGTCAAAGGGCCCGTAAGGCCAAACAATTAGACACTGAGTAAGTTGGCACAGGTGCAGGGCACAGATGAGTTTTAGGGGCTAGGGCACGTGTATGCATTGTTTTGTTATTAAAATCAATTTTACACCTACAGAAGCTGCCTTTGTGCTCTGTCCAAAGCGTGCGGGGGTGTCATGTACGTTGAGCGCCACTGTGTGTGTGAGGGGTGGTCTTACCTCAGCCCCAGGTGAGTCTGCCCCCTTCCCCCTGGGCCTCCCTCACCATCCCCCCGGGCAGAGGACGGGACCGTGCGCTGCAGTGTCACAGCTGCATGCAGGGATGGTCCGGGTGGATGGTGGTACTGTGGCCATGGGTCAGACATCGTCCAGCGATGTGGAGCCAGGAGCTCATCTCAGAGCGGGTTGTCATCATCCTCCATGGCCTGCAATAGACACGCTTCCACCGGCAACTGTGTGAGCCGGGCCCGTTGTGCCGCAGGTGGATCTGCAATGGAGGGGTGGTGTGCATGCGGGTGGGGTGGGTGGGGTTGGGGGGGGCGAGGGTGCTGGGTGGGTGGATGGGTGGGGGGGGGGTTGAAGGTGTTCGGGTGTTGCCATGCTGTGTAGTGTGTGGCCATACTCGCCGATTCCCACGCCGATTCCCAAGCCCCCTAGTCAGTGAAGCGGGCGGCTATCAGCCTGTCCCGTGCCCGCTGGCCCAGCCGGTAACGGTGGACAGCCACCCGCCCATGTCTAGCCCGTCTGCCCTGACCATTGCACCCATCCCCCTCATCGGGGGAGGACTGCGCCTCTTCCTGCTGTCCTCCACTACGCCCTCCTCTGCCTGCGGCACATCGCCCCTCTGCTGGGCTATGTTGTGCAGGACGCAGCACACTACAATGATGCGGCCAACCCTATCTGACGGATACTGGACGGCGCCCCCAGAGAGGTCCAGGCACCTGAAACGCATTTTGAGCACGCCAAAGCACCTCTCTATCACACCCCTTGTATTAGTGAGAGGCAGCACGGTTTTGTGAAGGGGAGGTCGTGTCTCACTAACTTGATAGAGTTTTTCGAGGAGGTCACTAAGATGATTGATGCAGGTAGGGCAGTGGATGTTGTCTATATGGACTTCAGTAAGGCCTTTGACAAGGTCCCTCATGGTAGACTAGTACAAAAGGTGAAGTCACACGGGATCAGGGGTGAGCTGGCAAGGTGGATACAGAACTGGCTAGGCCATAGAAGGCAGAGGGTAGCAATGGAGGGATGCTTTTCTAATTGGAGGGCTGTGACCAGTGGTGTTCCACAGGGATCAGTGCTGGGACCTTTGCTCTTTGTAGTATATATAAATGATTTGGAGGAAAATGTAACTGGTCTGATTAGTAAGTTTGCAGACGACACAAAGGTTGGTGGAATTGCGGATAGCGATGAGGACTGTCGGAGGATACAGCAGGATTTAGATTGTCTGGAGACTTGGGCGGAGAGATGGCAGATGGAGTTTAACCTGGACAAATGTGAGGTAATGCATTTTGGAAGGGCTAATGCAGGTAGGGAATATACAGTGAATGGTAGAACCCTCAAGAGTATTGAAAGTCAAAGAGATCTAGGAGTACAGGTCCACAGATCACTGAAAGGGGCTACACAGGTGGAGAAGGTAGTCAAGAAGGCATACGGCATGCTTGCCTTCATTGGCCGGGGCATTGAGTATAAGAATTGGCAAGTCATGTTGCAGCTGTATAGAACCTTAGTTAGGCCACACTTGGAGTATAGTGTTCAATTCTGGTCGCCACACTACCAGAAGGATGTGGAGGCTTTAGAGAGGGTGCAGAAGAGATTTACCAGAATGTTGCCTGGTATGGAGGGCATAAGCTATGAGGAGCGATTGAATAAACTCGGTTTGTTCTCACTGGAACGAAGGAGGTTGAGGGGCGACCTAATAGAGGTATACAAAATTATGAGGGGCATAGACAGAGTGGATAGTCAGAGGCTTTTCCCCAGGGTAGAGGGGTCAATTACTAGGGGGCATAGGTTTAAGGTGAGAGGGGCAAAGTTTAGAGTAGATGTACGAGGCAAGTTTTTTACGCAGAGGGTAGTGGGTGCCTGGAACTCACTACCGGAGGAGGTAGTGGAGGCAGGGACGATAGGGACATTTAAGGGGCATCTTGACAAATATATGAATAGGATGGGAATAGAAGGATACAGACCCAGGAAGTGTAGAAGATTGTAGTTTAGTCGGGCAGTATGGTCGGCTCGGGCTTGGAGGGCCGAAGGGCCTGTTCCTGTGCTGTACATTTCTTTGTTCTTTGTTCTTTGTTCTTTGTCGCTGCATGGGCATCATTGTAGCGGCTCTCCGCGTCATTCTGTGGCCTCTGTATAGGCGTCATCAGCCACGACCGCAACGGGTAACCCCTGACGCCCAGCAACCAGCCCCTCATCCGGGGGGTGGTGTCCCTTGTACATGCCGGGGATGTAAGACCGCGACAACACGTATGAGTCATGTACACTTCCCGGGTACCGGGCGCAGACGTGCAGGATAATCATGCGGTGATTGCAGACCACCTGGATGTTCATGGAATAGGTCCCCTTCCTATTGCTGAACACGGCCCTGCTTTCTGCAGCTGGCCGCACGGCGACGTGCATCCCATCGATCGTGCCCTGGACCATGGGAAACCCTGCCACGGCAGAGAAGCCCACGGCCCAGGCATCCTGACTGGCCCGGTCCACAGGGAAGTGGATGTAGCGGTCCGCAATGGCATATAGGGCGTCTGTCACTGCCCAGATGCACCGGTGCACCGATGTCTGCGAGATGCCGGACAGGTCCCCACCTGGTGTCTGGAATGACCCCGTGGCATAAAAGTTCAGGGCCACCGTAACCTTGACGGACACGGGGAGAGGGTTCCCCCCCCCCCCCCCCAGTGCCACGCGGTGCCAGGTGTGCCAGCTGGTGGCAGATGTGTGCCATGGTTTCCCGGCTCATCCAGAGTCTCCTCCTGCATTCCCGGTCCATGAGGTCCTGGTACGACAGCCGGGGCGGGTACACACGGGGCCTATCAGCCGCTTTTTTCACGGCTGTTTTTTTGCTGGTCTTCGACATTCCCCTCCTCTGTGCTGTCTCCCGACTTTTACTGCCTTCGCTGGCCCTCGGACCGGGCGTTAACCCCCGACAATGCCGTTCCCGAACGGGAGCCCTCCAACGCGCGGCTGCCTCCCACCCGCCGTCACCGGAAGTCTGATAGTTGTGAAACATGTCGATGCCAATCAACAGGCCTAGGCACTCCTTCTCAATCTGCGCATAGCGCTGTTCTGTGGGGGTCATGGCCCGCGACGCATAGGCGACCGGAGCCCATGATGCGGTGTCGTCCCGTTGCAGGAGTACCGCCCCAATGCCAGACTGGCTGGCGTCAGTTGAGATCTTTGTTTCCCGTGTGGTATCGAAAAACGCCAGTACCGGGGCGGTGGTGAGCTTGACCTTGAGCTCCTCCCATTCACTCTGGTGTGCGGGCAGCCACTGGAACTCCGTTGTCTTTTTGACCAGGTGGCGAAGAGCAGTCGTGGCTGCCACTTTGTCGGCATCCGGCTGCACACCCGACCGGGAGATGTGGTCCCCAAAAACTTTAGCTCAGTCTGGCCAAAAGAGCACTTGGCTCGGTTAAGGCGCAGGCCCTGATCCCGTATCCGTGCAAAGACACGCTGGAGACGACTGATGTGCTTCTGTGGTGTGGTGGACCAGATGATAACGTCGTCTACGTAGACCCATACCCCTTCGATGCCCTCCATCATCTGTTCCATGATGCGATGGAACACTGATGCAATGGAGGCCGATATGATGCCGAAGGGCATCCTATTGTAGCAGTATCTGCCAAATGGAGTGTTGAAAGTGCACAGCTTCCTGCTGGACTGATCCAATTGAATCTGCCAAAAGCCCTTTGAGGCATCAAACTTGGTGAATATTTTTGCCCGAGCCATCTCGCTCGTGATTTCTTCTCGTTTGGGTATGGGGTAGTGTTCCCTCATTATGTTGTGATTCAAATCTTTTGGGTGGATACAGATCCGGAGCTCGCCGGAGGGCTTCTTGACGCACACCATGGAGCTGACCCATGGCATTGGCTCCGTGACCCAGGAAAGCACTCCTTGGTCCTGCAATCCTGCAGCTGCTGCTTGAGGTGGTCCTTGAGTGGTGCTGGGACTCTACGAGGTGCATGAATGACCGGGGTGGCGTCCGGTTTGAGCCGTATTTTGTACGTGTAGGGCAGTGTGCCCATGCCCTCAAAAACCTCCTGGTTGTGCGTGAGGAGTGAGTGGAGCTGCGCCCTAAAGTCTGCATCCGGGAAATCGGACATGCCTTCTGGAGACAGAGTGTGTACCCTCTGAACGAGGTGGAGGATCTTGCGCGCCTGTGCGCCTAACAGAGAGTCCTTCGAAGATCCTACGATTTCAAATGATAATGTGGCTTTTTGTGAGTTGTGTGTAACTTCGAGCTGGCAGGACCCCGTGGCTGGGATGACGTTTCCATTGTAGTCAACCAGCTGACAGTGGGATGGCAGAATCGGTGGTTTAACCTTCAGGGTCTGGAAGGCTGACCATGCGAGGAGATTGGCGGAGGCATCAGTGTCCAGGCGAAATGTGACTTGGTACCAGTTGACCGTTAGGGTGGCACACCACTCATCGCCCGGATCAATGCTGTGCACTGGCAGCGGCTGGTGGTTCCGACTTGGGGACATCCGGTTCTTGTGGATTACCGCAATGCGGAAGGGCTCCCTGTCTTCGGTATCGCTGGTCTGCACACTATCTGGATATGACTCCGCGTAGGGGGGCTGAATCGCCCGCACGTCCCTGCGAGGCTGGCTGAATTGTTGGGAGGCCTCGGAAAGCACGCGAAATGGCCGCCCTCATCCGGGCCGCGGGCCGGGAGGAACTCGATCGACTGGACCTGCTCCGCCTCGTAGGACCCGAGCCGTGCCGTTTCGGCCGCCTGGATTTGGGAGTACCGGCTGGTCGCGTTCTCATGGAGGACGCAGGTCTCGATGGCAGTCGCTAGGGTGAGGCGCTTAATTTTAAGGAGCTGCTGAAGTAGGGTGTCCGAGGTGCCCCTAAAATCTATCTGATCCCGTATCATGGAGCTGCAGGACTGCGCGAGGATACAGAGGTGTGTCAAGTAAGATTGGAAAGGCTCATCCTTACCCTGCAGGCGCTGCTGGAATAGGTACCTCTCGAAGCTCTCATTGACCTCCACACTGAAGTGTTCCTCGAACTTCAGAAGCACCGTCTTATATTTTGTTTTGTCCTCGCCTTCCGCGAATGCCTGGGAGTTATAGAACATAGAACATAGAACGATACAGCGCAGTACAGGCCCTTCGGCCCACGGTGTTGCACCAAAACAAAAGCCATCTAACCTACACTATGCCATTATCATCCATATGCTTATCCAATAAACTTTTAAATGCCCTCAATGTTGGCAAGTTCACTACTGTAGCAGGTAGGGCATTCCACGGCCTCACAACTCTTTGCGTAAAGAACCTACCTCTGACCTCTGTCCTATATCTATTACCCCTCAGTTTAAAGCTATGTCCCCTCGTGCCAGCCTTTTCCATCCGCGGGAGAAGGCTCTCACTGTCCACCCTATCTAACCCCCTGATCATTTTGTATGCCTCTATTAAGTCTCCTCTTAACCTTCTTCTCTCCAACGAAAACAACCTCAAGTCCATCAGCCTTTCCTCATAAGATTTTCCCTCCATACCAGGCAACATCCTGGTAAATCTCCTCTGCACCCTCTCCAAAGCCTCCACGTCCTTCCGATAATGCGGTGACCAGAACTGTACGCAATACTCCAAATGAGGCCGTACCAGAGTTTTGTACAGCTGTAACATGACCTCATGACTCCAGAACTCAATCCCTCTACCAATAAAGGCCAACACTCCATAGGCCTTCTTCACAACCCTATCAACCTATGGCAACTTTCAGGAATCTATGTACATGGACACCTAGATCCCTCTGCACATCCACACTTCCAAGAACTTTACCATTAGCCAAATATTCCGCATTCCTGTTATTCCTTCCAAAGTGAATCACCTCACACTTCTCCACATTAAACTCCATTTGCCACCTCTCAGCCCAGCTCTGCAGCTTATCTATGTCCCTCTGTAACCGGCTACTTCCTTCCACACTGTCGACAACACCACCGACTTTAGTGTCGTCTGCAAATTTACTCACCCACCCTCCTCTAGGTCATTGATAAAAATGACAAACAGCAACGGCCCTAGAACAGATCCTTGTGGTACGCCACTTGTAACTGAACTCCATTCTGAACATTTCCCATCAACCACCACCCTCTGTCTTCTTTCAGCTAGCCAATTTCTGATCCACATCTCTAAATCACCCTCAATCCCCAGCCTCCGTATTTTCTGCAATAGCTTACCGTGGGGAACCTTATTAAACGCTTTACTGAAATCCATATACACCACATCAACTGCTCTACCCTCATCTACCTGTTCAGTCACATTCTCAAAGAACTCGATAAGGTTTGTGAGGCATGACCTACCCTTCACAAAGCCATGCTGACTATCCCTGATCATATTATTCCTATCTAGATGGTTATAAATCTTGTCTCTTATAATCCCCTCCAAGACTTTACCCACTACAGACGTGAGGCTCACCGGTCTATAGTTGCCGGGGTTGTCTCTACTCCCCTTTTTGAACACAGGGACCACATTTGCTATCCTCCAGTCCTCTGGCACTATTCCTGTAGCCAATGATGACATAAAAATCAAAGCCAAAGGCCCAGCAATCTCTTCCCTGGCCTCCCAGAGAATCCTAGGATAAATCCCATCAGGCCCCGGGGACTTATCTATTTTCAGCCTGTCCAGAATTGCCAACACCTCTTCCCTACGTACCTCAATGCCATCTATTCTAATAGCCTGGGTCTCAGCATTCTCCTCTACAACATTATCTTTTTCCTGAGTGAATACTGACGAAAAATATTCATTAAGTATCCCGCCTATCTCTTCAGACTCCACACACAACTTCCCATCCCTGTCCTTGACTGGCCCTACTCTTACCCTAGTCATTCGCTTATTCCTGACATACCTATAGAAAACTTTTGGGTTTTCCTTGATCCTATCTGCCAAATACTTCTCATGTCCCCTCCTTGCTCGTCTTAGCTCTCTCTTTAGATCCTTCCTCGCTACCTTGTAACTATCCATCGCCCCAACTGAAACTTCACACCTCATCTTCACATCGGCCTCCTTCTTCCTCTTAACAAGAGATTCCACTTCTTTGGTAAACCACGGTTCCCTCGCTCTACGCCTTCGTGGATGGCGCTCTACGCAGATGTGGATGGCGTGCTGCCCCGCCGTGGCGAGGAGGAGGGCAGTCTTCCTGGTGTCCGATGCATTCTCCCTGTCTGTGGCTTCTAGGAAGAGCTGGAAGTGCTGTCTAAACAGCTTCCAGTTTACGCCGAGATTACCAGCGATTCGGAGCGGCTGCGGCGGGCTGATGCTTTCCATGGAGCAGGATGGCGAATTTCTGAAAGGGTGCAGGTAGGTCTCACAGTCGCTGGTTAGCGTCCACTACTGGTATCATGTCGTGTTGGGTGTTTTGATGCACAAATGATCTAACAAGATGGTACAACTCAGTTTCATTGTCTAAACAACTGTAACATTTAACTTCTGGCTTGGGTACGTGCTTCACCAGCTAACCTGTGGACCCAGCCCTATCACTATCTTAGTGAGGCACTCAGCACATGGTCTATGTCTGAGTGGCCGCTGTGAGCTCTGTGTCCTGAGCTATCGCCTGGTAGAATGAACGGGAACTGTGGTGTTCCCTGTTTTATAGTGCGTGTGCTCTCACTGGTGATTGGCTGCGATGTTATGTGTGTGTTGATTGGTCCAACTGCCTGTCCATCAGTGTGTGTGTGATTGCACCATGATATGCTGATGTGGATATCATGACACCCAGGATTAAGGATCCTTGGGGCGGAAGTCTGATCTGCCGAGAGCTGCCAGCCAAACAGACGCTGTCACGTCTATGGAATGTCAGTGCTACTGACGAGGTGGTGGCTGCTGACCACTTACCCAAGACCCATGGATCATCGCTGGATGGTATGAGGGGTTTATGGGAGAGGGAGAGGCAGGGAGGAGGATTGGCAGTAAGGCAGAGGACGTCTCTCAGCAGGATCCCCTGATGCATACCGGCTCCCTTGATCAGGCACTGAATGCTGGTGTATTAGGGTCCTCCCATTGGAACTCGTAACAATCCTTTACTTGTTTTGCTTCCCACTTGATGAGTTCCCCTATCTACCTGATAAAATGCCTCCATGCTACCAAACCTGTCATGGGGGAGGGCATTAAATTCCACCTCGAATAAGCACCACTGCCTCACCCAAGTTACATATAAACATGTAGCTGGTCTGATCACCTGGAGCACGAATCACAGAATTACGTAGGATATACAGCATAGAAACAGGCCATTTGGCCGAACAAGTCCATACTGGTGTTTATGCTCCACTCGAGCCTCCTCCTATCTTTCTTTATCAAAATCTATCATTATTACTCTATTCCCTTCTCTGTACTGTTGCTTCACAGTGACAGGGTCCCGGGTTCGATTCTCGGCTTGGGACACTCTCTGTGCTTACTCTGCACTGATGTATTGGGTGCTCTGGATCCGAGGAACACATACAGGCCACCAACACTTAAAATAGTGCAACACTATTTTATTAAGTTAGAAACCGTTGAACATACTTTCACTGTGGGTTAACACGATGTTAGGTTAAACTAAAGATCTATGCCTGTCCGAACCAGTCTATGCACTCAGCACATGGCGAGGATCTGTGCTGTAAGCTGTAAGCTCTATCCTTGTAGGAGGCTGCATCCCGAAGAAGCGGGAACTCTGATGTCCCCTGTCTTTGTAGTGAGTGTGCTCTACCTGGTGATTGGCTGCGGTGTTTTGTGTGTTGATTGGTCTTACTGTGTGTCCATCAGTGTGTGTGTCTGCACCATGATATACTGGTGTATGTTATGACATCCCCCCCTTTTATAAGAGAATGTATGTGTGTGGCAATAAATAATGTATGGTGAGAATGTTCCTAACTATGTGTGCGAAGACATATTTACAGGACTACGTACATGAGAACTAAGCTATTTACATGGGATTGTGCCTGGTGCAGAGAAGCAGTATGCAACAAGAATAACGAGATCAACACTATATACAAACCAGGGAAACGATCAAACAAAGCAGCAAAACAATTCAGAGAGTCTATAAGTCCGCAAAGTTCATAAATTAAGTCTCTGAGGTGGGCGACAAATTCTGGTTGACCGTAAGGGTAGTACACCACTCATCGTCTGGATCGATGCTGTATACCAATAGAGGCTGGATTCTTTGCTTCGGGGACACCCTGTTTTTTGTAACGATACTGATTCGAAAAGTTGCCTTCGGGTCCTTGGTGTCAATATCGGGTAGTAGGTCCGCATCGGACTCGGTAACCGTGGGTTGCATGGCCCGGACATTCCTGCGAGGCTGGCCGGAGCAATACGAATTGGCAGGCCGAGCTGATCTGCATAACGCAGCATAGTGGCCAAGTTTGCCACATCTCAGGCATTGTCGGGATTTGGCAGGGCATTGCCGCTTTAAGTGGGCGGAGCCACAGTTGCCGCACGTTGTAGTGTCAGTACGTTCACTGCGCCACCGCGCATGCACAGTGCGGCCGTACGGTACGTTCATCGACGTCGCCGTCCCCTTGTTCGGTGCGCACAAGCGCGGGAGTCCGCGAAAAGCGCGCGAAATGGCCGCCCTCATCCAGGCTGATGCCCTGGAGTTGCTCGATTGCTTGGACCCGTTCTGCCTCGTGGGGACTTTGCCGCGCCATTTCAGCCGCTTGGATGTGGGAATACCGACTAGTGGCGTGCTCGTGTAGCACGCAGGTCTCGATGGCAGTCGCTAGGGTGAGCTGCTTTACCTTGAGGACCTGCTGGCGGAGGGGGTCCGACTGAACACCGAAAACGATCTGGTCACGTATCATGGAGTCTGAGGTGGGCCTGTAATTACAGGACTGCGCAAGGATGCGGAGGTAAGAAAGGACTGGAAAGGTTCATCCTTACCCTGCAAATGCTGTTGGAATACATAGCGCTTGAAACTTTCACTCACCTCTCTGTTGTAGTGAGTGTCAAACTTGAGGAGGACCGTCTTGAATTTTAATTTATCTTCATCATCAGCAAAGGTGAGAGAATTGATAATGTGGATGGCATGCTTCCCGGCCGTGGATAGGAAGAGACCGATCTTCCTGGTGTCCGAGGCATCTTCCCGGTCTGTGGCTTCCAGGTAGAGCTGGAAACGTTGTTTGAAAATCTTCCAGTTGGCCCCCAGGTTACCGGTGATGTGGAGCGGCGGCGGCGGGAGAACGCTGTCCATTTTGCAGGATGGCTGTATGCTGGTGGAAGGCAGACCACTTGCAGGTAGGTCTAAGAAGTTCTAATATCCCTCAACTCCTGGTATCATGATGTGTTGGGTGCTCTGGATCCGTGGAACACATACAGGCCACCAACACTTAAAACAGTGCAACACTATTTTATTAAGTTAGAAACTATTGAACATACTTTCACTGTGGGTTAACATGACATTAGATTAAACTAAAGACCTATGCCTGTCCAAACAAGTCTATGTACGCAGCACATGGTGAGGATCTGTGCTGTAAGCTGTAAGCTCTGTCCTTGTAGGAGGCTGCATCCCGAATGAATGGGAACTCTGATGCCCCCTGTCTTTATAGTGAGTGTGCTCAAACTGGTGATTGGCTGCGGTGTTGTGTGTGTTGATTGGTCTTGCTGTGTGTCCATCAGTGTGCGTGTATCTGCATCATGATATACTGGTGTATATTATGACATGCACGTTCTCTCCGTGTCTGCGTGGGTTTCCTCTGGGTGCTCTAGTTTCCTCCACAAGTCCCGAAAGACTTGTTAGGTGAATTGGACATTCTGAATTCTCCCTCAGTGTATCCGAACAGGCGCCGGTGTGTGGCAACTAGGATTTTATCACAGTAACTTCATTGCAGTATGAATGTTAGCCTACTTGTGACAATAATAAAGATTAATAATAAAGATTAAATTATAGTTATGTTAAATGCAGCAGTATCATTGGTTTCAATTGTATCAGATTTCTTGCCTAATCCTGTCTGCACCTGTTGTTCATTCACATGCATTTCACTCTGGACTGGGAATTTTCTCCTCTGTAACATTGTGACATCAAGGCCTATTGTGGTATTCCTTCAGGGAACCAGACCTTGGACTTACCTAGCCTCTGGACTCAGTTGCCTACTACCTTAACCAATAAGTATGACACACAAAACTTTAATCAAAAACCTTACAGAAATTTTGATGAAACTGTTTTGGAAAGTGTACGTATGAAGAGGGGAGTAATGAGGCCAAGTACAATAATGAGAGAAAACTGCCTCGAGTAAGACTTCTTAAAGTGACGACTTCATCCATCATGAAATTGAATTTATTCTAGGAAACTGGTACAGAATAATACACTACGATGATGCAGTGCTAACAAATTATGGCAAGGCACAAAAAATAAAGTTTATTCATTCATGTCCTAAGTTTACAGATTTATCTTTAGTTTGTTTGAGAAATTTCTTAGAGGATGCAACAAATTTATTGTTTAAAAAGTGAAATATATGTTTGGCTTGCAGTTTCAACAGAGGAAATAATAAAAGTCATTAAATTATTATCTCATCCATAAAGTGCTTATTTTGTCCATTTTGTTTTAAAATGCACAGGCGAAGAATGTGCTGAATACATACCTGTAATAAATACACCTAATTATTAACAATCATTTAAAGGTTAATTAGATGAATTTGGAGGGTTTTCCTTTGCTAAATGTGCGATAAAGAATGGGCAGCTTGCATGTGACCTTAGTCCGTCTTTTTAAAAATGGGACGAGGTGTGAAAGTGGTTACCAATTCGCTACCACCTGTTCTTCGCCTAACAATGAAAGTTAAAATGACACCCTTGCTGCCACGAGTTTAATTAAAAGTTGTTTCAGGCAGGAGCTGAACAGCAGCATAACAAAGACCGTTTATGCATTAGAATTATAATTGCTACATTAAAGTTATACCTTAAGGTGTTTAGATCATTCCTGCAGCACTTCTGTTGTGGGACCTGAGTGAAATTGTCTGCTGCATTTCTTACATAACAATAATAACTATTACATTTCATAAAGGTATTTCATTGGCAGTAAGAAGCTTTGGGATGCCCTGAAGTCATGAAAGTCAATAAGCGAGATCCTCTGGCTCTTCACATTAGCGGGATCTTCTGGTCTCACCGACGGCGCAGCCCCATCCCGGTGGCATGAGGTGGAAGGTGGAATCAATGGGAAATCTCATTGATAGTGGCGGGACCAGAAAAGCGCGCCTTCAGCAAATTACCGGCTGTCCCTTGCTGCCGGGAAACATGCCTCAATAAGCCCAGAGAGTATGTAAATGCAAATATTTATTTATGCTAGGGGCACTCATCTGTAGAAAAGAAACTAGTTCTGAAAGAAATTAATGAATAAGTGCATGTTCCTAATGGAATATGGACATTAGCTCATGAAGTTGGGATTTTTAAAAAAAATAATAATAATCGCTTATTGTCACAAGTAGGCTTCACTGAAATTCCTGTGAAAAGCCCCTAGTCGCCACATTCCGGCGCCCATTCGGGGATGGTATGGGAATGGACTGCTTCATTATCTGAGGAGTCGCAAATGGTGCTGAACATTGTACAGTCATCCGCAAACATCCCCACCTCTGACCTCATGGTGGAAGAGAGGCTATTGATGAAGCAGTAGAAGATGGTTGGGCCGAGGACTCTACCCTGAGGAACTGTTGCAGTGATGATCTGGAGCTGAGATGATTGACCTCCAACCACCACAACCATCTTCCTTTATGCCAGGTATGACTTCAACCAGCTGAGAGTTTCCCCCCTGATTTCTAATGATTCCAGTTTAGCCAGGGCTCCTTGATGCCATACTTGGTCACAGGTTTCCTTGATATTCTTTGACTCTCACCTCACCTCTGGCATTCAGCTTTTTTGTCCATGTTTGAACCATGGTGTACAGAATTTGATTGGGTGAGTATATTTTCATAGCGTTGTGGTATGAATTGGAGGTGCTAATCTTGGAGGTTTTTATTGTGAATGTTGAATGCGCGACTGAATTACACAGAGAATCTATAAGGAAGCAGCTGAGATGTTAAAAATAGAAACATAAGAATGGATACTGCTGTAAAACACCCCACAGGCTTGCGCGGTCCAAACGCCGAGTCGCACCGGGGGCGCCCGCTGTTATTTCTGCGGCCAGGCGAAACACCCCCGACAGCGCTGTCCGGCCCGCGCAGCCATCTGCAAAAGCTGCGGGAAAAAGGGCCATTATGCGGTTGTGTGCCGGTCCCGCGAGGTCGCCACCGTCCCGGGTGCACAGGGAGCCCTGCAAGCAGTTTACGCGCCCCAACCCCCCCAGCACGCCATGTACGACCCGCAGGCGCAGCCGCTCTGGGTCCCGACCACCGCGGTCCCGGGAGAACTGGGAGCCCTGCACGCCGCCTACGCTCCCCAACCCCCCTCCCCGCAGCCCATGTATGACCCGCCGCCGGCGCTACCGCTTTGGGTCCCGGCCAACACTCTCCACGGAGAGGAGGGAGTTTTTCGCGTCCCTAACGCCACCCTAACCCCCACCCCGCGCCCCACGCCTGACCCACCGGCGCCACCTACTTGGGCCCCGACCACCGCTGTCCCCGGTGAGGGAGCTCCGCGCGGTCCTTGCGCTCGCGGCCCCACGCCTGACCCGCCGGCGCCGCCGACTTGGGCCCCGACCACCGCTGTCCCCGGTGAGGGAGCTCCGCGCGGTCCTAGCGCTCGCGGTCCTAGCGCTCGCGGTGAGGGAGCTCCGCGCGGTCCTAGCGCTCGCGGTCCTAGCGCTCCCCAGCCCCCCCAGCACACCATGTGCGACCCGCAGACGCCGCCATTTTGGGTCTCGACCACCACGAGGGGAGGAGGGGCGCCGATGTGCGACCCGCAGACGCCGCCATTTTGGGTCCCGACCACCACGAGGGGAGGAGGGGCGCCGCCATCTTGGACAGCCCCAGACCTGTACGACGCATGGGGGCGGCCATTTTGTCCACCCCCGCCGCCATCTTGTGACCCCCCAGCCACGTGTGATGTATGGGGGGGCGGCCATTTTGTTCATCCCCGACGCCATCTTGGACGGCAACAACAGACCCCACTCCACTACTACAACCACGGCTCGCTTCGATTACGCTCGATCAGGCTCGGCCCCGGACACTCCAGACGACGACGACAACGGTCCTAATAAACGGCCACGAGACGCCATGCCTAGTCGACTCTGGGAGCACGGAAAGCTTTATACACCCCAACACGGTAAGACGCTGTTCCTTGACCACCTATCCCAGCGCACAAAAGATTTGCCTAGCTGCAGGATCCCACTCCGTACAGATCCAGGGATTCTGCATAGTTACCCTTACGGTGCAGGGGAGGGAGTTCAAAAACTACAAACTTAACGTCCTTCCCCAACTCTGTGCCCCCACCTTGCTGGGATTAGATTTCCAATGTAATCTACAGAGCCTTACGTTCAAATTCGGCGGCCCCATACCCCCACTCACTATCTGCGGCCTCGCAACCCTCAAAGTGCAACCCCCGTCCTTGTTTGCGAACCTCACCCCGGATTGCAAACCCGTCGCCACTAGGAGCAGACGGTACAGCGCCCAGGACCGGACCTTCATTCGGTCCGAAGTCCAGCGGCTACTAAAGGAGGGCATAATCCAGGCCAGCAACAGTCCCTGGAGAGCGCAGGTGGTAGTAGTGAAGACAGGGGAGAAACAAAGGATGGTCATTGACTACAGCCAGACCATCAACAGGTACACACAACTAGACGCGTACCCTCTCCCCCGCATATCCGACATGGTCAATTGGATTGCCCAATATAAAGTCTTCTCCACTGTGGACCTCAAGTCCGCCTACCATCAGCTCCCCATCCGCCCAAGTGACCGCAAGTACACAGCCTTCGAGGCAGACGGGCGATTATACCATTTCCTACGGGTCCCCTTTGGCGTCACAAACGGGGTCTCGGTCTTCCAACGGGAGATGGACCGAATGGTTGATCAACATGGGTTGCGGGCCACATTCCCGTATCTCGACAATGTAACCATCTGCGGCCACGGTCAGCAGGACCACGACGCCAACCTCCAGAAATTCCTCCAGACCGCCAAAGCCTTGAACCGCACGTACAACGAGGACAAGTGCGTTTTTAGCACCGACCGGCTAGCCATTCTGGGCTACATAGTACGCAATGGGATAATAGGCCCCGACCCCGAACGTATGCGCGCACTCATGGAATTTCCCCTCCCGCACTGCCCAAAAGTCCTGAAACGCTGCTTGGGGTTCTTTTCGTACTACGCCCAGTGGGTCCCCCAGTACGCAGACAAGGCCCGCCCCCTAATACAGACCACGACCTTCCCTCTGTCGACAGAGGCTTGCCAGGCCTTCAGCCGCATCAAAGCGGATATCGCAAAGGCCACGATGCGCGCCATCGACGAGTCCCTCCCCTTCCAGGTCGAGAGCGACGCCTCCGGCGTAGCTCTAGCGGCCACCCTTAACCAAGCGGGCAGACCCGTGGCATTTTTCTCCCGAACCCTCCATGCCTCAGAAATCCGCCACTCCTCAGTGGAAAAGGAAGCGCAAGCCATAGTGGAAGCTGTGCGACATTGGAGGCATTACCTGGCCGGCAGGAGATTCACTCTCCTCACTGACCAACGGTCGGTAGCTTTCATGTTCGATAATGCACAGCGGGGCAAAATTAAAAATGACAAGATCTTAAGGTGGAGGATCGAGCTCTCCACTTTCAACTATGAGATCTTGTACCGTCCCGGAAAGCTGAACGAGCCGTCCGATGCCCTATCCCGCGGCACATGTGCCAACACACAAATTAACCGCCTCCAAACCCTCCACGAGGACCTCTGCCACCCGGGGGTCACTCGGTTTTACCACTTCATCAAGTCCCGCAATCTCCCATACTCTTTAGAGGAGGTCCGTACAGTCACAAGGGACTGCCACATCTGCGCGGAATGCAAGCCGCATTTTTTCAGGCCAGATGGAGCGCACCTGATTAAGGCTTCCCGCCCCTTTGAACGCCTCAGTCTCGATTTCAAAGGGCCCCTCCCCTCCACCGACCGCAACGCATATTTTCTTAATGTAGTGGACGAATACTCCCGCTTCCCTTTCGCCATTCCCTGCTCTGACATGACCGCGGCCACAGTCATTAAAGCCCTGAACAGCATCTTCACACTGTTCGGTTACCCCGCATATGTCCACAGCGACAGGGGGTCGTCTTTCATGAGTGACGAGCTGCGCCAGTTCCTGCTCAGCAAGGGCATAGCCTCAAGCAGGACGACCAGCTACAACCCCCGGGGGAACGGGCAAGTAGAAAGGGAGAACGGCACGGTCTGGAAGGCCGTCCTACTGGCCCTACGGTCCAGGGATCTCCCAGTTTCACGGTGGCAGGAGGTCCTCCCGGACGCTCTCCATTCCATCCGGTCGTTATTATGTACGAGCACTAATCAAACGCCCCACGAGCGTCTCCTTGTCTTCCTTAGGAGGTCCTCCTCTGGAACATCGCTGCCGACCTGGCTGGCGGCCCCAGGACCCATCCTGCTCCGAAAGCATGTGCGGGCACATAAGGCGGACCCGTTGGTCGAAAGGGTTCACCTCCTCCACGCAAACCCCCAGTACGCCTACGTGGAGTACCCCGACGGCTGACAGGACACGGTCTCCCTGCGGGATCTGGCGCCCGCCGGCAACACGCACACCCC
This sequence comes from Scyliorhinus torazame, assembly GCF_047496885.1. Classification (NCBI taxonomy): domain Eukaryota; kingdom Metazoa; phylum Chordata; class Chondrichthyes; order Carcharhiniformes; family Scyliorhinidae; genus Scyliorhinus; species Scyliorhinus torazame. The sequence continues at coordinate 237,646,566 of NC_092710.1, forward strand.
CCCGACACCATCAACCTAAACCCCCCCCCCCTTCCTGCCACCGCCGCACCCCGCGACTGCCCCCTTCCCAGGAGGATCGGTCCCCCTCCCTTTTGCACCGATAGCTGAAACCGTACGGCTCCTGGAGGCGACAACACTGGTACAAGCACCACCACCACCGCCGGGGCCGAGGCGATCGACACGGACGACCAGACCGCCCGACCGACTCGTGGCGTCGATGTAACACAAATATGGACTGTTCACAAGAACATTTTGCTTTTCTTCCTAGACCCTCTGTAAATAGTTGCAACAGGACGAAATTGTCCAATACTGTATTGCCATGTCCAGGACCTCCCAGGACCAGCCCTGGAAACCCTTACCACCATACGAAGCATCACCCCGCCGGCTTCATTTTTGACAAGGGGTGAATGTGGTAGTATGTATTGGGGGTCATGTGGGACTGGAAGCCCTAATGTCATTGGCTGACAGATCCCGGATCCTGGTTGGCCGGTGACCTCAAGCTCCGCCCTGAAGGTGGAGTATAAGAAGCCGGAGTCTTCCCCCGCAGGCCAGTTTACTATCGAGCTGCTGGGGAACAGACACGCTTAATAAAGCCTCATCGACTTCACTCTATTTGTCTCATGGAGTCTTTGTGCGCTACAATGACAAAAAAAGCCAATAATTAACAGTGGAACTATAGCCAAAAAAAAAAGCACTTACATCCATACTCAAGAAAAAGTTGCAGGGCTATACGTAAAAAGAGGAAATACACTTGGAATGGAACTTTAAAAACGCAAACACCAGGAGAAAAACAAGCAAACTTAGATCCCAGAAGATGTTGAATTGGCTTTGTTGGACCTCCAGCTCCTCTACCTCCAGCTCCTCAACCCAATGGCCCCGTGTCTCTATTTGGGAGTTGTGTTGTTCTGTTTTTGACTTGTTCAGGAGGGGTCAATTGAAAGTTACTTCACACAATAATCAATGACAAAGAAGCATCTTTGCTCTCTAATAAAGTAAACTTTTACCACAATAACCTCACGGTGGCATCTTCTAGTGGCTCACTCTCTTTTAAGGGAATAGAAAATACCACTGCCTTGAGGTCAACCCATCACAGAGCAGGGTTGTAACCAAGATGATTATGAAATTGTAGACATCCAGAGTTGACTTGTTGCAAAAAAAAGCACTACTCTGCCAATCTTTCTCTCCCCAGGGAGAAGTGGGGCCAGTTCTTTCTTGCCTTCGTTGGCATTTTTCACTCTATACAATTCAAAGAACCAATTTGTTTTGAAAAAGCAGTGCAAGATAAAGACCAGTGGCCGAAACCAGTTTCTCAGAGGGGGTCCCTATTATAGTTTACTTTATTAGAGAGCAAAGATGCTCTTTGCCATTGATTATTTAAACCAATTGCCTCCAGCAGGAACAAAGCATGAAACATTTAAGTTCTTGTTAAAAGAAACTGTAGTTTCTCCTTTCTAATGCAAAATGTACTGTCAGACAGATCAATGGGACGTACATTCTGAAAAATGACTCATTCAGACGCTGTTTAGCCTTCTGCTATTTTCACCCCTTTAAAACGCTACAGGTCAGGGGCTCAGTGCAGCACTCAAAAACCCATATCTCACTCCTGAGCCACATAGGCATTCCAATTATCCTCACACCATTTTAACATCACAGTTTAAACGTTCGGCTGACAGTTTAGCACAATATTTTTCTAGCGATTTGAGCAGTGATGGCTTCAAAATTCTAACAGAATTCTAACATACCATCACAGGCACACTTGAGAAAGATGATGGATGATGCCTTGCATGACTCGGACTGTATAAGATTTCAATTACTTCTGGACATTTATAGTTGCATCCAGGAACTAGTTCAAATAGACACATTGTTCTCCAACAAGTTGCAGTCTGGCCAGTAGAAATATGTTCTCCTTCATCTAAACTGTGATAAGGCTGTTTCATCACCCACTCTCCAGCCATTTTGAGATTTCTTTTTTTTTAAGGGGCAATTTAGTGTGTCTGATCCACCACCCTGCAGATCTTTTGGGTTATGGGGGGGAGACCCACGCAGACATGGGGAGAATGTGCAAACTGCACACGGACAGTGACCCCGAGCTGGGATCGAACCCGGGTCTTCGGTGCCATGAGGCAGCACTGCTAACCACTGCACCACCGTGCCCTATCACTTTAAGATTTCACACAGCTCCCATCTCCCACAGGATGATGTGGATCTTGTTCCTGCTGGTACAGACCCGCCAGCTCCTGCTGCAGAAGCACAATGAGTCTCAAACCCCCTTCATCATGATGACTGTCACATACTGCAGCAGCAATGAAGGGGGCTGTGACTGCATCACAGTCATTATTCACAGAATCAGACTGGGCAACTACTGTAGATCGTTTCCCCACTGTCTCCATCAGCAGCCCATATAGCTTTACAAGTTAGTTTCTAAAATATTGTGTCCATAGATCTCCATGGTAACGTGTATCATTAAAAAGTGGTAACATGGGCCTGGATTTCCATCCCTAAGTCAGGAACGTGGAGTTGGGCAAATTCCTTTCAACCTGATTCAGGAAGAAAGTGCTCTGGATAGCCTCATTTCCATTCGGTGGTGGGGGTGGGGAATGTTTATGGGAGTCAGACCAGCCTCCCCAGAAAGAGTTTGGAGGCAGCTAGAGGGGCTGCCAGGTGTGGAGGCCGACTGTGCATGAGGTTCACCCCAGTGATCTGGAGATGTTTTCCGGCAATACAAAAACAAAAACAGCCATTCAATACTCACTCCTTAGACTCCATCAACCTCCCTACACACTACCCATTCCCCATGCCCCCCGTCTGCCCTCATGCCTTCTGATGCAATGCCAACCTCTTTCCCTCTACCTATCTCCAAAAGCTCTTTGTAGCAATATGTCAATCTTTGCCCCAACATAAGGCCCTTTATAGTCCCTGTGCCAACTTACACCTTCCATGCCAACCCATGTCCCCACCCACCCCACCCCTCTTTCCCCTTACATCCTCCATGCCAACTCACCAGTATCTACCATGGGCAGATATCAGGACCCATGTCAGAGATGAAATAAGATAAGGTTCTCTTTACTTTTATTTAAAAAAAATAATGATTCATAAGATACTATTAACTATATTTAGATTAATTCAACTGCATAATCCCTTATAACAACAAGCATTTTGTTCAAGTTCTTAATCCCTTATAAAATGACATATCTGTTTATAACTCTGCAACAAAGATTTTATAACCACTTGGACCTGCCAATCAAACTGTGAACTGGCAGGCACCCCACTGTGAAAATCATGGGTTAAGAAATCAGCCGTGCAGCCCAGAAACTGTAATGATAGCCTTCAGGCTTCCCTCAGCAAACAGAGAGAAATAGCAATTTAAAGCATTTCCCAAAGTTTGGCAATCTAGTTTAACACATTTAAAAAAAAAACTCCAGAATGGTCATTTTTAAACATTTAAAGATCAGGAGATTTAAATTTCTTGGCAGCTTGACAATTCTAATGATTTGGCAATTTAAAAAAACAAATCAATTTAGAATACCAGATTTTTTTTTTTCCAATTAAGGGGCAATTTAACATGGCCAATCCACCTAACCTGCACATCTTTGGGTTGTGGGGATGAAACCCAAGCAGACATGGGGAGAAAGTGCAAACTCCACACGGACAATGACCCAGGGCCAGGTTTCGAACCTGGGTCCTCAGCGCCGCAGTCCCAGTGCTAACCACTGTACACATGCCACCCATCTGAGTTGGCAATTTCAACGAGACTTAAACACCTTGACTTATTGACAGTTCCAGTTCGTTTATCCACTTTGTATGTACATTCATGCCTACTTTTACTGAACCCAAAGGTCACATGATCTCTCCAAAAGGGTACCTTCTTTTCCTAAAGATGTCTGTGGGCCTCTGAAGAAAGTTACCCTACCTCCCGAAAGAATACAGGCAGCTTTAGATCTTCTCCTGAAAGGTGTAAAGCCAACAGGTCATGTTTTGGACATCCCAGTATTGAAGGTTGGATGTGTTTGAAAGCAGCTGCACTTTTAAATGTGGAGCATCCTCTGTTAACCACAGAGATGAAAAGTACAACCTGCCACTGCCCCCCCGCCCCCACTCACGGTGAAAAAGCTATGTGTCAGGTTTCCAGGTTCTGGAATTATGCACCATTATGACTAAGTTGAAGACACCCTCAGTCTTTATGAAAATTCAGATGATGGTATTCCATGGACTTTGGATTCGGGAGGAGAAAGGTCAAAAATACCCAGAAAATATTCTTTTTTGCAGCCAATTTTTGCAGCAGTTACATTGCTAGGCTTGTAATCCAGAGAATGAGAGTTTGAGTCCCATAATGGAATTTGAGTAACTGAGTTTTAAACTCTAGAGATTAAATCTAAAGTAATGTGGCCAACTCTGGAGCAATTGGTTGATTATTGTCCTTTCGGGAAGGAAATTTGGGAGACAATTTTCATGTTGGAGGCAGGAATCAGGAGGCAAGACCAATCCCACCGTTGTAATCCTGTCTCCATTGCCAGTTTGCCAGGAAACCAATTTTCCTGTTGGAAGGCCCTCGTTTGAGTCAGATGCGGATCTGCCCTCTCAATTGGCAGACCCAGTATGAAGACTGAGATGGAAACGTTTCCAGAGTGGGCTTGCTGAATTCTGATGATCCTGCATAAGTGCTAAATCTCAGTTGCTGGAATGTAAAAATACAAAAAATGAGAAAGACACATCAAAATTGATGCCTGTCCAAAATTTGACTTGTCTATAGAATTGTGCCCCTACCTTAAGTCCCTAAACATCCTCAAACTCACCTCTCAAGAAGGTTGCTAACCTAACCTTCCTTCTGGCTTTCCTGGATGGTTCCACCCCATGTCACTTGGTGGGGTCACAGAGGGCATCTGAGACCCCACTGCCTTGGTGAAAATCCTGCAGCATCTTCCCTGGGCTCTTTTGATATGAGTGGCCGTTCTTCCTGCCCTGCACACTTATTTAGCTGCCCTGCCTTCGCTTGGTCCCATTTTGGAACCATAAAGTCTAGTGCTTGCTCTCCTTACCAGACCTGGGCTACATGCGACTCCAGGCCTGCACCAATGTAGTTGACGCCCTGTGCAGTGACCTAATGAGCCATTTAAGTTGTATACCAGCACCTTTTCAGAGCCACGACAATAAGATAATAAATACCAGCCTTGCCAGTGATGTCAGATCCCGAGTTCAAATAAAACAAAATTCTTTGCCACATAGAATTGGAATTTGAAGGAATAATGTGATAATTATTACAAGTAGAGAAGGTCACACGGTTTTGGGGAATGGGTGGATTTACTTTTGGATTGCTTTTAGAAACAGCTTATATGGTCAAGATGGGTTAAATGGTCTTCTATAGTCTTGGAACTTTCTGTGGTTCTGTGTCACACTTGCTGTAATGACAGGTCATATTATGGATACTCTGCAGGCAGTAAGGATGTAGGACAAGGAGCATCTAAAATGAATATAACCCAGCTACAAGGGACAATTATGCCTTGTGTGTGACCATGCTGAGATCTTCTTATCATATTGTGCCCCTCATTGGCAATGTACACAGCTGTAAACAAAAACTGTACTCTCCCTACACCACCTTAAGTAGGAGGAGTGTGTGAGGTTGCAGTATGGTAGCCTATCACAGTGCAACATCCTACATAAACTTTCTGTCAGGATGCCCAGAGCACCTAGGTGATGGAAGAGCCACATTAGAGGATTCACTTCTCAATGAGCTGTTCTCTGAGAGACCTGCCAACTAAGAGCACTGTTGATGACATTCACCTCTCTTCCACTTTCTGCTCGCCAGGTACCGGTAAAGGCTGGTACCTCAATATGATGTCATTATGTAGTATGCAGCAGATGATAACAAATCTGAACAGCTGTTCAGGTGTATCCAGAGAAGCTCCTTTAGAACAGTCCAGTTACCAAAAGTGATATTTGTGCATGGTGATTGTTTGTTTGGTGATGGACCCTGAGGCAGAATGGTTCCTGTTACATCCCAGCTCTGCTGCTTTGCTCATGCTCCTGACAGAAGTAATAAGCCTCAACGGTTGGAAGTCAACTTGGAACTCAGAGTTCTGGTTGGAATAATGGCAGAACAGAGGATGGTGCTAATGAAGGAGTCTTGACTGCTGCCAGGATAGTGGGAATAGATCACCATGATGTGCATACTGAGAGAATGAAATCCCTTACGATTGAAGAAAATACAGTGCAATCTATGTGCAGCTGATGGAATCTACATCCTGGGAACATGATAAAACTATTGCCCTCTCTCCTCTCTATCCATGGGGAAAGGAATGTCAATGTTTATTTAGACATAGAGAACCTCACTGAATTCCCAATACATCTGTGTACTGTGAACTGAGGTATTACATGACATAAATGTTGGGGCTACCGTAATGTCGACAACCCCAGGCAGCAGTCATGCCTCGGTGCAAGACTCAACTTGTGGCTGCACCAGGTGGCATGTATCACTCCCTCACATATTACTCCTGAGTAACCTTGAGGGAGAGAAAGTAGTCTTTAAATACCTGCTGAGGATATGGCTTCCTACACAGCGCACTCCTCTCTTAGCCTCTTGTGGCAGCTTCTCCTGTTCTGTGGTGCTGCCTTGTTGCTCTTCTTTGTTCTCCAAAATTAATTGGAGCCCTAGATGACAGCTCATGTCTGTGGTCAAAACATTTGTCTGTAAAATAGTTTCCAATGTCATTAAACATCCAGAGCTCAAGCAAAAATCTGAAATGACAAATCAGCAACTAGGCTGTGAGTTCAGCAAGCTCCTTTTAAATATTGTTACTGAGGTACCTTACTGCTGGATTGTACTGAATTCGGTCAGAACATATGGGTGGCAAGGTAGCACAGTGGTTAGCACAATTGCTTCACAGCTCCAGGGTCCAAGGTTCAATTCGTGCCTCGGGTCACTGTCTGTGTGGAGTCTGCACGTTTTCCCTGTGTCTGCGTGGATTTCCTCCGGGTGCTCCGGTTTCCTCCCACGGTACAAAGATGTGCAGGTTAGGTGGATTGGTCATGCTAAATTGTCCTCATCGTCCAAAAAGGTTAGGTGGGGTTACTGGATTATGGGGCTAGGGTGGATGTGTGGGCTTAAGTGGAGTGCTCTTTCCAGGGGCTGGTGCAGACTCGATGAACCAAATGGCCTTCTTCTGCACTGTAAATTCTATGATTCTATGAACATTGTGAGTAAGGCACTGAACTATCCCATCTCAAATTCAGGCTAAAACTAGAAACTAAATTTCTTTACAAGGTATAGACTTATCGCTGTATAGAGCCCCGGTCAGGAACACTGCTTGTAGCATTGTGTACGGCACCTGAGGAAGGATATATTGGCCTTGGAGGTAGTGTCGGACAGACTCACCAGAATAATACTGAGAATCAGAGCATCTAATTGTGAGGACAAATTGCATAATCTTTGTATTCCTTTGAGATTCAGGTTGATGGAGAGTTCTAATTGAGCTGTTTGAAAAGGTAGAAGCATTTGATGAGGTAGATACAAAGAAATAATGCTGGCGCACTAAGAAAGAACAAGGGAACATAATCGTAAAATTAGAACCTGGGACGTCATTCTCCGACCCCCCTCCGGGTCGGAGAATGGCCGTTGGCCGCCGTGAATCCCGTCCCCGCCCCCGCCGAAGTCTCCGGTACCGGAGATTGGGCGGGGGCGGGAATCGGGCCGCGCCGGTTGGCGGGACCCCCCGCTCAATTCTCCAGCCCGGATGGGTCAAAGTCCCGCCCAGAAATTGCCTGTCCCGCCGGCGTAAATCAAAGCTGGTATTTACCGGTGGGACCAGGCGGCGTGGGCGGGCTCCGGGGTCCTGGGGGGGGGGGCGTGGGGCGATCTGACCCTGGGGGGTGCCCCCACGGTGGCCTGGCCCGTGATCGGGGCCCACCGATCCGCGGGCGGGCCTGTGCCATGGGGGCACTCTTTCCCTTCCGCCTCCGCCACGGTCTCCACCATGGCGGAGGAGGAAGTGACTCCCCCCACTGCGCATGCGCGGGAAACTGTCGGCGGCCGCTGACGCTCCCGCGCATGCGCCGCATTTCCGCGCCAGCTGGCGGGGCAACAAACGCCATTTCCGCCAGCTGGCGGGGCAACAAACGCCATTTCCGCCAGCTGGCGGGGCGGAAATCCCTCCGGCGTCGGCCTAGCCCCTCAATGTTGAGCATTCCGCACCTTTGGGCCGGCGCGATGCCCGTCTGATTGGCGCCGTTTTTGGCGTAATTAAAGACCCCTCCCACCTGGCTTTCTCACTCTTCCAACTTCTTCCATCGGGCAGGAGATACAAAAGTCTGAGCACACGCATGAACAGACTCAAAAACAGTTTCTTTTCCACTGTTACCAGTCCTAAACGACCCTCTTATGGACTGATCTGATTAATACTACACCCCTGTATGCTTCACCGGCGCCGGTGTCTATGTATTTACATTGTGTACCTTGTGTTGCCCTATTATGTATTTTCTTTTTCTTTTCTTTTCTTGTACTTAATGATCTGTTAAGCTGCTTGCAGAAAAATACTTTTCACTGTACCTCGGTACACGTGACAATAAACAAATCCAGTCCAATCCAAATATGTGGATATTGGGTTAGAATAGCAGTTGGTTTAGTTACAACTCCCCAGCGACCACATGTTAGTGAACTTTAATTTTGCATGCGTCTCCAACAGCAGACTCTGTCACCTTAACTTTCTTGTCGGGAGAACTTGTTCAATTGTTTGCCGTAACGTTTTATGCTAAAAACTTGTCATTTCTATTTTAAGGGGGTGGAGTCACACACCAAGCAAGGAGACCAAGGGAGAAAAAAATGCCAAGAAACAAATCTGCATTGGCAATTGAGGGATAAGGTTCAGATTGTGTAGAGTAAACTCAATCTGATACTTCCCACAATATTAATTACTTTATTCAAATATAATAAAGACACATATTATGCAAGTGAACTGGCTGTCATCTGCATCATTAAGCTTTCTTCTGTATGCGAATGTTGTACCACACTCTGGAGAGAGACCTTATCATGGTGACAATTCTGTCACCATAAAATAGCACAGTCTTGACTTTAACGAGGATGACTGGCAGTACAGTGGTTAGCACTGATGCTTCACTGCGCCAGGGATCGGATTCGATTCCAACCTTGGGCGACTGTTTGTGCGGAGTCTCCAAGTTCTCCCCGTGCCTGCATGGGTTTCCTCCCACAATCCAAAGATGTGCAGGTCAGGTGGATTGGCCATGCTAAATTGCCCCTTAGTGTCCAAAGACATTTAGGTTAAGGGGTGGCGGGGATAGGACGGGTGGTGGAGTGGGCCGAGAAAGGATGCTTTTTTGGAATAACAGTGGAATCACGATAGACCGAATGGCCTCCTTCTGCACTGTAGGGATACTACAGTTGCCTTTATGGTGCCGATGATCCAGGAGAGTACAGGCACACTGTTTCAGCATCAAAGGTTGCTGGACATGCAGTGCACACACTAATCATCCTCTGAGGCATGGCACTTGTGCCTTTGAGGAGACACCTGAAAGTTCAGGTGCTCTCACAACTAACAAGGCTAATTGCTTGTTTGAAATAGCCGTCAACTGTGAAGCTAGAGTCTGCTCACAGTTAAATTGGGGTGAAATTGGCTTTCAGGAGAAAAGCTTCAACATGGTTCTGTGGAGTTTGGTAGGACAGACAGGCTGCAGCTGTGGTTGCCCCTGTTATGGGTCTCCACAATATTCAAAGATGGCTCGATGTCCTCACAGATGCAAAGCCCCTCACCCCCCCCCCAGTCCCAGGAATGACACCGGATCTGAAATGCTTCAGCCCCCTGACCAAGCCCAAACCCCCTAAATGGTCCCTCACCACCCCAGGCCAGCTTTACGTTTTTGAAAAGGAGTATTAAACGACTGCTCACGTGACTTCCCGCTGGGGAGTTGGTTAATTCTGAGGAGAACACTGCATTCGACCTGTCTCGTTAATGAGATTGAAATCAATGCAAATTAGGGTTAATGATATTCGTGCCATTTTTGGGTGAGATCCAGAATTTGCCATTGAGAGCGGGATGGGTGAATTGCAAAATCGTTTGCCCCTGATGCGAGTCTCGATTTTGCCCTCTCCCGCTATTCACCCGGCGCGCCCAATCCACGCAGGGAACAACACGGGGTGGGATTCTCCCTTTCCCGGCGGGATCGTCTGCACCTTCAGGGGCTAGGCCCGCCCCGGAGTGGTTTGTGCCCCGCCAGCTGGCGGGGAAGGGGCTTGGCACCACGCCAGCCGGAGCCGAAGGGACTCCGCCGGCAGGCATGGGTCCGCGCACATGGAGTCACGTCCGCACCAGGAATGGCGGATGACCACAGCCTCCGATGCGGAAGGAATAGAGTGCCCCCACGGCACACACCCGCCCATGGATCGGTGGGTCCCGACCTTGGGCCAGGCCACCGTGGGGACACATCCCGGGGCCAGATCCCCCCGCGACTCCCCAATAACCCCGGAGACCGCCCGTGCCGGCAGGTCCCGCCTGTAAAGGACCAACTCCAATTTACGCTGGCGGGACTGGCTACAGGCGGGCGGAACTTCGGCACATGGCGGGCCGGAGAATTCGGTCGGCCCCGGGGCCCATTGAGTCGTGCCAGACCCTGCCATTCTCCGAAGCGGGCGGCGCCACTCACGCCACGCCGGTTTTTGGGGGGTGGGAGTATTCGGAGGCCGGCGGGGGCGGGATTCATACCGACTCCTGGCGATTCTCTGACCCGGCGGGGGGTCGGAGAATCCCGCCCACGGTCTCTGAATTGCTCCCATTAACTTTGTTTCTGTCTCCAGTGATGCTGCCTGACTTGCTGAATATTTGTAGTATTTTCTGTTTTTCTTGCTGCTCACACAGTATTTGGTTCAAACCTATTTTATCCAGGTAGTCAAAACTGGAACTCTTTGCTTTCCTCAGTCTTCCGTCTTACAACCTTTGTTGATTTACTTTCTTTTCAGCTTCAGTGTTGTTAGGCATTGTGGGCCATTGGTTCATTTAAAAAAAAATTATTGGAGGCATTTTCAAATATATCCAGAAAAAGAGAAAACCGCAACACCACTACTCATCAAGCAGTACACTCATCCTAACACCACCATCTCCTCGTCCTAGTCCATTCCCTCCGCCCTCCCCTTTTTACTTTTAATCACAACCGCAAAAAGAAGAGAACCAACCCTCAATCCCACCCCGCTGACATTTTACCATTCCTTAAAGAAGTCAATGAATGCCCTCCACCTGGAGTGATAACCCTCGTCCGCGCCTCTGATAGCGAACTTTAGTTTCTCTAGGTGCAGAAACTCTATCGGCTCCTCATGTTAGTTTTGCAACATAAATTAACTGGTAACATTGATGAGTTAACCGTTTGGTGCTCAAGAACAAGAGGAAAGCTCTTTTCAAACCAGCAGACCAAAAGCCACTCTCAAACAGGAAATAATCATAATGACAGCAATTCAATGAAGGTACATAAAAAAGTGTTTAAAAGCTGACAATTTTCTTTGCGCGAAATAATTTATCTTGAAGCAGCACAAATTTGAAGTGAGTTATTAGGTGATGCTTTTGATGAAGAAGTTGAGGAAAGTGCGTTCTGCTGTTATAGTTTAAGGGAACGAAGAGGCTATTGAACAAGTGGGATCTAAGCCAAGTAGGATTTGTTCTTAGTTTTATTTAGCGGTCATTCATGCCCCATTGGGAAAGGTTAAAGCTATAATTGGCCCTTGTCTGAAACTACTCAAGCTGCAGAATATGTGAAGGTTAGCAACAGTTTTCAGTCTAATTGCTCCCTTGTGCCTTAATCATGAAATCATACATACTTGCACAGTGGTAGGCCACGACTCATTTACTTCTTGCAGTGACATTTCCAGCAGATGATTAGTATGTCATTTTCTTCCACTTATTGTCATTCAGACATACACACGCAAGACGTCTTATTCCCTCATCCGACTATGACATGAAAATACATTTGTACTTCCCATTGTCTATGGCAAAAAGGGAAAAGGCTTCTGCTGGTATTCTGGTGACTCTCTACAACTACTAGCTGTTTCTGCATCATCTGCAAATTGTGTACATATTTGGAAAAGTCAGGCAGGATTACTACAAGTAATAGACAGTGACAGCACATCTCCTGTGGGTTCTATTTTAATGAAGACACGCAGTACATAGAATTATTTATTAGCAACATTTGTGGCCTTATGGATTTAAACTCAGGATTTAAACCTATGATGTGCTTCCCTTTGTCTTTGGCTTCCAAAGAACATTTCAAATCATTTTTAGTTGAAGAAACAGAATATTTATATGGCATTAGCCTTATTATAATTGTTATAAGCTGCTGCTTTTTATTGGAAAATAAAAATGACACAGACTGCTGAACAGAAAACTTGGATCGAAATTTATCTGTATCGATATGTTTATTTTCTGGATAAGGCAAGTTTTAATGCTGAGTAATTCTGTGGGTTAATTCCATTGAATTGTTACTGTCTTCTTGGCATTTCTCCTGAAGAGTCTCCCTTGCATAAAATGCTCTGATGAACAGTGGCGAATATTGCCACCGCTGGTCATATTTAGCTTGTTAATGGTTTGTGAGAAATTAATTGTCAAATACCACTTTTGACTTATTGAAAACAGTGTATAATGTAAACCTGGATTGGAACAACAAAGGATGTTAGGAGAACTTGTTAAAAAAAAACTTGGGGCAGCACGGTAGCACAAATGGCTAGCATTGTGGCTTCACAGCGCCAGGGTCCCAGGTTCGATTCCCCGCTGGGTCACTGTCTGTGTGGAGTCTGCACGTTCTCCCTGTGTGTGCGTGGGTTTCCTCCGGGTGCTCTGGTTTTCTCCCACAGTCCAAAGACGTGCAGGTCAGGTGGATTGGCCAAGCTAAATTGCCCTTAGTGACCAAAGCTTAGGTGGGGTTACAGGATAGGGCAGGGATTGTAGGGTGGTGTTTCAAATGGTCGGTGCAGCCTTGCTGGACCGAATGGGCTCCTTCTGCACTGTAGGGATTCTATGATTCTATTCTATCATTGAGGGCCGAAGGGCCTGTCCTGCGCTGTAATGTTCTATGAGTCACGAATAGTGCTGAACATTGTGCAGTCATCTGCAAACATCCCCATTTCTGACCTCATGATGGAAGTGAGGACATTGATGAAGCAGCTGAAGATGGTTGGGCCTAGGACACTACCCTGAGGACCTCCTGCAGTGATGTCCTGGAGCTGAGATGCGAGCTCAGTGGTGCGAGCTGATTTAAAAAGACCGAGGGTGGGAAAAGCACCAGGTTTAATTCATCCTTGGGTAAGCAAGGAAGTAGTATAGGTTGTCAGTAAGTATTTTTTAATAGTTCACTGCGAACCAGGGAAGTGCCAGATGATTGGATTGAAGTACATGTGGTGCCCTTACTTAAAATAATTCCACAAGCAGGCAATCATAAATCAGTGAGTCTAACTTCAGTGGTGGGAAAATTAATGGAAAAGGTCATTAAGATTTGTATTAATCATCATTGACTACACTGCAGCTTATTAACTCAACATGATTCCAGGAAACAGAAGTCATGTTTGATAAACTTGTTCTCGTTTTTTTGAAGAAATCATTATAGACTATGAGAACGCATTCTTGATTCAGATGCTGATTAGTCTGGAAACACACTGTTGTCATGCTCCAGGATGCTTCAAACCATGTTGTCGATGCAGTGTGCTGTAAGGTAAGTTCTTGATATGCAAAATTCCTTACCGATTTGAGACACTAGCTTCTTAACTTGAGAAATGGACTTCTTGAAGTGGCGATTTGGATTTTCTGTTCAGTGTTGCCCCATATTGCTGGCAAATGTGTACGTTGATACAATAGTACTGTTACCAGCATTGCTGCAGTATGGCTAACACATGTATTCCGCAATACTGTTACATTGCTGCCTATGTCAAATTGCTGTCAAACTCCTGGCAATATGACATTGTGTAAACTTTATGGTACAGGCAGTCCAGGCCCATTCACCAGACTTTCTATCCTCCACAGGGCCTTCCTGCCAATGATGACAGCAGGGGCCTTATTATTTACAGTGCTAATCCCAATAACAATGTTTCTTGAGCCAACATTCTTTTTATTACATCTATGTGCCACCTGGAACTTTCTTTCATGTGCTGAAATGGCCTCACAATTTCTTTCATGTGGATCTTTTCCATTTTACTGCCAGCATTTTAAGATACAGGGTGGGATTCTCTGATCTCCCAGCCATGTGTTTCACAGCACCATGCTGTTTTCTGGTAGCGGGATACTCTATTCTCACTGCTTGTCAATGGTATTTTCCATTGAAGCCACTCCACGCTGCCGGATACCTACTGGGGGGGGGGAAAGAGAATCTCAGCGGCTGGAGTATTCCGGCTATAATTTCAAGTTAAATGACTGTCATACAATAATTTAGCTGTATTTCTGCTTTCCCCCACAACCTTCTATCAGGTCCACTTAATGGCCTGGATCAGCCGAACAGTGTCAATGATTGTCAGATAGCTGCTGCGATTAAAGATTCCCCCCGGCTCGACTCTGCTGCACATTCTGCTACACGAGTAAGCGAGTAGGTGGGTGAGTGGGTAGTTGAATCTGTAGGGTAGTCAGTCGTGTTGGGTTGGGAGGGGTAGTTGGGATAAGTGGATGGAGAAGTCAGTTTGGGGTGTTGGGAGGGTAGTCCAGTTGGGTTAGGAGAGCAGTTTGATCAGGTATGGTTGGAAAGGCAGTCGGATTGGGATGGGGAGGTTGTTGGCACCAGTTTGAGGCGGTGGGTGTAGTTGGTTTGGGGAAGTTAGCCGAGTTGGAGGGCGTAGTTAGGTGTTCAGGGTCTAATTGGGTTGGGGGATAGTTAGGGGGTGAGGGGTAATTGTGTCACATCAAGGTTAGTGAGGCTGTCGGGGGAGGTCGTTGTCTGATTGAGTTGTGATGGGATGGTCAGCGGGGGTGATGAGGGGTTGGATGTGTAGTGACCCAGATGATAGACGAGGGTTGAATCTGTCTAACGTAAGAGCATAAGGCATAGGAGGAGAAGTAGGTAATTTGGCCCATCAAGTCTGCTCCGCCATTCAATGAGATCATGGCTGATCTGATACAATCCTCAACTTAACTTTCCCATCCTTACCCCATGACGCTAGATTCTCTGACTGATTAAAAATCTGATTATCTCAGCCTAGAAAATACTTAATGGCCCAACCTCTGCAGCTCTGCGAAAAAATTCCAAACTACCCTCTGAGAGAAGAAATTCCTCCTCATCTCCGGGCGATTCTGAGATTATGCCATCTGGTCCTAGATTCTCCTACAAGTGGAAACACCATCTCAACATTGATTCTGTCGTCCTCGGAAAATCCTATCTGTCTCAATGAGGTCACCTCGCAACTTTGGCAATAGTATGTTTACTTCCCTCTTCCAAGTCATTAATATATATTATAAATAATTGTGACTCCAACACTGATCCCTGTGGCACTCCTTCACCAGTTACAGGTTGCCACCCTGAAAATGGCCCCCTTATCCCAACTCTCTGTCTTCTATCAGTTTTACAATCCTCTATCCATGCTAATATACTACCCACAACACCATGTACTCTTATCGTATTTAGTAGTCTTTTGTGTTGTACCTTATTGAGCACTTTTTGGAAATCCAAGTATATTACATCTACTGGTTGCCCTTTATCTATCCTGCTCACTATCACCTCAAAGAATTCGAATAAATTTGTCAGGCATGATTCCCCTTCATGAAACCATGCTGACTCCGTTTGATGATATTATTCATTTCTAAATACTCTGCTATTCCATCCTTTATAATGGACTCAAACATTTTCCCATTGTCAGAAGTTAAGTTAACTGTCCTATAAATACCTGTTTTTGTCTCCCTTCCTGTTTTTTGTCTTCTTTCCTTTTTGAATAAGGGTGTTACATTGGCAGTTTTCCAATCCTCTGAAACTTTTCCAGAATTTGAGGATCCTTAGAAGATTTCTACCAGTGCATCCACTATCTATTCCTTTACTGTCCTGGGAAGCAACCCATCAGATCCAGGGGAATTATCGGCCTTTAGCCATTAGCTTACCTAGTACTTTTATTCTAGTGATTTATTTATTAGTATTTATTTCCACCCCTTTTGCCACTTGATTATTTATTATTTTCGGAATGTGTTTAGTATCTTCCACCGTGAAGACTGACACAAAGTATTTGTTTAATTTCTCTGCCATTTCCTGGTTCCCCATGACTATTTCCCCAGTTTCATTTTGGTGAGGCAGTGGTGTACTGGTATTGCCGTTGGACTAGTATTCCAGGGACCCTGGGTAATGCTCGGGGACCGGTTTCGATTCCCACCATGGCAGTTGGGGGAATTTTAATTCGATAAAAATAAAAAGTGGAATGAGAAGTCTAATGCTGATAATGAAACCATTGTTGATTGTTGTCAAAATCCAACATGCTCACTAATGTCCTTTAGGGAAGGAAATCTGTCTTCCATACCTGGTCTGGCCTACATGTGATTCAAGATCATGGTTGACTCTTAAATGCCTTCAAGGATGGCCCAGTCAGGGATACCCACATCACAAGAATGAATTTTAAAAAATTCTCTAAGGGACCTATATTCACTTTGGCCTCTCTCTTTCTTTTTATATATTTGAAGAAACTCTTTTTTTTATATTACTTGCTAGTTTACCCTCATTGTTTATCGTTCCCTTTATTTTTCTTCTGTTGGTTTATAAAACTTTTCCAATCCTCTGGATTTGCCACATTATATACTTTCTCTTTAAGTTCAATCCGACCCTTAATTTCCTTGGTTAACCATGGTGGATTTATCCCCTTCATCGAATCCTTCTTCTTCACTGGGATATATCTTTGTTGTGAGTTATAAACTATTTCCTTAAATATCTGCCCTGCTAATCAACCATCATTTCTGCTGAACTCCTTTCCCAGTCCACTCCAACCTAATCTGCCCTCATTCCTTTGTAATTAACCGTATTTAAGTTGAACAGAGTTTTTTCTGACCCAAGTTTCTCACTCTCAAACTGATTGCTAAATTCTACCATGTTATAGTCACTGTTTCCTGAGGGATATTTTGCTCTGAGATTGTTTATTGAATCTGCCTCATTACGCATTACCAGATCCAAAATAGCCTAATCCTTGGTTGGATCCAGAACATATTTTTTGAGGAAACTGTACCGAATACACTCTATGAATTCTTCCCCATGGCTATCTCTGCCAATTTGATTTTGGATCAGATTTGTTTATTGTCACGTGTACCGAGGTACAGTGAAAAGTATTTTTTTGCGAGCAGCTCAAACCGATCATTAAATACAATAAAATAAAATAAAATGGACTTCCGGTGGTGGCCATGGAGTAGGAGGTCGCACATTTGGTAGCTCCCACTCGTGACGGACCTTTTGGACCTTTTTCCCTGACTTTTTTCGAATTTTATTTGAAAAATCAGGAGTGGATGGGACAGTGAGGAGGAATCCCACACCAGTATATGGAGACATGGACCAGAGATGGTCGTATAAGAAGGACAAATCGAGTAGAGAAGGCACATGTAAAACCCACAGCACAGAAAAACATGGCGAAGGTGCAGGGTATTGGCTCAGTGGCCCAGTGGTCAACGGAGCAGGTGGTGAAATTTATACAGGAGGGTTTTGCCAAGCAAAAGGAGGAAGGTCTAGACCTGATCAAGGCATTGATCGACCGGGTGGAGCAGGGGCTGGAAACCCAAGGTCGGGTGATTCAGAAGGTCAAGGAGAAGGTGGTCTAGCACGAGGAACACCTAACTGCGCTGGAGTTACAGGCGGGACTGATGAAGGATCAGCAGAAAAGGCTGCAGGAGAAGGTGGAGGACCTGGAGAACAGGTCCCGTCGACAGAACTTGAGGATTGTCGGCCTTCCCAAGGGCTGCGAGGGAACGGATGCAAGGGCCTATGTGGCGAATATGCTCGCGACGTTAATGGGTGATGGGGCGTTTGCTCAACCCTTGGAAGTGGATAGAGCGCCCAGAACGCTTGCGAGGAGACCACGTGTGAACGAGCCGCCAAGGGCGGTGCGAATGTACCGGTTCCTGGATAAGGAACAGATTTTGTGGTGGGCCAAGCAGACATGGAGCTGCAAGTGGGAGAACAGCATGCTGCGCATCTGCCGGGACCTGAATGCGATCTGGCCGAGAGAAGAGCGGGATTCAACCGAGTAAAATCGGCCCTTATCAAGAATAATGTGAAGTTTGGGCTGCTATATCTAGCTCATTTATGGGTCACTTTTGAAGATCATGAGCTCTATTTTGAGTTGCTGGACGAGGCGATGGACTTTATTAAAAGTAAAGGGCTGGCAGATGACTAAGGACACTGAACTCTTGGGATGGGTAATGCTGTATCGATTTTGTTAAATTTATTCTCACTTTTGAACTGTATGTGAAATGTTTTTTTATATTGATTCTTGGGCAGTTGCTGAGTTTTGTAAGTTAACCTGGTGCTGGTGGGGAAGGGTGGATGGATCTTCTTTGTCTTTTCTTTGTGTTTGTGTTTGATTGGAACTGTGCTTTTTGAATATGAATGTCCGAGCGGGGGAAGGGGGAAGAATAGTGTGTCGGTTGTTTGGCGCCATGGGGGGGAGCGACCAGGCTAGCAGGGCGGGCTAGCTCATGGAAGCATAGTGGGGGGTGAGCAGATGGTAAGTTTGTTAAAGGGGGTTGGAATTGTTGTGCTGTTAATGGGGGGGGGGGGGGTGGGGGGTGGGCAGGAGGGTATTGCTCTGCTGACAGGAGAGGGATTGTTGCTGGGAGACAAATGGGAGGTCGAGGGCGGAGGGTGGTGAAGGGAGGGCCTGAGGATACACAGGGCGCGAGCTGGAGGCTGGCCTAAGAAGGGTGATGGTTGATTGGCAGGGTGGGGGGACGAGATGCTTCCCGGTCAGGCGATCGTTGGAACGTTAGAGGGCTGAATGGGCCGGTTAAGAGGGCTCGCGTGTTTGCGCATTTGAGGGGATTGAAGGTGGACGTGGCAATGCTACAGGAGACACAGGTGAGGGTAACAGATCAGACCAGATTGAGGAAGGGGTGGGTCGACCAGGTATTTCACTCAGGGTTGGACTCTAAGACTAGGGGGGGGTCGCGATCCTGATTTATAAACGGGTGTCATTTGAGGCGGGGAATATAGTTGCGGATATGGGGGGCAGGTATATCATGGTCAACGGGAAGCTTGAGGGGGCACCGGTGGTGCTCGTGAATGCCTATGCGCCAAACTGGGGTGATGCGGAGTTTATAAGATGGGTATCGGGGGGGGGGGGGACTTTAATACGGTCATTGATCCAAGGTTGGACCGGTCGAGCTCAAAGACAGGGAGGATGCCAGCAATGGCGAAGGAACTAAAGTGGTTCATGGAGCAGATGATGAGGGGGGGGTGGTTTAGTTCCCTGGAGGTTTGGTCGGCCAAGAGCGAAGGAGTTTTCTTTCTTTTTGCATGTACATAAAGTATACTCCCGGATTGCTTTTTAATCCTGAACAGGGCTCTACTGGCAGAGGTGGTTGATACCGAGTATTTGGCGATTGCTTGGTCAGACCATGCCCCACAGTGGGTGGATTTACAGGTGTGCAAGGAGGGGGCCAGCGACCGCAATGGAGGTTGGACATAGGACTGTTAGTGGACGAGGGGGTGTGCGGGCGCGTGAGGGAGTCTATCCAGAACTACCTGGAAATAAACAACACGGGGGAAGTCTCGGCAGCAATGTTTTGGGAAGTGCTGAAGGCAGTGGTTAGAGGGGAGCTAATATCGATGCAGGCCCACAGGAGGAAGGTGGAGAGAGCAGAGATAGATAGGTTGGTTGGGGAAGTACTCCAGGTAGACAGGAGATATGGGTAGGCCCCAGAGGCAGGAAGGAATGGCGGAGGCTACAGATTGAGTTTGGTCTGTTGTCTACGGGGAAGGTGGTGGAGCAGCTGAGGAAGACGAGGGGGCGATATGTGAGTACGGAGAGAAGGCCAACAGAATGCTTGCACACCAGCTAAGGAAAAGGGAGGTGGTCAGGGAGATAGGTAGAGTGACGGACAAAGCTGGGAACAAGGTCTTGGACCCAGCAGGGGTGAACGGGGCGTTTATGGAGTTTTACAGCCGGCTATATGAGTCGGAACCCCCAGCTGGAGTGGAAGGGATGAGGCAGTTTCTGGGAGATTTGAGTTTCCGAGGGTGGGGGAAGGGTTGGTGGATGGGCTGGGACCCCCGATCGGGATTGAAGAAATAGTAGAGGGGTTAGAGGTCATGCAGAGGGCAGTAGAGCGGAGCTGCTGATTGGCCATTGCGGGGAACATTTGCATCAGTGCCTTGCGGTCACTGCATCTAGAAAGTGTACCTGAGCAAGACACCCTAGGTGTTCAAGTCAAGGCAAGCATCCAGCAGAGGGCAGTAGAGCAGAGATGCTGATTGGCTGTTGCGGGGAAAATTTGCATTAGTGCATTGCGGTCACCGTATCTTGAAGGTGGTTTGTGGAGGAGCTGTTGTCAAGTGACAGTTAAACCCAAAACACTTCTTTAGTGTTTCCCTCCCTACCTCCTCTAATCCCCCAAAAATGACAATCACTGTAAGGATCCCAGCCGAGTAAAGATCAAGAGGGAGACTCGAGGGCAGGTAGAAGTAGAAAGAAGTTGAACCATGATGTCACAGCCTGCAGTGAAAGAGCGCGAGGAGAGCGGTGGAGATTCAGTGAAAGAGCGCGAGGAGAGCGGCAGGGACACAGGATAAAAGAGCGTGAGGAGAGCGGCGCGGACACAGGATAAAAGAGCGCGAGGAGAGTGGCGGGGACACAGCTGCTGGAGAAGAGGCCTTCATATTTGGCGGGAGCAGTGGCCAGGGGTCTGTCGGGAAGGTATGTTTTCCTCTTTAAAAACCTACCTTGAAGAGTGACATAACAGCAAAGCAGTGACCTGATTGGCTGGTAAGGAAAGTGCTCCAATTAGCAGTAGCTGGGAGAAATTTAACTCTTCGTGTGTTGGTAAGTATTGTGATTGGTAAGTAAAATCATTATTTGATATTATATTTGTAATCAGTTAAGGTAAAGTGTATAAATGGCAGGAGATCCCAGAACCGTGTTATGCTCCTCGTGCTCAATGTGGGAGTTCAGGGACGCGGCCGATGCCCCTGACTCCTTCATGTGCGGGAAGTGTGTCCAGCTGCAGCTCCTGTTATACCGCATGACGGCTCTGGAGCTGCGGATGGACTCACTTTGGAGCAGCCGCGATGCTGAGTAGGTCGTGGATAGCACGTTCAGTGAGTTGATCACACCGCAGATTAGGATTGGTGAGGGAGATAGGGAATGGGTGACCAAAAGGCAGAGAAAGAGCAGGAATGCAGTGCAGGTGTCCCCTGCGGTCATCTCCCTCCAAAACAGGTATACCGTTTTGGATATCGTTGGGGGAGATGACTCACCAGGAGAAGGCAGTAGTAGCCAGACTCATGGCACCGTGGCTGGCTCTGCTACACAGAAGGGTGGAAAAAAGACTGGCAGGGCTATAGTCATAGGGGATTCAATCGTAAGGGGAGTAGCCCTGCGTATCTATGGTCGAAACCGAGACTCCCGTATGGTATGTTGCCTCCCGGGTGCACGGGTCAGGGATGTCTCAAATCGGCTGGAGGACATATTGAAGGGGGAGGGTGAACAGCCAGTTGTCGTGGTGCATATAGGCACCAACGATATAGGTAAAAAAACGGGATGAGATCCTACAATCAGAATTTAGGGAGTTAGGAGATAAGTTAAAAAGTAGGACCTCAAAGGTAGTAATCTCAGGATTCCTACCAGTGCCACGAGACAGTCAGAGTAGAAATTCAAGAATAGTCAGAATGAATACGTGGCTTGAGATATGGTGCAGGAGGGAGGGGTTCAGATTTTTGGGACACTGGAACCGGTTCTGGGGACGGTGGGACCATTACAAATCGGATGGTCTACACCTGGACAGGACTGGAACCAATGTCCTAGGGGGTGCTTTTGCTAACACTGTTGGGGAGGTTTTAAACTAATGTGGCAGGGGGATGGGAACCAGATTAGGAAGTTAGAGGTCAGTAAAGAGGCAGCAACTAAAGCCAGTAAGGTACTAGATAATAAACACAATGTGACTAAGGGGAAGAGTAGACAGGGAAGAGATGATGAACGCAAAGGGACAGGTGGTCTGAGGTGCATTTGTTTCAATGCGAGAAGTGTAGCAGGTAAGGCAGATGAATTTAGGGCTTGGATTAGTACCTGGGAATATGATGTTATTGGTATTACTGAGACTTGGTTGAGGGAAGGGCAAGACTGGCAACTAAATATCCCAGGGTATAGATGCTTCAGGAGGGATAGAGAGGGAGGTAAAAGGGATGGAGGAGTTGCATTACTGGTCAGAGATGATATCACAGCTGTGATTAAGGAGGGCACGATGGAGGATTCGAGCACTGAGGCAATATGGGTAGAGCTAAGAAATAGGAAGGGTGCAGTAACATTGTTGGGACTTTACTACAGGCTTCCCAAAAGCGAGCGTGAAGTAGAGGTACAAATATGTAGACAGATTATAGAAAAATGTAGGAGCAATAGTGTGGTCGTGATGGGAGATTTTAACTTCCCCAACATTGAATGGGACTCTTGTAGTTTTGGAGGCGTAGATGGAGCAGAATTTGTAAGGAGCATCCAGGAGAGTTTTTTAGAGCAGTATGTAAATAGTCCAACTCGCGAAGGGGCCATACTGGACCTGGTATTGGGGAATGATCCCGGCCAGGTGGTTGAAGTTCCAGTCAGTGATTACTTTGGGAATAGTGATCACAATTCCGTAAGTTTTAGAATACTCATGGACAAAGACAAGAGTGGTCCTAAAGGAAGAGTGCTAAATTGGGGAAAGGCCAAGTATAACAAAATTCGGCAGGAGCTAGAGAATGTGGATTGGGAGCAACTGTTTAAGGGTAAATACACATTTGAAATGTGGGAGTCTTTTCAGGAAAGGTTGATTAGAGTGCAGGACAGACATGTCCCTGTGAAAATGAGGGATAGAAATGGCAAGATTAGGGAACCATGGATGACGGGTGAAATTGTGAGACTAGCTAAGATGAAAAAGGAAGCATACATAAGATCTAGGCGACTTAAAACTGATGAAGCTTTGGAGGAATATCGGGAAAGTAGGACAAATTTCAAACACGCAATAAAGAGGGCTAAAAGGGATCATAAAATATCTTTGGCTAACAGGGTTAAGGAAAATCCCAAAGCCTTTTATTCGTATATAAGGAGCAAGAGGGTAACTAGAGAAAGGATTGGCCCACTCAAAGACAAAAGAGGGAATTTATGCGTGGAGTCAGAGGAAATGGGTGAGATTCTTAATGAAGACTTTGCATCGGTATTCACCAAGGAGACGGACATGACGGACGTTGAGGCTAGGGATGGATGTTTAAATACTCTCGGTCAAGTCGGCATAAGGAAGGGGGAAGTTTTGGGTATTCTAAAAGGCATTAAGGTGGACAAGTCCCCACGTCCAGATGGGATCTATCCCAGGTTACTGAGGGAAGCGAGGGACAAAATAGCTGGGGTCTAAACAGATATCTTTGCAGCATCCTTGAGCATGGGTGAGGTCCCGGAGGACTGGAGAATTGCTAATGTTGTCCCTTTGTTTAAGAAGGGTAGCAGGGATAATCCAGGGAATTATGGACCTGTGAGCTTGACGTCAGTGGTAGGCAAACTGTTGGAGAAGATACTGAGGGATAGGATCTATTCACATTTGGAAGAAAATAGACTTATCAGTGATAGGCAGCATGGTTTTGTGCAGGGAAGGTCATGTCTTACAAACCTAATAGAATTCTTTGAGGATGTGACAAAGTTAATTGATGAGGGAAGGGCTGTAGATATCATATACATGGACTTCAGTAAGGCTTTTGATAAAGTTTCCCATGGAAGGTTGATGGAAAAAGTGAAGTCGTATGGGGTTCAGGGTGTACTAGCTAGATGGATAAAGAACTGGCTGGGCAACAGGAGACAGAGAATAGTGGTGGAAGGGAGTGTCTCAAAATGGAGAAAGATGACTAGTGGTGTTCCACAGGGATCTGTGCTCGGACTACTGTTGTTTGTGATGTCCATAAATGATCTGGACATAGGGAAAGGTGGTCTGATCAGCAAGTTTGCTAAGATTGGTGGAGTTGCAGATAGCGAGGAGGATTGTCAGAGAATACATCAAAATATAGATAGATTGGAGAGTTGGGCAGAGAAATGGCAGATGGAGTTCAATCCAGGCAAATGCGAAGTGATGCATTTTGGAAGATCTAATTCAAGAGCGGACTATACGGTCAATGGAAGAGTCCTGGGGAAAATTGATGTACAGAGAGATCTGGGAGTTCAGGTCCTTTGTACCCTGAAGGTGGCAACGCAGGTCGATAGAGTGGTCAAGAAGGCATACAGCATGCTTGCCTTTATCGGACGGAGTATTGAGTACAAGAGTCGGCAGGTCATGTTACAGTTGTATAGGACTTTGGTTAGGCCACATTTGGAATACTGTGTGCAGTTCTGGTCGCCACATTACCAGAAGGATGTGGATGCTTTAGAGAGGGTGCAGAGAAGGTTTACCAGAATGTTGCCTGATATGGAGGGTGCTAGCTATGAAGAAAGGTTGAGTAGATTAGGATTGTTTTCGTTGGAAAGACGGAGGTTGAGGGGGGACCTGATTGAGATCTACAAAATTATGAGAGGTATGGACAGGGTGGCTAGCAACAAGCTTTTTCCAAGAGTGGGAGTGTCAATTACAAGGGGTCACGATTTCAAGGTGAGAAGGGGAAAGTTTAAGGGAGATGTGCGTGGAAAGTTTTTTACGCAGAGGGTGGTGGGTGCCTGGAACGCTTTGCCAGTGGAGGTGGTAGAGGCGGGCACGATAGAATCATTTAAGATGCATCTGGACAGATATATGAACGGACGGGGAACAGGGGGAAGTAGATCCTTGGAAAATAGAAGACAGGTTTAGATAAAGGATCTGGATCGGCGCAGGCTGGGAGGGCCGAAGGGCCTGTTCCTGTGCTGTAATTTTCTTTGTTCTGTGTTCTGTGTACAGTCGGGTAAGACCCCGAGGCCGGACGGTTACCTGATGGAATTTTACAAGACGTTCTCTGAGATGCTGGGCCCACAGCTGGTGAGGACATTTAATGAGGCTAGGGAACGAGGGGTTCTTCCCGCGAGAATGTCATAGGCCTCGATCTCACTGATCCTGAAGCGGGACAAGGACCCTGAGCTCTGCGAGTCATGCAGGCCAATCTCCCTATTGAACTATATGCCAAACTGTTGGCTAAAATCTTGGCCTCAAGGATAGACGATTGTGTCCCAGAGGTGATAGGGGAGGACCAGTCGAGGTTTGTTAAGGGCAGGCATCTAACGACCAATGTTAGAAGGCTCTGAAACATAATTGTGATGCCCCCAGAGGGGAGGGAGGTGGAAGTAGTGGTCGCGATGGACGCAGAAAAGACCTTCGACCGGGTGGAATGGAACTATATGTGGGAGGTGTAGGGAGGGTTCGGGTTTGGGCGGGGCTTTATTGATTGGGTCCAGTTGTTGTACCAGACACCGGTGGCGAGTGTCCGAACGAATCGGTTGATGTCGGACTATTTTAAATTGCACCGGGGGAATAGGCAGGGATGCCTCCTCTCCCCATAGCTGTTCGCTTTGGCCATAGAGCCACTGGTGATGGCGCTGAGAGCTTCAAGGGACTGGAACGAGGTGGTCCGAGGTGGGGTGGAACACAGGGTCTCGCTATACGCCACCGACCTGCTCCTGTATATTTCCGACCCATTCGGGGGGATGGGAGAGATTATGAGGATTTTAGGGGAATTTGGCCGGTTTTCGGGGTACAAATTGAATATGGGGAAAGCGAGATGTTTGCGATCCAGGCAAGGGGGCAGAAGAGGAGATTGGGAGTGCTGCTGTTCGGAGTGGTGGGAGGAAACTTTCATTATTTGGGAATCCAGGTGGCACGGGGCTGGGGGCTGTTACATAAGCTAAATTTGACCCGGCTAGTAGAAGAGATGAAGGAGGACTTTCGAAGGTGGGACATACTCCCGCTGTCACTGGCAGGGAGAGTACAGACCATGAAAATTACAGTCCTCCCGAGGTTTCTGTTTGTTTTTCAATGCCTCCCCTTCTTTATACAAAGGGCCTTTTTTAAACGGCTAAACAAGGTGATTTTGGGTTTTGTGTGGGAGGGCAAAACCCCGTGAGTGAAGAAAGTGTTGCTGGTGCGTGGCCGGGGGCAGGGTGGATTGTCGCTGCCGAACTTTAGCAACTATTACTTGGCGGCAAATAGAGCCATGATTAGGAAGTGGGTAGTGGGAGTGCGGGGCGGGGGGGGGGGGTGGGGGGGGGGGGTGGGGTGCGGTGTGGGAGCGAGTAGAAGCGGCATCATGCAAGGGCACAAGTTTGGGAGCATTGGTAACGGCACTTCTGCTTTTCTCGCCGGCCCGATACTCCACAGGCCCGATGGTAGTGGCGGCCCTGAGAGTCTGGGGGCAGTGGAGGAAGCATATGAGAGTGGAGGGAGCATCGGTCTGGGCTCCAATCGGCAATAACCATTGGTTTGTAGCGGGAAGGCTGGATGGGGGAGATGGTAGACAGCAGGGATTGAGAGTATGGGGGATATATTTATAGGTGGGACCTTCCCCTTTAGAGGAGAAATTTGAACTGCCAGAAGGAAATGGATTCAGATATCTGCAGGTACGGGATTTTTTGCGAAGGCAGGTTTTGACCTTTCCGCTCCTACTGGGGATACAAGTCAGAGTAGTTTCCAAAACGGGGATGGGAGAGGGGAAGGTTTCAGATATTTATAAAGAAGTCATGGAGTCGGAGGAAACGCAGACAGAGGACCTAAAGCGCTAATGGGAAGATGAGCTGGGGGGGGGAGATAGAGGCAGGTCTTTGGGCGGATGCGTTAAGCAGAGTCAACACGTCCTCATCATGTGCCAGACTCAGCCTGATTCAGCTTAACGAGATGGATATTGTTAGCATGGAGGGACTCGAAGCCCCCGAATTCAGAGATCTGGCTTAGTGACATGACTTGGTTTCTCAGACTGGAGAAAATAAAGTTCGCCCTAAGAGGATCAATGCCAGGGTTCGTCAGGAGGTGGCAGCCGTTTGTCGACTTCTTTGGAGAAAACTAACTGTCAGCAGAGGTGGGGGAGGGTGGGGGGGGAAGTTAGATTATTGTTTAGAAGAGGTGGGACTTGTGAAGGAGGGAGGTGGTCTTTGCACGATGTTTACATTTGTGTTTGTACTGTTATTATTATAAAATTATAAATGCCTCAATAAAATGTTTTTCAAAAGAAAAGAAAATGAAAATACATAATAGGGCAACACAAGGTACACAATGTAAATACATAGACACCAGCATTGGGTGAAGCATAGAGGAGTGTAGTATTAATGAGGTCAGTCCATAAGAAGGTCGTTTAGAAGTCTGGTAACAGTGGGGAA
This sequence comes from Scyliorhinus torazame, assembly GCF_047496885.1. Lineage (NCBI taxonomy): Eukaryota > Metazoa > Chordata > Chondrichthyes > Carcharhiniformes > Scyliorhinidae > Scyliorhinus > Scyliorhinus torazame. The sequence continues at coordinate 237,673,984 of NC_092710.1, forward strand.
GAAGCTGTTTTTGAATCTGTTAGTGCGTGTTCTCAGACTTTTGTATCTCCTGCCCGATGGAAGAAGTTGGAAGAGTGATTAAGCCAGGTGGGAGGGATCTTTGATCATGCTGCCCGCTTTCCCCAGGCAGCGGGAGGTGTAGCTGGAGTCAATGGATAGGAGGCAGGTTTGTGTGATGGACTGGGCTGTGTTCACAAGTCTCTGAAGTTTCTTGCGGTCTTGGGTCGAGCAGTTACCATACCGGGCTGTGATGCAGCCAGATAATATACTTTCTATGGTGCATCTGTAAAAGTTGGTAAGAGTCAATGTGGACATGCCAAATTTCCTTAGTTTCCGGAGGAAGTATAGGCGCTGTTGTGCTTTCTTGGTGGTAGCTTCGACGTGGGTGGACCAGGACAGATTTTTGGAGATGTGCACCCCTAGGAATTTGAAGCTGTTAACCATCTCCACCTCGGATTTTCCCAATCCACATGAAGATTATATTCGCCCATGATTATAGTACTGCCTTTTTTATATACCCTTATTATCTCTGGATTTATTCTTCATCCTGCAATATAGCTGCTGTTAGGGGGCATATAGACTATTCCCACCAGTGTATCCTTCCCCTTGTTATTTCTTACCTCCACCCATATGGATTCTACATCTTCTGATCCAAGATCATTTCTTGCTATAATACTTATTCCATCTTCTATTAACAGAGCTACCCCATCACCCTTTCCTTCCTGCCTGTCCTTACAAAAAGCGACATTACCCTGAAATTACCCCAGTTTTGATCTCTTTGTAACCATGGGCTGAAGTTTCCGTTTCAGCGGCTAAGTGAAAAATGAAAATCTCTTCTTGTCACAAGTAGGCTTCAAATGAAGATACTGTGAAAAGCCCCTAGTCGCCACATTCCAGCGCCTGTTCGGGGAGGCTGTTACGGGCTGCTGGCTGAAACGGAGAATTCATCAGCGTTTTACGACGCCAAAATCGACGGCGAGTCATCACCGATTCCAGGACCGGTGAACGGCTAGCAGTGGCACCAGGTGAAACTCCCAGCTCCCGCGGCAAAAACGTCTGGAGAATGGCCGGGTTTGGCTGCGCATGCGCACGGCGACAACCTGCAGCAGTCGTGCTGTACAAAACGGCGCCAGCCGTGCGCGGACCCGACCCGCCAAATGCGATCCCATCAGTCGCCTCCCAACAGTCCCCCCAGCCCTCGTGGAAGCTCCCCCGTCCAGCGGCATGGAAACCCGCCAAGTGTGGCGCCGCTGGACACAGTCTGCAGTTGCCACGCCGGGTTCCTGACCGCTCAGACCACATGTCAACTGCGCGGTTGGGAACTCGGCCCATCGGGGGTGGAGAATCATCTGAGGGCCTTCCGATGACACGCCAACGCCGTTTCAATGGCGTGCAGCGCGCGATGTGATGATGCTATTTTGAAGGGGTGGAGACTCGAAAACAGGCGTCAAACCGGTACCGCCCCCAATTTGGCCGTTAGAAGGGATTCTCCACCTGATCCCCGATTACGATATCGGCGGAGGGCAACGGAGAATCCTGCTTCAGGTCTCTGAAATGGCTAAAAGATCACACCCATTAACCTCAACTGGAGCCATTAATTCATTTATTTTGTCCCAAACACTACCTGTATTTAAGCAAAGAGCCATTCATGTTTCCTTGTTACCATTTTCCCACTTTTGACCCTATTTGTTGCTGTTTTTTAATGTTTGTACACTCTGTCCCTTCCCAACATTACCTAAATATCTGCCTTGTAATTCTGCCATATTCTTTTGCTTTGTAAGCCTACCTATCCCCTCTCCAGAACTATCCCCCTCCCCTCCCTGTTTAGTGTAAAGTCCTCTGTACTCCCCTAGTTTTTCAGTTTTTAAGATGACTGGTCCCAGCACGATTTAGATGTCTGCCATCCCAGCAGACAGCCCTCACTTTCCTCAGGACTGACGCCAGTGCCCCAAGAATCAAAATTCATTTCTCCCACGCCAGTCTTTGAGTCATCTATTCATCTCTCTAATTTTATGCACTCAATGTCAATTTTCACACAGATCAGGTAATAATCCAGATATTATCACCTTGGGAGGTTTTGCTGCTTAATTTAATGCCTAGCTCCTAAAACTCTCGATGCAGAATCTATTTCCTCATTCTACCGATGTCATTGGATCCTACATGGACCATGACAATTGGATCCTTCCCCTCCCACTGCAAGTTCCTCTCCAGCCTGGAGCAGATGTCCTGAACCCTGGCACCAGGCAAGCAACACAGCAGTCTGGACTCATGCTCCTTGCTGCAGCGAACAGTGTCAATCCCCCTCATGATACTGTCCCCTACTACCACTACCTTGTTATGTGCTCCCAGACATGAATGGCTTCCTGTACTACAGTGACATATTCAGTCAGCTCATCCACACTGCAGCCCCCACCCTCCTTCAAACAAGCTGAAAGAACCTCAAGCCTGTTGAACAATTTCAGAGGCTGACATTGCTGCACTCCTGCCCTCTGGGGACTCTTACCTGCCTCAGCTGCAGTCACACCCTTCTGTACCTGACCACTTTCCAAATCGTAAGATTTAATCCTAAGAGTGTGACCATCTCTTGAAACCCTCCCTGATGTGTCGCAATGTCCACAGCTCAGCCTCCAACTCAACGACTCTGGACCAAAGCTCTTCAAGCAGCTGACACTTGTAATAATAATCTTTTTTGTCACAAATAGGCTTACATTAACACTGCAATGAAGCTGCTGTGAACAGTCCCTCGTCGCCACACTCCATCGCCTGTTCGGGTACACTGAGGGAGAATTCAGAGGCCGAGAATCACGCACCGCCGCCCCAACGCTAGCTTCCCCAGTCTCCGGCGCCGATTCTCGGGTGCCCGCGGGATCCCCGCCGGTCGGGGCCATTTACAGCGGCCCCCCCAGCGATTCTCCAGGCCTTGATTGGCCGAGTGGCCTACGAGTTTGGCCAAGTCCCGCCGGCGTGGGTTACTCAGGTCCCACATGGTAGGACCTGGAAGGTGAGTCTGGGTGGGCCATCCTGGAGGGGGTGCGGCGGGATCCGACCCCGGTGGGGGGTGCCCCTCCGGTGGCCTGGCCCGCGATCGGGGCTTACCGATCGGCCGGAGGGCTGGTTCCGTGGGGGCCTATTTTAATGCGCGCCGGGCCCCTGAAGGGCTCCACCATGTGGCCTGGGGGCTGGCGCGGAGAAGGGAACCCCGCGCATGCACGGAAATATGCCGGCCACAGCGCACATGCGCGGAATTACGCTGGCTGTTCCGTGGACCGTTCTGCGCCGACTGGAGCTGCGGGGACCACTCCGGCGCCAGCTCAGCCCCCTAGGAAGGGAAGGATTCCTCAGTTTCGGGTACCGTTGACGTCAGAGTGGTTGGCGCCGCTTTTCACGCTGGCGTGGGGACATAGCCCCATTATTAGAGAATCCCACCCAGAATGTCCAATTCACCTAACAGCACGTCTTTCAGAACTTGTGGGAAGAAACCAGAGCACCTGGGGGAACCCACGCAGACATGGGGAGACTCCGTACAGACAGTGGCCCAGATATTCACCAGAATCTGGCTCCCCCCCCCTCCCCTGCGGAGAACAGCAGAAACCAATCTCAAACGACCACACTCTGACCAAAGCTGCACTTTCGTGGTAGGTCTTGGGAAATAGGGGAATTGCCTATTGGAAGCTGGAACTTCCCAGGAAATTCCCACAGAGCTATACATGCCAGGGCTTCCACGTGGTCCCAAAATGCATCTTGGGTCATATATCCGGTCTCCAATGATCCAGTGAGCGTAAGATTTGGGCCATTACTTTTGTTTGCCACATTGCATGAAGCAGTTTATTAACTCACTTCCTTGTAGTCATAGAGCTTCTCCATCATTCTTAAGCCATGTGAAGTAGTCCCATAACATTATTGTCACCTTGTCCAACACTCGGCATACTGAAAATGTATTGCTTTGCTACTCTTCTACCCCAAAGCAGATAATTAATGATTCTTGTATCATTGACAAGGATTGGCCACAATGTAACAGAGGGAATACTGCTTCATGTGGTCAAACTAGTTCAAGTGATAAACAGCTAGGCCAAGGAGGGAGCAGTCTATCAAGAGTGTATATATAGAGGTGTCGACAGAGTGGGTGAAAGTTTATGCCACCATGGAGAGGAGAATGGACTTGGAAAAAAATATAGTCAGTGAAATAAAAGGCCCTCACAATTTAATCTGTTTAATGTGCCCAGTCACACAATATCTGACTTTGCATTGCTCCTCAGTGTAGGTTTGTCTGGCGGAATTTACCATTGCAAAACAAAAAGTAACTATTGTCAGGACAAACCAAAGAGATTAAAATAAATTGGCTCGAAGCAATAAGAATTTATGTGAAAGATCACAGTCCTGAAAGAAAATGATGAAACGGTAAAAGTTATTCCAATAGTTAATCTTCCTCACTCCTCCTAAAAACATATTACATTCAAACACTTAGCATACGTTAGCCTGTTTACTAGGTTCACTGAGGTACCCTCGATAATGATGCTTAGAGATTAAACTGTAAAGAAGGCTTTATTAGGCTAATAACTATGCTACAGATTTGGACGAGAGCTGACTGCTATACAGACCATGAGGCAGGCCTTTATGTATGGCTCCCAGATGGGCGGAGCCAGAGGCGGAGTCCCCAGGGTTCCAAGCCTGGTCTGAAAGGGGACATCACCTTACATGATGATAAGGCAGTACCCGTTCATCACATTCACCCCCTGTTTAAAAAGGAGTCCGGCGGGGGTGAAGTGCCATCATAGGTCCATCCGTCTCGGCGGCCGGATCGTCCTCCTCGATCTCCTCAGTTCGGGCGGTGGTGCGGCGGGCACGGACGTCCCGGTTGAGGGCACATCCGGGAGCACAGCGGTCGGAGCTTTGGTCCGGGTCGGGGCAGAGGAACTAGGCAGGGCCGGGGGTAGCGGAGCCGGCGCCGGCGGGGAGTGTAAAGGGGGGGCGCAAGGTAGGAGCTCACCAACGGGTGGTAGGGCCGGAAGGGGGTGTGTTGTAGGGGGCGACGGGTCCTGCAGGGGAGCGGCGCGGGAAGGGGCGTCTGTGGTGGAGGATCCAGCGGGCACCAGATCCTGGAGGGAAACCGTATCTTGCCTGCCGTCGGAGTACTCCACGTAGGCGTAACTGGGGTTGGCGTGGAGCAGTCGGACCTTTTCAACTAGGGGGTCCGTTTTATGGCTCCTCGCGTGCCTCCGGAGAAGAACAGGTCCCGGAGCCGTCAGCCAAGGTGGAAGCGAGACCCCGGAGGTAGACTTCCTGGGGAAGAGAAACAATCGCTCATGAGGGGTCTCATTTGTGGCCGTGCAGAGGAGTGACCTAATGGAGTGTAGGGCATCGGGTAGGACCTCCTGCCAGCGGGTGGTTGGGAGATTTCTCGACCGCAGGGCCAGAAGGACAGCCTTCCACACGGTCGCGTTCTCCCTCTCCACCTGCCCGTTTCCCCGTGGGTTATAGCTGGTCGTTCTGCTCGAGGCGATGCCTTTGCTGAGCAGATACTGACGCAGTTCATCGCTCATGAACGATGTACCCCGGTCGCTGTGGGTATAAGCAGGGAAACCGAACAGGGTGAAGATGCTGTGCAGTGCCTTAATCACTGTGGCTGAGGTCATGTCGGTGCAGGGAATGGCGAATGGGAAACGGGAGAACTCATCGATCACGGTGAGGAAATAGGCATAACGGTTGGTGGACGGGAGGGGCCCCTTGAAGTCCACGCTCAGTCGCTCAAAGGGGCCAGAGGCCTTCACGAGCCGAACCTTGTCTGGCCGATAGAAGTGCGGTTTGCACTCCGCACAGACCTGGCAGGCCCTGACCATGGCCTTGACCTCCTTGCTTGAGTAAGGTAGGTTGCGGGACTTGATGAAATGGACGAGCCGGGTGAACCCCCGGGTGGCAGAGGTCATTGTGGATGGCTTGCAGGCGGTCCTCCTGCGCGTTGGCGCATGTGCCGCGGGACAGGGCATCTGGGGGCTCGTTGAGCTCCCCTGGACGATACTTGATATCGTACGAGTAGGTGGAGAGTTCGATCTTCCACCTCAAAATTTTATCGTTTTTTATTTTGCCCCGTTGCGTGTTATCGAACATATAGGCGACCGACTGTTGGTCGGTGACGAGGGTAAACCTCCTACCGGCGAGGTAGTGTCTCCAGCACCGCACAGCCTCCACAATGGCTTGTGCCTCCTTTTCGACTGCAGAGTGTCGAATCTCGGAGGCGGTGAGGGTTCGGGAGAAGAACACTACTGGTCTGCCTCCTTGATTGAGGGTAGCAGCCAGGGCGATGTCTGATACATCGCTCTCTACCTGGAAAGGGATGGTTTCGTCCACCGCGTGCTTGGCGGCCTTGATGATGTCGGCCTTGATGCGGTTGAAGGCCAATTGAGCCTCAGCCGAGAGGGGAAAAGTGGTGGTCTTTAGGAGTGGGCGGGCTTTGTCCGCATACTTGGGGACCCACTGGGCGTAATAGGAGAAAAGCCCCAAGCACCGTTTGAGGGCCTTGAGGCTGCGGGGGAGAGGGAGTTCCTTAAGGGGGCGCATGCGGTCGGGGTCGGGACCTAGGACCCCGTCTTCCACGACATAGGCGAGGATGGCCAGCCGGGTGGTGTGGAAAACGCATTTGCCCTCGTTATAGGTCAGGTTAAGGGCTCGGGCGGTCTGGAGGAACTTTTTGAGGTTAGCGTCACGGTCCTGCTGATCATGGCCGCAGATGGTGACATTGTCCAAGTACTGGTATGTAGCCCGCAAACCGTACTCGTCCACCATTTGGTCCATCGCCCTTTGAAAGACGGAGACCCCATTTGTGACACCAAAGGGGACCCTGAGGAAGTGGAAGAGCCGGCTGGCTGCTTCGAAGGCAGTATAGAGGCGGTCTTTTGGTCGGATGGGTAGTAGGTGGGTAGATGGGTGGTAGGCAGATTTGAGGTCGACCGTGGAAAAGACTCGGTATTGGGCGATCCGATTTACCATTTCCGCGATGCGAGGAAGGGGGTACGCATCAAGCTGCGTGAATCGGTTTATGGTCTGGCTATAATCCACGACCATCCGTTTCTTCTCCCCGGACCGGACTACCACCACTTGCGCTCTCCAAGGGCTGTTGCTAGCCTCGATGACCCCCTCTCCCAGTAAACGCTGGACCTCTGACTTGATAAAAGCCATATCTTGGGCACTGTAGCGCCGGCTCGTGGTGGCGACGGGCTTCCAGTCGGGAGTGAGGTTAGCGAATAGCGAGGGGGGTGCGACTTTCAGTGTCGCAAGGCAGCACACCATGAGGGGGGGCAAGGGTCCGCCGAACTTCAGTGTCAGGCTTCGGTGGCTGCACTGGAAATCCAGTCCGAGCAGCAGGGGGGTACAGAGGTGAGGGAGGATATAAAATTTGAAACAGGTGTATTTGGCACCCTGGATCGAGAGATCCGCAATACAGTACCCCGTGATTTGTACTGAGTGGGACCCAGATGCGAGGGCTATGGTTTGGGATATGGGATGGGTGCATAGGGAGCAGCGCCTTACCGTTTCAGGGTGGATAAAGCTCTCCATGCTCCCGGAGTCGAAGAGGCATGCAGTGTCGTGCCCGTTGACCTGGACCTGCATCATGGAGTTCTGCAGGTGTTATGGCCGAGTTTGATCGAGGGTGATCGCACCCAGTCGCGGGTAGTCGGAGTCGTAAAATGGCCGCTGCCGTTGGTCGCACGTGTCGGGTCGAGAAGATGGCCGCCAACCAGATGGCCGCTCCCATGATTCGCACGAGGCTGATGACGCGTCAGAAGAGGACGTGTCGGGTCGGTGCGCAGCAGCATTGCGAGGCCTGCGGGCCTGAGAGCCTGATTTTCGTGCCGGCTGTTCATTGTTTTTCTGGCACCTGGGTCTGGCCAGGCAGACCCTCGCAAAGTGTCCTTTCTTCCCACAGTCGCTGCAGATCGCGGAGCGGTCTGAGCAGCGTGGGCGTGGGTGCTGGCCCTGCCCGCAGAAGTAGCAAGATGTGCCCCCATGGTGAGCGGGTCGCCGCGTGGCGCAGTCCTGTAATACGGGCGAGTCTGAGGAAGTCCGGGGGGGGCTGGCAGAGTCCACGGGGTACGTACCCAAGTTATGTCGGGCCACCTCCAGCGAGGAGGCGAGCGTTAGCGTCGCCTGGAGGTCTTTTGCCCCGTTTTCGAGCAGTCGCTGCCGGATGTAGGTCGAGCGGATGCCGGACACAAAAGAATCTCTGATGTGCAGGTTCATATGGACTTCCCCTGTCACATCCTGATGGTCACAGTCCCTGGCCAGCGCGGTGAGATTCTCAACAAACTCGTCGAGCGATTCCCCCGAGCGCTGCCGGCAGGTAGAGAGCAGATGCCGGGCGTGCACCTCATTGACGGGTTTGACAAACCGCTTGCGGAGCAACTCAATCGCTTCCTCATAAATCGTCGCCTTTTCGAGCGTGGCGGAGATTCTGTGACTCACCCGGGCGTGGAGTAGACGCAGCTTGCGTGGCCCCAGGATGGGAGTCTCTGAGGAGTCCAGGTAGGCCTCGAAGCACTGCAGCCAGTATTTTAAAATTTCCTTTGCCTCCGGCGTTCGTGCTTCCAGATTGAGCTTCTCTGGTTTTAGGCCTGCGTCCATCCTGAATCTAGTTTCGCCTAATAAATTGAGGTACCCTCAATAATGATGCTTAGAGATTAAACTGTAAAGAAGGCTTTATTAGGCTAATAACTATGCTACAGATTTGGATGAGAGCTGACTGCTATACAGACCATGAGGCAGGCCTTTATGTATGGCTCCCAGATGGGCGGAGCCAGAGGCGGAATCCCCAGGGTTCCAAGCCTGGTCTTAAAGGGGGACATCACCTTACATGATGATAAGGCAGTAAGTTTCCAATAGTTAATCTTCCTCACTCCTCCTAAAAACATATTACATTCAAACACTTAGCATACGTTAGCCTGTTTACTAGGTTCACTTTGTTAAAAAGCCCAACTGAACTGAATTGAAATAGTTACTAAATTATAGGTCCCGAACGTTACTGTGATTGGTTTCCAGTGGGGTAGGGGGAGGATAATGGGGAAGGGCAAGCTGGAGACAGTATGGACTTTTAACACCACTGCATACATGTTCATTTCAAAAGGATCCCGGATAGAAAACAGCCTGATTAAAGAACTTGGATGTCTATCTGTAATGTAGGAAACATTGCAAAAGAAACAGTAACCTAAGAGCAAGTACATTTTCAGCTGCTGGGGTAAAGATTTTGAGGGAAGAGCTGGATTCAGTTTGGTTTGGCAGGACTGAAGGTGATTAGAGGAAGGGGCGAGTTTTGATCATGGTAGGGTGTGCCCAATTGCTGAGGAAGACTGTACCCACCACATGGAAGCAGTTTGGTTGCACGTTACCCATCTGCCTCTGTTAAAATCACAAGTGAGTGGTTTGAGGTGCATTGGTTTCAGATTTTTGAAATTATTACATCCAATCCCAGCTGTGTTTGGAGTTTAAAATTCATGCCAGCATTTGTGAGTTAACAGTATCATGCTGTTTTGAAATTTGCAGTTTGAGAGAAATCAACTTTGTCATAGCATATGTACAACATATAGTGAGACAGAATTTAATGCTGCTTTATTATAATTCTTTGCTGACATTTCCTCTCATCAACCTTCACTCAACCTCTGCACTGAGCAATTCTGCATCCTCGTCAACTTCACTCTGTACCTGAATTCAACCTCGCCTTTTCCTTTAAGTCTTGCAATGTCTTGTCCTCCCATCCACACCTATGGCTGCCTTCATTCTCGTTATCACATGAGGACCATGGGCACTTAGACCAGTATAGCAACAGAGCCTGCCCTGAACATAGAACATAGAACATAGAACATTACAGCGCAGTACAGGCCCTTCGGCCCTCGATGTTGCGCCGACCTGTGAAACCACTCTAAAGCCCATCTACACAATTCCCTTATCGTCCATATGTCTATCCAATGACCATTTGAATGCCCTTAGTGTTGGCGAGTCCACTACTGTCACAGGCAGGGCATTCCACGCCCTTACTACTCTCTGAGTAAAGAACCTACCCCTGACATCTGTCCTATATCTATCTCCCCTCAATTTAAAGCTATGTCCCCTCATGCTAGACATCACCATCTGAGGAAAAAGGCTCTCACTGAGTGGGGGAGACATTCAACTTGTGTCCATAACTGGTGAAAAGTGAGTGCTGATCGTTTCACTCAGTGTCATTGATGTCGGCACAATTATAACACAAACTATTTTCAGATATAAGTTCAAGTTTTATTGTTGAATTGTCATCATAATTCATGCTGATAATTGGATATTTCATCAATGAAGGTAATGAGGGGGTGGAAGAGATGATTTTAATTGTGCCGAACACAAGTTTTTGGTAACCTGGACCGCTTAAAGTGGAGATACAGTGCCCAATGTGAAGCTGAACTCAAATTCGCTGGTGTACTGGAGGACCAAAAAATGTTGACCAGGAGAGCATGCAAATTATTTGACCATGTCCTGAAGACACTAGTGGAAGAATTAAGGAAGAATAATATCCCATTTCTATCAGTCTATCTGGGGAGGCAGTGGCGTAGTGGTATGACTGGTAATACAGAGACTCAGGGTGCTGCTCTGGGTACAGGGGTTTGAATCCCACCAGGGCAGATGGTGGAATTTGAATTCAATAAAAATCTAGAATTAAAAGTCTAATGACGATGATGAAACCATTGTCGATTGTTGTAAAAACCCATCTGGTTCACTAATGTCCTTTGGGGAAGGAAATTTGTCATTCTTACCCGGTCTGGCCTACATGCCCTCAGGGATAGGCAACAAATGCTGGCCCGACCAGCGACGCCCACATCCCATGAAAGAATAAAGAAAAAAAAAGTTACAAGAAGAGTGTTCATCACAACACCAAGGAAGGATGGTTTGAAGTGGTTGATTATGCAAATATCAGTCTTGGAAGCTGTCAGAATGCAGTTCAATAACCTGACCCAGACTCCCATTCACTAGCATAGAGTCAAAGAGTAATTAATTCAGGCACTAGGGGATTGCAGAGTAGAAAATGATCGGTGGAAAGATCACTGTAAATTATATTCCTTCGCACAACATTTGTAAAACATAACTTATTTGGCAAGTGTTTAAAGATTGTGCAATGTGGCTCGGGTGGACTGCATAGCTGAGGATGTTGGAACAGGCAATAGTAAAATTTCAGTTGAGCTGATCTTGAATGAGTTACTATCGAAAGGATCTCACAGCTGGCATTCTAGGTGGACCTGGTGATTCCTCATCAGCCTCTGTGCTTTTGTGTCACATTTCCATCTTAGCTCCTCATTCCTCTGTGGCTGGCTCATTGAATGGACAAGTTTCACTGTCTTGAGAGATTGTACTGCAGTGTGTCTCCAGAAATATTTAGGCAGTGGAATCATTGGGCTAAATAGAATGGGGGGCGGGCTGCGGAGACGACACCATCAGTCCCGGCAGCTTCAGGAAGATGTCAGTGATCACTGCCAGGACTCCAGAAGGGAAGGGTAAGATCTATGGATCCCTGGAGCAGGAGTCTGGGGTCTTGGGAGAGGGGAGGAGTGGGTTTGGGGTGGGTGGGGGAAAGGACAAATAAAGTAGGTATGAAGGAAAGGGGGGTGACCTAAGGGGGGGTTTGCCCTGCAATTGACAAAGGGCAGTACCTCAAGGGGCTACCTCCCCCCCCCCCCCCCCCCTTCTCGCCTTTAAACATTTAAGTTTAAAACATTGGCCTTCCTGCCCCTACTCTGCGGCCCATGCCAAATATTTTTATGGAGTGGACAACGTATTATCAGGATCAATTGGTTTGACAACAAGCCTAATTGACTCTTAATTATTCATTTAAATATGATGGGCAGACAGCTGATTTTGGTACCCACCCAATGGGTGAACTCGGGAGTGGGATGGGCATATACCCTATTTTACATGCCTCACCCTTTGGAGCACACCTGCTGGGGCAGGTCAAATTCAGCCCATTATTTCAGACATCCGTGGTCTTCTATCAGGAATTTCATCTTGTCTCGCCATGTGGTGCTTTCATGGACAAACATGCAATACTTCTAGAAGTAAATAGTTAACATCAAATCCCCCACTTAATAAATGAGTTAAGTTAAAAATACTTTAGAAAGAAAAGCTACACAAGCTTTCAAAGATGTAAGGAAAGGGGGGAATTTGAATGACACAGACAACAAAATTGGGAAGTGCTGTATGGAAATGTTAAATTATCAAAGGACATTGAGGGATTAAAAAAAACCAATGTGTGTAGAATGCACTGAAGACCAAGTCCTGTCATTGAAATAGAGGTAAGACAGCTGGAGAGGAAAATAAAATGGAGAACATTTTTGATTAACTTCTTCCACAATACTTTTCAATATGTTCCTTCCAGGATTTGGAGGGGTAAGCAATACATTAGCATCTGTCATAGCAAAATAAATTAATAATAAAACGTCACTTAAGATAAACTGGACTCGCTGAATATTCATAACGAAACAGAACTAGATGGAATTCATCCAGAAGTAGTTAACAAAACTTGGGCAGAAATAACTGTGGCTCATTAAATACAAGAGTAGCACCAAACAAGTAGCAAATAGCTAATATTCTAATTTTTAGAAAAGGTCAGTAACACGAACTGAGAGTTATAGGCCAGTTATTTTGACATCTATAGTAGGAAAAAACATAGTAGACTATTAAAAAGTAAGCAATTAAAGAGCATGTAATGAGAGCACAAGCAATAATCCCAAGACAATATGGGTTTATTAAAATCAGCTCATGTCTAAAATATTTATTGAAATTCTTTAAAAATGCCACAAAATTAGTGGGTGGTAGCAATGTGGTGGACATTCAATCTCTTGGCTTTCAGAATGCATTTGGTGAGGTGCCATAGTAGAGCCCTGCAGCTGAAATGATAGCTTCTTCAATAGAATTGCACTTTGTAAATTGGATGATGAATGAGCTAAATAATATGAAACAGCAAGAGGTGATCAATGGTAATTGCTCTAACGGATAGTTATGACCAGCAGTGTACCTCAGAGGTCCTGGGATTTTTGTTGTACATAATATGATTCTTAATGAACTGAATGACGCTATTAACTCCGAGTGTCCTGGATGCGTTTAGTTCTCGAAGGACTGTCAGACCCTACAGGCTGCCAGCTCCAATGGTCCTGTTTTTTTTACATATAAACATGCATCAAAGATTGACGTGGCTACAGTAGATCAGTCTTTCAATTTCAGGTTTTTGCTTGAAAAGCTAGCATTTGAAGTTGATTTTCAGATAATAACTTAAGTTATTTCCGTGAATAATGATTAGAGGAGAGAGATTAGTTGAGAGTAGGCTGAGAAAGCAAAATTTAACATAGAAATATTTGACTGGACAAGGATTGAAGCAGTTCAAGAAGAAGCACACCTTTCTCACAACAGCTAGGAATGGAAAATAAAGCATATTTGCCAGCATTTCCTAGATCTCAAGAACATAAAAAGAGAGAATGAAAGAAAACTGGGATGGTCGGCTTATCAGAATGAAAGCATTAATTTCTTCATCTTAAGTTAGAATAATATTTTTAGTGCTGTTTTCGTGGTTGGTAAACTGAAGAAGGAAGTGAAAGGAGTTCATATCTGTAGCGAGAAACAGGCTCATTGCCAATTTAGCAGCTCATTGTATATCAAGGGTGGGATTCTCTGTTCCCAGGACGTTGATTTCGTAATCGTCAATCGGGCGGAGGATCTCTTTTTACGACCGAATCGGAGGCGGCGCCTGTTTTCAGATGCTCCACCCCAGCCAAAGTGGCGTCATCGAGGAGCATGCCACATGCCGTTGGGACGGCCTCAGGACTTTACATGAAGGCCTGCCCCGATGCTCCGCCCCCGATGAGTCGAGTTCCCAACTGCGTGGTGGACTTGTGGTCTCAGTGGTCGGGGCCTCGGCATGGCAGCTGCGGACTGTGTCCAGCGCTGCCACTTTCAGATGGGAGCCGTGCTGCTGGTCGGGGGGGGGGGGGGGGGGCTTCGGCGAGGGCTGGGAAGGGGGGGGACTTGTGGGGGGTGGCCTGGTGGTTGCTAGGGGGTGTCCAGGGGGGCACTATCTGGCAGATCGAGTCCGTGCACGGCAGGCGCCATGTTGTAAGGCGTGGCCGCTGTAGGGCGTCACCGTGCGCATGCGCGGCCACGGACCTGGCAATTCTCCAGGCGTTTATATCGAGATAGCCGTGCGTTTTACGTGGTCCGGCTGCGAGCCCCTCACCGGTCAGAAGATAGGGGCTGGGGCCTCGCCGATGTTTCCCACAGTAAAATGCCATGGATCCTCCCGATGTAGCCCCAGAATGGGAGAATCCAGCCCCAATTCTATGGAAACAAAAATCAGACACAGGGTAAACAGAGGTGTTGACTGGCTATGCGCCGTTTCACACTACTGAAGTAAACGATACAACCTTCAAAGATACTCCTGATAGAACAAAGAAAAGAAAAGTACAGCACAGAAACAGGCCCTTCGGCCCTCCAAACCTGCGCCGACCATGCTGCCTGTCTAAACTAAAATCTTCTATGAACCAATGTACAAGGTGAAAAAACAAAAAACAAATAAACCCTCATTGTTGAAGTTACAATGGATAATTTTGCCTGGATACTTTAGGCACTAAAAAGCCTCTGGGGTGAGCAAGATGGGATCCTAAGACGAGAAATCAATTTAACTTGCATAATGCAAGGCACCACCTTGGTAAAGGATTTGAGGTGCACCCTGGGGATAGTAGCCTGGAGGATCATTAAGCAGCTGATTGCCACTAAAATCCTTGCTAGCATTCATTAATGAGGCTTCATGGGATTTTGGTGGCTAATGCTTGATCAAACATCCTTTCCTAACAACAACCAGCTGACTTGGAGGAAACAGGTCATTGCTGATGTTTTTATCACTTAAACGGGCACTCATCTTTTAACGCTCACTTGACGCTACAGGTTTGAAGGGGATTTGAAACATGTTGGAAGATTTTCTGGGAACTTTTGTAGTGACTTCACCAGCATGATCAGCATTTATTCCAGAAATTCTCTGACGACTTCACCTGATGAGAACGAGTGCTGTGCTATGCTGCCTTACTGAACACCTTATTGGTGTCACCAGCGGAAAGGAAGTACTTGGTCATGACATCTTGCTAGGACAGGAGGAATGGTGGTCAGAGGTGAGGTGAGAGTGACTGCCCTTGACATCAAGACAGCATTTGACTGAGTGTGGCATCAAGGAGCCCTAGCTAAACTGGAGCCAATGGGAGTCAGGGGGAAAACTCTCCACTGTTTGAAGTCATACCTGGCACAAAGGAAGATGGTTGTGGTGGTTGGAGGTCAATCACCTCAGCTCCAGGACATCACTACAGGTGTTCCTCAGGATAGTGTCCCAGGCCCAACCATCTTCAGCTGCTTCATCAATGACCTCCCTTCCATCATAAGGGCAGAGTGGGGATGTTTGTGGATGACTGCACAATGTTCAGCACCAATCGCGACTCCTCAGATAATGAAGCAGCCCGTGTCCAAATGCAGCAAGACCTGGACAACATCTAGGCTTGCAGACAAGTGGCAAGTTAAATTCATTCCATACAAGTGCCAGACAATTATCCTTTCCTAAAAGAGAGGATCTAACCTTTGATATTCAATGGCATTACCATCGCTGACCCCAAAACGTCTGTCCACCATTTACAAGGCACAAGTCAGGATTGTAATGGAATACTCTCCACTTGCCTGGATGAGTGCAGCCCCAATAACACTCAAGAGCTCAACACCATCCAGGACAAAGCAGCCCGCTTGATTGCTCTTCAAACCCTCCACCACCGATGAAAAGTGGCAGCCATGTGCAACATCTACAAGATGCACTGCAGTAACTCACCAAGGTTCTTTAGACAGCACCTTCAAAACCCATGACCACTACCATCTAGAAGGACAAGAGCAGCAGATACCTGGGAATCCACCTGGAGGTTTCTCTCCAAGTCACTCACCAACCTGACTTGGAGATATATCACTGTTCCTTCAATGCCGCTGAGGCAACATCCTGGAACTCCCTCCCTAACAGCATAGTAAAGGACTACAGGGCTTCAATAAGGCAACTCACCACCACCTTCTGAAGGGCAACTAGGAATGAGCAATAAAGTTGGCCTAACCAGTGATGCCTACATCCCGTAAATGAATAAAAAAAACGGAGGAATGGGAGGTGGACCAGGCCAGGTAGAGCAGATCAATCTGCTGCAGTTGAATGGGATAAGCTAAGCATGAGGAAGAGGCGAGCCCCACTCCCATGGAGGATGCAGGGCATCCCTCTTCCTCTGGATCACTTTCAGTTGGACCTACAGTGCCACATCCAATCTTGTGGAGTCTCTGGGCCATCCTGAAACACGCTGCTTTGTGTCTGTCAGCTCATTCTACACCTTGAATGGGAGTGGGTGAGTGGAATCTGTTGTAAGCTGTTAGATCCCATTTGGTAGATCGTAATAAAGTTTTTGTAGTCTTAAGTAGGTTAACTGTATGTAGTTATTAACTGCAAGAACTATGTACATATGTACTGTAAAGTGTTCAAGCTAGGAACTGTCTCCATGCCTGCTTGTGCACATGGATCTGTGCCACAATAGACTGACCCCTAGGTACAGGTTATGTGTTAACTTACATTCCTGTGTGGGCGGTACTGCCCCCAGTCCAACATTAACCCTACATGTGCCTGACCCTGATACTACACCTTCCTCCAAGTCTTTATCCGATGTATTTCAAGTTATTCTAGTCTACCCCATATACTAAGACTTTTATTACGCCACCATCAGCCCTCTTCAAGTCTCTGAATTCATAGGTTCAGGTGGTTAGGAGGCCTTATAACCCTTTTCTATCTCGTTCACGCTACTTTTTGTGGAGCTGATAACTCTGTTGTTGCAAGTAAACTTTGTTGATTTGGAGGTTGTCCTGGCATCTGAGTATTTTCCCTGTACTGTGGGAATGGGTGGTCTAGGAATGAGGAAGAGACTCCTCTTGCACTCCTGACTGTAAATTGAATCATAGAATAGAATCATAGAATCCCTACAGTGCAGAAGGAGGCCATTCGGCCCATCGAGCCTGCACCGACCCTTGGTCCGATAGATCACCCTACCTCGGCCCAATCCCCCACTCCTAGCCCCGTAGTCCCACCTAACCTTTGGGCAATTTAGCATGGCCAATTCACCTAACATCTTTGGTCTGTGGTACTAGGGTTAAGAATATTGTATCTGGGCTGCAGAGGAACTTGGAGTGGGAAGGGAAAGATCCAGTTGCTGTGGTCTATGTCGGTACCAGCAAAATAGGTAGAAGAAGGAAAGAGGTTCTGCGGAGGGAATATGAGCAGCTAGGTACTAAATTAAAGAGCAGAACCACATAGGTAATAATCTCTGGTTTCCTACCTGAATCACAAGCTAATTGACTCGAGTCAATGCAGGGCCAGGTAATGCATTGTAGTTGCAGCATGTGCAGCTCCCAGCTCCCGCATGCCACAGCGACTAGAAGAGGTAAACGCATAGTTCAAAGATTGGTGTGGCAGAAATGGGTTTGGTTGCATGGGAAATTGACACCAGTATTGGGGAAAGAGGCAGCTGTTCCTTTGGGATGGGCTCCACTTGAATCATACTGGGACCAGTGTCCTTGCAAATCAAATAACTAGGGCTGTAGATAGGGCTTTACACTAAATATTGGGGGGAGGGTTCAGTTGCATTGAAAATTAAAAAGTCAAAGTGCAAGAAGAAGATAGAATTACACGTTAATGATGAGGCTAATTGTTACCGGATAATGAAAGGAAGAGACAGAGCGTGTGAACATCATATTACACCAAGGAATTGTACAGAGCAGGGAACATTTGTAATAGGACAACCTTAAAGACTTTGGGCGGGATTCTCCGTGAATTGGCGCGATGGCCCGAACCTGGCGCCAAATCGGCGCGAATCAATCCGGACTCGGACCCCCCGAAACATCGCAAATTGTCCAGCCGGGAATGGGCTAGTAGCGACGTGACGCCATTCGTGTCGGCGTCACCCGTCATGGAAGCGCGCGGCGTCAATGATGCCATGCAGCGTCACTGCACAAAAGACGCCCCCCCCACCCCTCAGAGACCCGGCAAATTGGCCGCCCGCCGCTCAGTACCAAGTGAGACCCCCCACTGCGGCACCCCTTTCCCCTACCCCAATCCCCCCTTCCCCCATATCACCCTTTCCCCCATATCCCCCATTTCCCATATCCTCCCTTCCCCATATACCCCTTCCCCATATCCCCCCTTCCCCCATATGCCCCCTTCCCCCACATCCCCCTTCCCCCATATCCCCTTCCCCCATATCCCCCTTCCCCATATCTCCCTTCCCCATATCCCCCTTCCCCATATCTCCCTTCCTCCAAAACCGCTCTTCCCCATATCATCTCTTCCCCATATCCCCCCTTCCCCCATAACCCCCTTCCCCTATATCCTGCCTTCCCTCATATCACCCCATATCCCCCATATCCCCCCTTCCCTCATGCCCCCTTCTCCCATACCCCCCATATCCCCGTCCCCATATCCCCTTCCCCCATATCCCCATTTCCCACATTTCCCCCATATCCCCCCTTCCTCCATATCGCCTATATCTCCCTTCCCCCATATCCCCCTTCCCCATATCACCCTTCTCCCACATCCCCCATATCCCCCAGGTGCCCCCTTCCCCATAACCCCATTCCCTCATATCCACCTTCCCCATATTCCCCCTTCCCCATATCCCCTTTCCCACCCATATCCCCCTTCCCCCATATTCCCCCATACTCCCCTTCCCCATATCCCCCCTTCACCCATATCCCCCTTCACCCATATCCCCCCTTCCCCATATCCCCCTCCCCATTGGCTCTTCCCCATCTCCCCTTCCCCATATCCCCCCTTCCCCCATATCCCCATTCCCCATATCCCCACATCCCGCATACCCCCACTTCCCCCATATCTCCCATATCTCCCCTTCTCTCATATCCCCTTTCCCCTATCCCCCTTCCCCCATATTCCCCATATCCCCCCTTCACCCATATCCCCCCTTCACCCATATCCCCCCATCCCCATATCCCCCTCCCCATCGGCTCTTCCCCATCTCCCCTTCCACCATATCCCCCTTCCCCAATATCCCCCTTCCCCATATCCCCCCATCCCCCATATCCCCACTTCCCCCATATCTCCCATATCTCCCCTTCTCTCATATCCCCTTTCCCCATATCCCCCTTCCCCCACATCCCCTTATCTCCACTTTTCCCATATCACCCTTCCCCCTATCCGCCTATCCACGAATCCTCCCTTCCCCCATATCCCCTTCCTCCATATCCCATTCCCCATATCCCACTTCCCCATATCCCCCCCATATCTCCCCTTCCCCCATATCCCCCCTTCCCCATATCCCCCCTTTCCCCATATCCCCCTTCCCTCATATCCCCTTCCCCCACATCCCCCTTATCTCCCCTTCTCCCATATCACCCTTCCCCTATCTGCCTTCCCACATATCCTCCCTTCCCCCATGTCCATTTCCTCCATATCCCCTTCCCCCATATCCCACTTCCCCCATATCCCTCCATATCTCCCCATCTCCCATATCCCCCTTCCCCATATCCCCCTTCCCCATATCCCCCTTCCCCATATCCCCTTTCCCCATATCCCCCTTCCCCCATATCCCCCTTCCCCCATATCCCCCATCCCTCATTACTGTCTTCCCATATCCTCCTTCCCCCCTATTCCCCCTCCCCACATCCCCTCCCCATATCCCCCATCCCCCATTGCACCCTCCCCATATCCCCCTTCCCCATAGCTCCCCTCCCCACATATCTCCCATACCCCCTTCCCCATATACCCCTTTACCCATATTCCCCTTCCCCATATCCCTCTTCCCCCATATCCCCTTCCCCCTATCCCCCCCTTCCCCCATTACCCCCTTCCCCCATATCCCCTTCCTTGTATCCCCTTATCCCATATCCCACTTCCCCATATCTCCCCTTCTCTCATATACCCTATCCCCCTTCCCCATATCCCCCTTCCCCCATATTCCCCCTTTCCCCATACCACCTTCCACATATCCCACTTCCCCCACATCCCCCTTCCCCCATGCCCCCCTTATCTCCCCTTCTCCCATATCACCCTTCCCCCTATCCGCCTTCCCACATATCCTCCCTTCCCCCATGTCCCCTTCCTCCATATCCCCTTCCCCCCTTTCCCACTTCCCCCATATTCCCCCCATATATTCCCTTCTCCCATATCCCCCCAGATCGCCCCTTCCCCATATCCCCCTTCCCCCATATGCTCCTTCCCCCATATCCCCCTTTCCCCATATCCCCTTCCCCATAGCTCCCCTCCCCACATATCCTCCATATCCCCTTCCCCCATATACCCCTTTACCCATATTACCCTTCCCCCATATCCCTCTTCCCCCATATCCCCTTCCCCCCTTCCCCCATATCCACCCTTCCCCCATATCCCCCCATGTGGGGGGTATGGGGGAAGGGGAATATGGGAGAAGGGGGATATAGGGGAAGGGGGGATATGGTGAAAGGGGATATGGGGGAAGGGGGAATATTGGGGAAGTGGGGGGTGTAGGGGAAGGGGGATATGGTGGAAGCGGGGACAGACCCGTCCCATCAGGCATACGACGCCCCCAGGATGTTCCAGGGCGGCCACGATCCAGGGACAGACCTGGAGCACCAGGCGGACGCCGCCCACATCTAGTGCGAGTGCGTCGACGCCAGCGGGCCACACCCAGCGACGGGGAGAGCAGGCACAGCAGCAGGCCCCCGTCGCAGTCGGCCCAGGACACTGACACACAGGACACCGACACACAGGACATCGACACACAGGACCCTAACACACAGGACCCTAACACGCAGGACACTGACACCCAGGACACTGACGCACATGACACCTACACACAGGGGACGGATGGACAGGAATCACCACTCCAGGGGACCCCGGAATTTGGGTCGGATGAGGAGCATGCCATTACGTCACTGCTATCTCCTACATCCTCCACCATCGCAGAGACACTCACCTCAGTTGGGCACTTTAGCAATGAGGCATCTGGGACACTAATTGGTGAGCACAACACAGCCGCTCCGGTACAGCAAATGGAGGCAGGAGCAGCCGAGGAGCCGGACTGTGGGAGGGCAGCCCGGCGCAGGCAACCATCTGCCGCCCAGACGGGTCCCGGGTTCCTGGAGTTACCACACCCACCCATAGACCCGATGCAGGCACAGACCAAGGGGCGACCGACTTGCGACAGCTGCAGATGAAGGTGGAGGAGTCCACCCGCATCCAGGAACAGGGAGTGGTGCCGGTCATGCGTGCCACCCAGGCCGAAACAACACGGGTGGCATCTGCGGTGGAGGCAATGGGTGCGACGGTGTCAGACATGGGCCGCAGAATGCAAGGCCTGGGGTTTTCCGTGCAGGCAGTGTCCGTGGCCCAGGACATGGCTGCCCTCTCACAGGCAGCCATGAACCAGAGCCAGTGGCAGTTCGCAGAGGCACTCAATGCCATGGCCCAGTCCCAGCAGGCAATGGCCCAGTCTCTGTAGGCCATCGCTGAGGGCATCGGCGCCATTGCCCAGGTGCTGGCTGGCGTCACCCAGACACAGACAGGGATGGCCAACTCCCTGAGCTCCATGGCTCCAAACTTGCAGACCCTTGTTGATACCAGGGCGGGCCTCCAGGACTGGCAGCGCCAGGTGTCGGGGTGGCGTCGGGTGCTCAGTCCGTTCGCATCCTAGACCCATGTAGAGGCCTGGGGGCGATCAGGCACACAGAGAGGAGGAGGTGCTGGGGCCCGTTCCGGGTCCCCCTGTAGGAAACACCGCGACACCTCGGACTACCCCCCCTTCCGTCCCAGGTGCACCTGGTGGGCAACGGGCAGGACAGGCTGGCAGCTCGCCATCCCAGTCGCCTGAGCCGCAGCCTGGCCCATCTAGGCCCGGCCACCCCAGGAAACGGCTGCCAAAGTGGTCCCTAGTCACAGGGCAGGAATCACAGGAGTCCACCTCCAGTTCAGCTGGACCGTCTGGGGAACCACCTAGACGTAGCCATATGGTCAGTCAGGCCACAAAATTAGTCACTGAGTAAGTTGGCACGGATGGAGGACATAGATTAGTCTGGAGCTAGGGCACGTGTATGAACTGTTTGTTATTAAAATCACTTTCACACCTACAGAAGCTGCCTTTGTGCTCTGTCCGATGCGTGAGGGGGTGTGGTGTGAGGTGAGCGCCAGTGTGTGTGTGAGGGGTGTTAGAACGTCGGCCTCAGGTGAGTGTGTGTCCCCCCTCCCTCCCCAGGTCGCCCTCGCCATCCCCTCGGGCAGACGATGGGACCGTGCGCTGCGGTGTCACGGCCGCATGCAGGGATGGTCCGGGTGGAGGGTGGTACTGTGGCCATGGGTCAGACATTGTCCAACGATGTAGAGCCCAGAGCTCATCGCAGAGCGGGTCGTCATCATCCTGCATGGCCTGCATAGACACGCTTCCACCGGCGACCGTGTGAGCCCTGCCCCTTGTGCTGCAGGTGGATGTGCAATGCAGGGGTGGTGTGCATGCGGGTGGGGTGCGGGTGGTTGGTGTTGGGTGGGCGGAGTGAGGGTGGTTGGTGTTGGGTGGGCGGAGTGAGGGTGGTTGGTGTTGGGTGGGTGGGGTGAGGGTGGTTGGTGTTGGGTGGGGAGAGGGTGGTAGGCTGGTGCCGTGGTGTGCAATCTGTGCCCATACTCGGCGATTCCCACGCCCCCCCTAGTCTGTGAACTGGGCGGCTATCAGCCCGCCCCGTGCCTGCTGGCCCAGCTGGTAACTGTGGGCAGCCTCTCGTCCATGTCCACCCCAGCTGTCCTGACCATTGCCCCCATCCTCCTCATCTGGGAAGGTCTGCGCCTCGCCTTGCTGCTCCTCCCCTTCCCCCTCCTCTGCCTGCAGCACATCGCCCCTCAGCTGGGCTATGTTGTGCAGGATGCAGCAGACCACAACGATGTGGCCGACCCTATCTGACGGGTACTGGAGGGCCCCTCCAAAGCAGTCCAGGCACCTGGAACGCATTTTGAGTAAGCCAAAGCACCTTGATCACACCCCTCGTCGCTGCATGGGCATCGTTGTAGCGGTTCTCTGCGTCAGTCTGTGGCCTCCCTATAGGCATCATCTGCCACGATCGCAACAGGTAACCCCTGTCGCCCAGCAACCAGCCCCTCAGCCGGGGGGTGGGGGGGGGACGGACGACACACGTCCCTCGAACATAGTGAGGATGAAAGATTGCGCCAATACGAATGAGTCATGTACACTGCCCGGGTACTGGACGCAGACGTGCAGGATCCCCATGTGGTGGTCACAGACCACCTGAATGTTCATGGATTAGGTCCCCTTCCTATTAGTGAACACGGCCCTGTTATTCGCAGGTGGCCGCACGGCGACGTGCATCCCTTCGATCACCTCCTGGACCATGGGCATCCTCGCCACGGCAGCGAAGCCCGCTGCCCGGGCATCCTGGCTGGCCTGGTGCACAGGGAACTGGATGTAGCGGTCTGCAATGGCATATAGGGCATCTGTCACTTCCCGGATGCACCGGTGTACCGATACCTGCGAAATGCCGGACAGGTCCCCACTCGGCGACTGTAATGACCCCGTGACATAGAAGTTCAGGGCCACCGTAACCTTGACAGCCATGGGGAGAGGGTGTCCTCCCCCAGTGCCACGCGGTGCCAAGTGTGCCATCAGGTGGCAGATGTGTGCCACGGTTTCCCGGCTCATCCGGAGTCTCCCCTTGCATGCCCGGTCCGTGAGGTCCTGGTATGACGAGCGGGGCCGATACACACGGGGCCTCATCAGGCGTCTCTGTCGCCATGGAACCACCACCACCTCCTCCTCCTCCTCCTCATTCTGTCGTGTGGGCAGCCCTCCAGCCTGGGCGGCTGCCCCCTGCCTCCCTGCGGCACGCTCCTCTGCCGCAGCCTCCGCCGCCTCCCTGGCACGCTCCTGCTCCAGCTCCCCCAGGGAAACATGTAGAAGTGCGGCTCCCGCCATGGCGGCCAACATCGCTGGGTGATGACCAAACATAACGGCCTGCAGGGGGTGGGGTGTGGGGGTGGGGGGGATAGACGACATGTCACCCTTATCACCTGTGGTCACGCCGGCAGGACTTCGGCCCATCCGGCCCGGAGAATTGGGGCGGCCTCAGGGCCTGTTGCGTCGTGCCGGTCCTCGACATTCTCCGAGGCGTGCCGCACGATTCACGTCGACGGGATTTTTGGGGGGCTGGAGAATATCGCGGGGAGCCGTGCGGGAGCTACGCCGCCCCCCCGGCGATTCTCCGACCTGCCGGGGGGGGTCGGAGAATCCCGCCCAAATCTGTATGCACATAGCACGTGGAATAAAATTAATGAGTTAACAGTGCAAATGGTTAGCACCGATGCTTCACAGCGCCGGGTTCCAGGTCCAATTCCTGCTTGGGGCATTTTCTGTGCGGAGTTTGCACATTCTCCCCTTGTCTGCGTGGGTTTCCTCCGAGTGCTCCAGTTCCTCCCACAAGATCCGAAATGCGTGCTTGCTAGGTGAATTGGACATTTTGAGTTCTCCCTCCGTGTACCCGAACAGGCGGCGGAATGTGGCGAGTAGCGGATTTTCACAGTAACTTCATTGCAGTGTTAATGTAAGCCTATTTGTGACACAAATAAAGATTATTATTGATGTGTTGGGTGTTCTGGATCACAAACAGGTCACCAACACTTGAAGTGGTGCAACTCTATTTTATTATAAGGTTAACTATATTAACATACTTGAACTGTGGGTAAATGCAATACCAGCTTTAACTGTTGACCCTTGCCTAGTCCTAACCAGGTGATGCACTCAGCACGTGGTGAATGTCTGTGTTGCAGGCAGTGAGCTCTGTGCTCCGAGCTGGCTGCTACTAGAATGAGCGGGAACTCTCCTGTCCCCTGTCTTTATAGTGTGTGTGCTCTCACTGGTGATTGGCTGCGGTGTTGTGTATGCTGATTGGTCCCACTGCATGTCCATCAGTGTGTGTGTGTGTGTCTGCACTTTAATATACTGGTGTATATTATGACAATTATTATTATCATTTGGTGGCGATTACTGAGATACTACCAGGGGCGGGATTCTGCGGCAATCAGCGGGGTGGGCAACTCCGGCGGGAAGGAGCGGCGAGAACCACTCCGGCGTCGGGCCGCCCCAAAGGTGCAGAATCCTCCGCACCTTCAGGGGCTAGGCCGGTGGCGAAATGGTTTGCGTCCTACCGGCTGGCAGGGAAGGGGCTTGGCGCCATGCCAACCGGTGCCGAAGGGCCTCTGCCGGCCGGCGAGCATTGGCGCATGCGTGGAAGCGACAGCGTGTGCTGGCATCACCCCAGCGCATGCGCAGGGGGGTTCATCTCAGCGTCGGCCATCGCGGAGGACCACAGCGGCTGCGCGGAAGAATAGAGTGCCGCCACGGCACAGGCACGCCCGGGTGGCCACTCGGCCCATTGCGGGAAAATCGCCGGGGGGGGGCTGCTGAGAGCGGCCGCCGACCGGCGCGGCGCGATTCCCGCCCCCGCCAAATCCCCGCCGCCGGAGAATTTGGCAGCCTGCGGGGGCGGGATTGACGCCGCCTCCGGCGGTTTTCCGACCCAGCGGGGGGGGGTCAGAGAATCACGCCCAAAGTCTGGGAGTTGAATATCCCAAGATACTCGGTGTTTTGGAAGGATAGACAGAAAGGAAAAGGATGTGGTGCAGCTTTGTTAGAAAAGGAAGGGTTTTGTGTTGCAGTGAGAAATGATATCGACCCATGAGATCAAGATGTGGAATCAGTCTGGGGAGAAATAAGAAATGGCAAGGGAAAGAAACCCCTTGTAGTAATCTATAGGTCCATAGCACACAGTACAAACCAAGCAATGCTCGGGGGGTTTCATGGAAGGTATGACTGTAATCATAATTTTAATATGCATAAACAAATTCATAAGGGAGAGTTCATAGAATGTATTGGACATTGTTTCTTAGATCAATATGTTGTCAAACCAACCAGGATGAAGGCTATTTTGGATTTGGAACTGGCAGAGACACTGGGCGGGATTCTCCGAACCCCCGCCGGGTCGGAGAATTGCCGGGGGGCAGAGTGAATCCCGCCCCGCCGCTCCGACGCCGGCTGCCAAATTCTCCGGCGCCAGCTTTTTGGCAGGGACGGGGATCACGCCGCGCCAGTCGGGGGCCGTTGGCAGTGGCCACCCCGGCAATTCTCCAGTCCCCGATGGGCCGAGCGGCCACCCGTTTTTGGCCAGTCCCGCCGGCGCGAATTACACAAGGTATGTACCGGCGGGACCTGGCTCTGAGGGCGGCCTGCGGAGTACTCGGAGGGATCTGGCCCCGGGAGGAGGGGGCCATGGTGGCCTGGCCCGCGATCAGGGCCCACCGATCTGCGGGCGGGCCTGAGCCGTGGGGGCACACTTACCCTCCGCACCAGCCATGGCGGAGCATTACACAGAAACCCCTTGTGCAATACAGGAATCACGCCAGCGGTTCTGGGAACACGCTGGCGCTCCTGTGCATGCGCCAATTCTCGCTGGCTGGCGGAGGCCCTTCGGCGCCGGTTGGCATGGCGCCAATTACTCCAGCGCCGGCCTAGCTCCTGAAGGTGCGGAGGATTCCGCACCTTCCGGGCGGCCCGACGCCGGAGTGGTTCACGCCACTCTTTGGCGCCGGTACAGCCCGCCCGCTGGATACTGGGGAATCCCGCCCACTAACTCAATATTTTGCCTTGATTTTCACAGTGGAGGACACTAGAACCATTCCAATAGTACCAGGTAATGCAGAGGTAGTTGAAAAGGAGGAAATTGGAACAGTTGCCATTACGAGGGAAAAAGTACCGAGCAAACTATTGGGATTATAGGCAGACAGATCCCCAGGGCCTGATGGCCTAGATCCTAAGATCATAAAGAAGTGGTAGCAGAGATAGTGGAGGCACTGTTTAAAATATTCCAAAATTCCCTGGATTCTGGAAAGGCTCCAATGGATTGGAAAAATGCTAATGTAACACCGTTTATCAAATAGGGAAAGAAATGCAGAAAGTAGAAAACTTTCCAGTTAGTTTAATGTCTGTCATTAGGACATTTTTGGAATCTATTATTAAGAAAGTAGTAATGCGACATTTGGAAAGTCAAAACTCAATACATCAGAGTTAGCAGGGTTTTATGAAGTGTAAATCATGTTTGCTGGAGTTCTTCAAAGATGTAACAAGCTAAGTGTATAATGGGGGCCCTGTAGAAATAGTGTATCTGGACTTCCAGAAGAGATTTTACAAGGTGCCGCATAAATGGTTAATGCACAAGATAAGATCCCATGAGAATGGTGGAGGATTGGCTAACCAACAGAAAGCAGAGAGTGGGGATAAATGTATTTTTCTGGTTGGCACGCTGTACTAGTGGTATGCCACAGGGTTCAATCTTCAGGCACCAACTATTTACAATCTATATTAGTGACTTGGGCACAGTGATAGAATGTAGTATAACCAATGACATAGGTGGGCATGCAAGTTGCAATGAGGAAATTGTCATGATATGCAAACATGCAACCAATGAACACTCAGAATAGGACACAACCAATGGGCAGTCAGGACACTCATATGTGGCATTACCACAAGGGGGCATGACAGAAACACTATAAAAGGGATGAGGCACTCACATCCTGCCTCTTTCCATAGACCGACATCTAGAGAGTTAGACAGGGTTGATCAGCAGCATCACACCCCAGCACGTGGCTGAGAGCAAGCTGGTACAGTTAGACTGAGTTACTACAGTTAGATTAGCAGAGAGTCAAACTCATTTGAGAACTGTGTTAATAGTTCAATAAACACGTTGAACTCATTTCAGAGTCTGGAGCATCCTTTAGTTAAGACTGCATCAAGTAGCAGCCTGTGTTATCCGAAGCAGCATAACACAACAGAAATAAGAAACTTACAAATGGATATAGATAGGTGAGGTGAGTGGGTCAAAATTTGGCAGGTGAACTTTAACATGGATAGATGTGAGGTTATCCATTTTGGTCAGAGGAATAAAAAGGTAACTTATTATCCAAATGGAGCAATCTTCAGACTTCTTCGGTGCAGAGCAATCTGGTTGTCCTTGTGCATGAACACAGAAAGTTAGTATGCAGGTAATAAAAAGGGCAAATGGAATTTTGGCATTTGTTGCGAATGGAATAAAGTATAAGGGTGTGGCCACATTGGTGTGGCCACATCTGGAGTACTGAGCACAGTTTTGGTCCCCTTACTTGACGAAGTACAAAAATTCATTAGAGATGGTTCAGAGAGGTTCACCAGATTGATTCCAGGGATGAAGGTTTAGTCATATGAAGAGAGATTTAGCAGTTTAGGCTTATACTCACTGGAGCTAGGAAGAATGCGAGAGCTAATTGAGGTATAAAAGATGCTAAGGTGGATTGATAGGGTAGGCGTAGAGCAGATGTTCTCCCTTGTTGGACATTATAGAATGAGAAACCATAGTTTTGGCTAAGGTGTGGCAAATTTACAACAGAAATAAGGAGGATTAATTCACTCAAAGGATCTTGAATCTGTTGAATTCTCGACCCCAGAGTGCAATGGATTCAGGAACACTAAACAAATTTAAGGAGGAGATAGATACGTTTTTAGTTAGTAGCAGGATGAAGGATCATGGGCAGTGGGAAAGAAGGTGGAGATCAGATCAGCCATGATTGTATTGAATGGCAGAGTGGGCTTAAGGGGTTGAATTGCCTACCTCTGTTCCTAGTTCTCATGTTTTGGCCTTTCCATTTGACTGTGGGTATCTATGGGTAAGAGGAGCAGCTGTGCTGGTGGAAGCCGGATATGGTGACAAAGTGCACAAAGTACTTATTTGAAAATCTTTTCCAGAATGATGTAACTTAGTTACTGCCTGTGGTGGTAGTCATAAATAATTGTTTCACCTCAAGCCATCTGGAAAACATAAAAGGAATGGTTTGCTGTTAAATACAAATAGGTCAATGCCCAACCTGGTCGGGAACTGTGTGCCGGTGAGTGCCTCTCTTCGGTCCTACCTGTGCAGTGCACACCTGACAATTTGTCATGGTGTGCTCAATCTCCCTCGAAATGCCCGGCACCAGACAGCTCATGCCCTGGACTTGGCCCTGATGTTCTTTTTGAAGGAACTCCGGCCGAAAGGAAACTGAGATGACCAGCCGCTCATGGTAGACCAGGAGATTGTCAATGACAGTAAAGTGGTTTTGTTGTTTAAAGCAAGCTTTGATCTTTGTTGTGGCCATCCTTATTGGCACTAACAGCGGATGCAGGCACACTGCTCATCACATATCTGTTCCTGGCAAAGCTGTTGGAGCTTACTTTTAAAAAAAATATTTTTATTCTCCTCCTTTTTCACATTTTCTCCCAAATTTGCACCCACCAACAATAAACAGTAGCAGCAACGAATATAATGTCAATCCTCATGTCAACAACAACAATCCCATCCTCCCACCTGTTGGAGCTTACTTGTGGTCGCTAGCAAGTATCTCCTTGTCAATTGAGAGTACGATTCCAGCTCTTCAATGAGATTGACATTCTCTTGTGTTGAAGGCCTACTGTGGCCTGGCAAATGTGTCTACCATTGTTTGCATTTTACCTTGGAAGTATGTCGCTTTGTAGTCAAAACAGATGAGGTGGTTCCTCTGGATTCTGGGAGTGCACTTTGCTAGGTCCTCATCCAGCAATGAGACTAATGGTTTATGGTCTGTTTCAATTGTGACCTTGAAGCTGAAATTGTAGTCTGGAAAATTCTTACATGGCTACATGATTATGAGGGCTTCCTTTTCTGTGATGGCATGAACGACGACACCACATTGGAAGTGTAATAAACCATTGGCGACTTTCATTATTTCTGGAATAGGATCACACTGAGGCCTGTGAATGAAGCATCCACTGCTTTGGTGGTGGGCAGAGATGGGTCTTGGTGGGCCAGAATGTCTCTGGAGAGCAATATTGCCCTGATGAGAGTGAATGCTTGCTGATCATGTGAGTCCCAGCACCATGATTGGTCTTTCTTAAACAGATGCGTCAAAGGTTCTGTGACCTGTGCCAAATTTGGTAAACATTTGATCCTCCTGCTCCATAAAGGTGTGCCATGAGTGGCATCAGATGTTGAGCCACCAGCCATGGTTTTCTGACTGACAGGACCAGAATAGGCAGGCAGTCAGTGCAGGAATCCCCTGTGGTTGTCCCTCTCTCGAACAGATATACCCCTTTGGATACTGTCGGGGGGGATAGCCTATCAGGGGAAAACAGCAGCAGCCAGAGCAGTGGCACCACGGCTGGCTCTGATGTTCAGAAGGGAGGGTCAAAGCGCAGAAGAGTAATAGTAATAGGGGACTCTATAGTCAGGGGCACAGATAGGCGCTTCTGTGGACGTGAAAGAGACTCCAGGATGGTATGTTGCCTCCCTGGTGCCAGGGTCCAGGATGTCTCCGAACGGGTAGAGGGAATCCTGAAGGGGGAGGGCAAACAGGCAGAGGTCGTTGTACATATTGGTACTAACGACATAGGCAGGAAGGGGCATGAGGTCCTGCAGCAGGAGTTCAGGGAGCTAGGCAGAAAGTTAAAAGACAGGACCTCGAAGGTTGTAATCTCGGGATTACTCCCTGTGCCACGTGCCAGTGAGGCTAGAAATAGGAAGATAGAGCAGACAAACACGTGGCTAAACAGCTGGTGTAGGAGGGAGGGTTTCCGTTATCTGGACCACTGGGAGCTCTTCCGGGGCAGGTGTGACCTGTATAAAATGGACAGGTTGCATCTAAACCGGAGAGGCATAAATATCCTGGCCGCGAGGTTTGCTAGTGTCACACGGGAGGGTTTAAACTAGTATGGCAGGGGGGTGGGCACGGGAGCAATAGGTCAGAAGGTGAGAGCATTGAGGGAGAACTAGGGAATAGGGACAGTGTGGCTCTGAGGCAGGGCAGACGGGGAGAAGTTGCTGAACACAGCGGGTCTGGTGGCCTGAAGTGCATATGTTTTAATGCAAGGAGCATTACGGGTAAGGCAGATGAACCTAGAGCTTGGATTACTACTTGGAACTATGATGTTGTTGCCATTACAGAGACCTGGTTGAGGGAAGGGCAGGATTGGCAGCTAAACGTTCCAGGATTTAGATGTTTCAGGCGGGATAGAGGGGGATGTAAAAGGGGAGGCGGAGTTGCGCTACTTGTTCGGGAGAATATCACAGCTATACTGCGAGAGGACACCTCCGAGGGCAGTGAGGCTATATGGGTAGAAATCAGGAATAAGAAGGGTGCAGTCACAATGTTGGGGGTATACTACAGGCCTCCCAACAGCCAGCGGGAGATGGAGGAGCAGATAGGTAGACAGATTTTGGAAAAGAGTAAAAACAACAGGGTTGTGGTGATGGGAGACTTCAACTTCCCCAATATTGACTGGGACTCACTTAGTGCCAGGGGCTTAGACGGGGCGGAGTTTGTAAGGAGCATCCAGGAGGGCTTCTTAAAACAATATGTAGACAGTCCAACTAGGGAAGGGGCTGGACCTGGTATTGGGGAATGAGCCCGGCCAGGTGGTAGATGTTTCAGTAGGGGAGCATTTCGGTAACAGTGACCACAATTCAGTAAGTTTTAAAGTACTGGTGGACAAGGATAAGAGTGGTCCGAGGATGAATGTGCTAAATTGGGGGAAGGCTAATTATAACAATATTAGGCGGGAACTGAAGAACATAGATTGGGGGCGGATGTTTGAGGGCAAATCAACATCTGACATGTGGGAGGCTTTCAAGTGTCAGTTGAAAGGAATACAGGACAGGCATGTTCCTGTGAGGAAGAAAGATAAATACGGCAATTTTCGGGAACCTTGGATGACGAGTGATATTGTAGGCCTCGTCAAAAAGAAAAAGGAGGCATTTGTCAGGGCTAAAAGGCTGGGAATAGACGAAGCCTGTGTGGCATATAAGGAAAGTAGGAAGGAACTTAAGCAAGGAGTCAGGAGGGCTAGAAGGGGTCATGAAAAGTCATTGGCAAATAGGGTTAAGGAAAATCCCAAGGCTTTTTACACGTACATAAAAAGCAAGAGGGTAGCCAGGGAAAGGGTTGGCCCACTGAAGGATAGGCAAGGGAATCTATGTGTGGAGCCAGAGGAAATGGGCGAGGTACTAAATGAATACTTTGCATCAGTATTCACCAAAGAGAAGGAATTGGTAGATGTTGAGTCTGGAGAAGGGGGTGTAGATAGCCTGGGTCACATTGTGATCCAAAAAGACGAGGTGTTGGGTGTCTTAAAAAATATTAAGGTAGATAAGTCCCCAGGGCCGGATGGGATCTACCCCAGAATACTGAAGGAGGCTGGAGAGGAAATTGCTGAGGCCTTGACAGAAATCTTTGGATCCTCGCTGTCTTCAGGGGATGTCCCGGAGGACTGGAGAATAGCCAATGTTGTTCCTCTGTTTAAGAAGGGTAGCAAGGATAATCCCGGGAACTACAGGCCGGTGAGCCTTACTTCAGTGGTAGGGAAATTACTGGAGAGAATTCTTCGAGACAGGATCTACTCCCATTTGGAAGCAAATGGACGTATTAGTGAGAGGCAGCACGGTTTTGTGAAGGGAAGGTCGTGTCTCACTAACTTGATAGAGTTTTTCGAGGAGGTCACTAAGATGATTGATGCAGGTAGGGCAGTAGATGTTGTCTATATGGACTTCAGTAAGGCCTTTGACAAGGTCCCTCATGGTAGACTAGTACAAAAGGTGAAGTCACACGGGATCAGGGGTGAACTGGTAAGGTGGATACAGAACTGGCTAGGCCATAGAAGGCAGAGGGTAGCAATGGAGGGATGCTTTTCTCATTGGAGGGCTGTGACCAGTGGTGTTCCACAGGGATCAGTGCTGGGACCTTTGCTCTTTGTAGTATATATAAATGATTTGGAGGAAAATGTAACTGGTCTGATTAGTAAGTTTGCAGACGACACAAAGGTTGGTGGAATTGCGGATAGCGATGAGGACTGTCTGAGGATACAGCAGGATTTAGATTGTCTGGAGACTTGGGCGGAGAGATGGCAGATGGAGTTTAATCCGGACAAATGTGAGGTAATGCATTTTGGAAGGGCTAATGCAGGTAGGGAATATACAGTGAATGGTAGAACCCTCAAGAGTATTGAAAGTCAAAGAGATCTAGGAGTACAGGTCCACAGGTCATTGAAAGGGGCAACACAGGTGGAGAAGGTAGTCAAGAAGGCATACGGCATGCTTGCCTTCATTGGCCGGGGCATTGAGTATAAGAATTGGCAAGTCATGTTGCAGCTGTATAGAACCTTAGTTAGGCCACACTTGGAGTATAGTGTTCAATTCTGGTCGCCACACTACCAGAAGGATGTGGAGGCTTTAGAGAGGGTGCAGAAGAGATTTACCAGAATGTTGCCTGGTATGGAGGGCATAAGCTATGAGGAGCGATTGAATAAACTCGGTTTGTTCTCACTGGAACGAAGGAGGTTGAGGGGCGACCTGATAGAGGTATACAAAATTATGAGGGGCATAGACAGAGTGGATAGTCAGAGGCTTTTCCCCAGGGTAGAGGGGTCAATTACTAGGGGCCATAGGTTTAAGGTGAGAGGGGCAAAGTTTAGAGTAGATGTACGAGGCAAGTTTTTTACGCAGAGGGTAGTGGGCGCCTGGAACTCACTACCGGAGGAGGTAGTGGAAGCAGGGACGATAGGGACATTCAAGGGGCATCTTGACAAATATATGAATAGGATGGGAATAGAAGGATACGGACCCAGGAAGTGTAGAAGATTGTAGTTTAGTCGGGCAGTATGGTCGGCACGGGCTTGGAGGGCCGAAGGGCCTGTTCCTGTGCTGTACATTTCTTTGTTCTTTGTTCTTTGTAATACTGGCCCCTGTGTCCAATTTGAAGTTTGTGAGATGGCCATTAACTGAAATGTCCACGTTGTAAAGAGAAATTCTGGGATCTTTGACCTCAACCAACAAGCATGGCAGTGTATCCTCTTGGTGTGCAGTCATGGCCTCATCTTTGGGTCTTCTGCACATGTAGATGCTTGGCTTTGTGTAGTATGCCAGTGTTCAATTCGGTTACATTGAAAGCATTAGACTATAATTACAGGATATTGATCTTGCCTGTGGCTGTGCTTTGCTCCACCACGCTGGCATGGTCGCTCTGCTGATTGGTTAGGTTATTGCCTCGATTGGAGACTCTGTACGGGATTTACCACGCAACCCACCATGTGTTTTGTGGTGGTGAGTGGCAACCTGTCATTGGCCGGCAGCGGGATCTTCTAGTCTTGCTTTGTGAATGGGTTTCGCCATTGAATGTATCCATCTCTGCTGGAAAACCCATGGTAGGGGTGTGCTGCCAGTGTGAATGGCCGGAAAGTTCTGGCCCTGTTTCTGTGCTATTTAATGAACTGGATTATGGCTTTCCTTTGTGCTGCAATTTACTTTCTACTCTTATAATGGATTTGCGCAAAGTGTAGAAACGGCCTAACAATCTTGACAGCTTTCGCAATGGTTAGATCGTCCTTCGCTCACAGCATGTCTAGAAGTGCACCACCCACTACTCTTGCAAATATTCCATTCCTTATTAGCTCAGATTTTAGTTCTCCATATTCACAGGCTTCAGATACTCTGTACAGATCATTAATGAATGAGTCGATGGGTTCTCCTGGCTGCCAGACACGTTTATTAAATTTAACCCTTTCAAGGATTTTGTGACTTCTTAGGTTAAAATAAACATCAAATGATTTTTGCACCTTTTCAAATTTAGCTTTTGATTCATTGATTCCTTGTCCAGCAATAATGTCATCTACCATTGGGGCCACTGAGTAAAAACAATACGTTAATTTGTTCTGCTTCTGTCTTTTTTATCCAAACCGGAAGCCATCAGGTAGCTAAGGAATCATTTTCTCCAAAGAAGATAAAAGCTAATTACTGCGGGTACTGGAATCTGAAACAAAAGTAAAAAATACTGGACAATCTCAGCAGGTCTGACAGCATTGTGGAGAAAAAAGGGAGCTAACGTTTCGAATCTGGATGATTCTGTCAAAGCTGGAGAGAACTAGAAATGGGGTCAGATTTATACTGTAGTGGGGGAGTGCGTGTAGCGGTGGGGCTGGGTAGCGGGCCAGCGATAGGTGCAGATTGACAAAGATACCAAGGACAGAAGACAAACGGAATGAAAATTAGGGTGATTCAGCCTAAGATGGGTGCTGATAGTGGCGTATAAAGAGATTAGAATGTGTAAATGGCAGAACGTATTCAGCCCCACCGCACCACTCCCCTCACTACAGTATAAATCTGACCCCATTTCCAGTGCTCTCTAGCTTTGACAAAACATTAGCTCCCTTTTCTTTTTCACAGCTGCTATCAGACCTGCTAAGATTGTCCAGCTTTTTCTGTTTTTGTCCCCGATTATGTGATTGAGCAGACGTTGGATAAGAAGAAATTGATCTGGATAAGTGGATTACTGATTTATGGTTAAAACATTTTGAAGCGTAGGCTAAGCCTTAAGAAGTTGCGGAAATTCAAGATGTTACTGCCATTTGTTTGAAAATAAAAGGTTTACCTGTCCTTGCTGGTTTTATGAGCTTCTCCTACCGTAGCATTTGTGCTCAGCTTTGAAAACATTTTGAACATTGGCTGCTTTGATTGACTAGCTGCAGATTTCTCCAGCACTATGTTTTAAGGTTACAAACGCATTGAATCCTAGCCTTTGCTGATCTTTAGAGCTGATTCGTTAGTCACAATTCTTCCAAATTAATTAAAATCTTTTCCTTTTCAGAGTGAGCTCAGATGCTACATGTTTAGGTGCTGACTCAGGAATCTGTTTTTTTTGTGATGGAAGTTTTGAAACAACAATGTCTGACCACTGAACCATTTAACGGTTTCTCAGGACTTACCTTATGGGGTCTTCTGCTGCAGTGAGATATTTAAGATTTCTGCCTTCAGCTTCCAAGACTTTCTTTGGAGCTTTCCCCTGGTGTTTTTC
The DNA here is from genome assembly GCF_047496885.1 of Scyliorhinus torazame. Classification (NCBI taxonomy): domain Eukaryota; kingdom Metazoa; phylum Chordata; class Chondrichthyes; order Carcharhiniformes; family Scyliorhinidae; genus Scyliorhinus; species Scyliorhinus torazame. Next base: position 237,709,955 of record NC_092710.1, read on the forward strand.
CTCTGCATGTCTTTTTCTTGAGCTTATCTTCAGGTCAAAATGTATTTTAATTTCTATTTAGTCTTGCAGGACTTTAGATTTTCTTAAACTTTTTATTAGGTTTTTGGATTTTCCATTTACTGGCACTATGTTAAAGGGTGTAGGATACAATTTTGTAGGTCTTGATGAAGTCTTCATAGTGTTTAGCAGGTTAACTGTATACAAGCATTATGCACACATATACAATAAAAAGTTCAAGCTAGGAGCTGTCTCCATGCTTGTTTGTGCACATGCTTGCTTGTCCAACACTAGACTGACCCCTCAGTATGGGTCATGTGTGTTTTTACATAACTATGTGGTCAGTACAATACCACATTAACCCTTTAGGTGTCAGACCATTATGCTACAGACTGCTGTATGAAAATTGTGTCGAACCAGCACTTGAATGTTAGACCTGCTGGTGTTTGATTTAGCAACTCCAACAAAGTTTAAATTAGGAAATAAACAGCAATTGGGTTCTAAATGTTGCTGCTCTGTATGTGTTTTGTGTGTAAGTATGATAAGAAATGCAATATGTTCAAGTACAAGGGGCGGGATTCTCCGACCCCCCGCCGGGTCGGAGAATCGCTGGGGGGCGGCATAAATCCCGCCCCCGCCGCCCGCCGAATTCTCCGAAGGGTGAAAGTCGGCGGGGCGACAATCACGCCGCCCACCTCGGAGAATGACAGGGGTGGGTGCGAGACAATGGACTCCGGGGCTGCCCATATTCTCCCGGCCGGACGGGCCGAAGTCCCGCCGACGTGACCACGGGCCACGTTGGCGTAAATCAAAACACCTTTTTAACGGCGTCAACCAGTGCTGATGGTTGACCCCGTCCAGCGTGGAGGTAGGTCACGGCCTGGGGTGTGGCCGCAGGAGAGGTGATGGCGTGGCCGCAGTCTGTGTGTGTGGGGGAGAGGTGTGTGTGGGTGTGTGTGCGGGGGGGGGGGGGGTTGGGTGGGCTTCGGGGAGTGCCGGGGAAGGGGGGTGAGTGCCGGCGAGGGGGACGGGGGCGATGAGTGCCGGGGACGGGGGGGTTGAGTGCCGGGGACGGGGGGGTTGAGTGCCGGGGAAGGGGGGTGAGTGCCGGGAACGGGGTGGTAAGTGCCGGTGATGGAAGGGTAAGTGCCGGGGACAGGGGGGTGAGTGCCGGGGAAGGGGGGTGAGTGCCGGGAACGGGGGGGGTAAATGCCGGTGAGGGGGGTGTGAGTGCCGGGGACGGGGGGGTGAGTGCCGAGGACGGGGGGGGTGAGTGCCCGGGACGGGAGGGTAAGGGCGTGGACGGGGGGGGTGAGTGCCGGCGAGGGGGACGGAGGGGGATGAGTACCGGGTACGGGGAGATGAGTGCCGGGTACGTGGGGGTGAGTGCCGGGAACGGGGGGGGGGTGAGTGCTGGGGACTTGGGGGTGAGTGCCGGGGACGGGGGGGGTGAGTGCCGGGGAGGGGTGTGCGAGGGCAAGGGAGTTTGTCCGCCTGGCCAGGTGCCATCCTCCAACAGTCGCGCCCATGCAGCCCATGCCACCTGGCTGGGGGGAGGAGGGTTACGGGCAATAATGACATGTCATCGTTCCCCCCCCCCCCCTTGCAGGCCGTCATGTTTTCTGATCAGCCAGCGATGTTGGCCGCTGTTGCGGCAGCCACTAATCTCCATGTTGCCCTGGAGGAGAACATAGAACATTACAGCGCAGTACAGGCCCCTCGGCCCTCAATGTTGCGCCGACTTGTGAAATCACTCTAAAGCCCACCTACACTATTCCCTTATCGTCCATATGTCTATCCAATGACCATTTGAATGCCCTTAGTGTTGGTGAGTCCACTACTGTTGCAGGCAGGGCATTCCACGCCCTTACTACTCTCTGAGTAAAGAACCTACCTCTGACATCTGTCCTATATCTATCTCCCCTCAACTTAAAGCTGTTCCCTCGTGCTAGACATCACCATCCGAGGAAGAAGGCTCTCACTATCCACCCTAACCAATCCTCTGATCATCTTGTATGCCTCAATTAAGTCACCTCTTAACCTTCCTCTCTCTAACGAGAACAGCCTCAAGTCCCTCAGCCTTTCCTCATAAGATCTTCCCTCCATACCCGGCAACATTCTGGTAAATCTCCTCTGCACCCTTTCCAATGCTTCCACATCCTTCCTATAATGCGGCGACCAGAATTGCAGCAATACTCCAAATGCGGCCGCACCGGAGTGTTGTACAGCTGCAACATGACCTCATGGCTCCGAAACACAATCCCTCTACCAATAAAAGCTAACACACGGTACACCTTCTTGACCACCCTCTCAACCTGAGTGGCAACTTTCAGGGATCTATGTACATGGACACCGAGCCCTCTCTGCTCATCCACACTGCGAAGAATCTTACCATTAGCCCAGTACTCTGTCTTCCTGTTATTCCTTCCAAAATGAATTAACTCACACTTTTCTGCATTAAACTCCATTTGCCACCTCTCAGCCCAGCGCTGCAGCTTATCTATGTCCCTCTGCAACTTGTAACATCCTTCCGCACTGTCCACAACTCCACCGACTTTAGTGTCATCTGCAAATTTACTCACCCATCCTTCTACGCCCTCCTCCAGGTCATTTATAAAAATGACAAACAGCAGTGGCCCCAAAACAGATCCTTGTGGTACACCACTAGTAACTGGACTCCAGTCTGAACATTTCCCATCATCCACCACCCTTTGTCTTCTTCCAGCTAGCCAATTTCTGATCCAAACTGCTAAATCACCCTGAATCCCATGCCTCCGTATTTTCTGCAGTAGCCTACCGTGGGGAACCTTATCAAACACTTTACTGAAATCCATATACACCACATCAACTACTTTACCCTCATCCACCTGTTTGGTCACCTTCTCAAAGAACTCAATAAGGTTTGTGAGGCACGACCTACCCTTCACAAAACCGTGTTGACTATCGCTAATCAAATTATTCCTTTCCAGGTGATTATACATCCTATCTCTTATAAACCTTTCCAAGATTTAGCCCACAACAGAAGTAAGGCTCACTGGTCTATAGTCACCGGGGTTGTCTCTCCTCCCCTTCTTGAACAAGGGGACAACATTTGCTATCCTCCAGTCTTCTGGCACTATTCCTGTAGACAAAGATGACTTAAAGATCAAAGCCAAAGGCTCAGCAATCTCCTCCCGAGCTTCCCACAGAATCCTAGGATAAATCCTATCCGGCCCAGGGGACTTATCTATTTTCACTCTTTCCAGAACTGTTAACACCTCCTCCTTATGAACCTCAAGCCCTTCTAGCCTGAATCTCAGTATTCTTCTCGACAACATTGTCTTTTTCCTGTCTGAATACTGACGAAAAATATTCATTTAGCACCTCTCCTATCTCCTCGGACTCCAAGCACAACTTCCCACGACTGTCCTTGACTGGCCCTACTCTTATCCCAGTCATTCATTTATTCCTGACATATCGAGAGAAAGCTTTAGGGTTATCCTTGATCCTACCTGCCAAAGACTTATCATGTCCCCTCCTGGCTCTTCTTAGCTCTCTCTTTAGATCCTTCCTAGCTAACTTGTAACTCTCGAGCGCCCTAACTGAACCTTCATGTCTCATCTTTACATAAGCCTACTTCTTCCTTTTGACAAGTGTTTCGACTGCTTTAGTAAACCACGGTTCCCTTGCTCGACCACTTCCTCCTTGCCTGACAGGTACATACTTATCAAGGACACGCAGTAGCTGTTCCTTGAACAAGCTCCACATTTCCATTGTGCCCATCCCCTGCAGTTTTCCTCTCCATCTGTTGTATCCTATGTCTTGCCTCATTGCATCATAATTGCCTTTCCCCCCTCTCCTTCCCAGGGTTATAATCTCTGGATGACTACCCGAGCCACGTGCTAATTGGCATAGGGTTGAGAAAATTAGGGAAGTTAACACGTGGCTAAAGGAGTGGTGCGGGAAAGAGGGACTCCATTTCATGGGGCATTGGCATCAGTACTGGGGCAGGAGGGACCTGTACCGTTGGGACGGCCTTCACCTGAACCATTCTGGGAACAGTGTTCTAGCGAATAGGATAAATAGGTTGGTCACAGGGACTTTAAACTAGCAAGTTGGGGGGGAGGGAAGGGTAAAGCTATGGACAGTATAATGGTTAATGGAGAGCAAGGCAGCAGGTTACGTGACAGGTTATTATGTAGAGATATGGGTTCAAAGACAAGGAAAATTAGGAGAAAGGATAAGAGGAAAAATTATTTGGGGAAAGTTATTGATCAAGGTGTAAGGATTCATAACAAAGACATAAAAACAGCATAAGTGTACTTTACCTGAATGCACCTAGTATACGGAATAAGGTGAATGAGTTGATGGCGCAAATCATTGTGAATGACTATGATTTAGTGGCCATTACTGAAACATGGTTAAAAGATGGTCACGACTGGGAGTTAAATATCCAAGGGTATCAGACTATACGAAAGGATAGAATGGACGGTAAGGGCGGTGGTGTAGCTTTGTTTTTTAAGGATGGCATCCGGGCAATAGTAAGGGATGATATTGGTGCTATGGAGGACAAGGTTGAATCAATTTGGGTAGAAATCAGGAATAGTAAGGTGAAAATGTCACTGATAGGAGTAGTCTATAGGCCACCAAATAGTAACAGGATGGTAGGGCAGGCAATAAGCAAAGAAATAACGGATGCATGTAGAAATGGTACAGCGCTTATCATGGGAGATTTTAATCTGCATGTCGATTGGTTTAACCAGGTTGGTAAAGGCAGCCTTGAGGAGGAGTTTATAGAATGTGTCCGGGATAATTTCCAGGAACAGTATGTAATGGAATCTACAAGGGAACAAGCGGTCCTAGATCTGGTCCTGTCTCATGAGGCAGGATTGATTAATGATCTCATAGTTCGGGATCCTCTTGGAAGGAGCGACCACAATATGGTGGAATTTAAAATACAGTTGGAGGATGACAAGGTAAAATCAAACACTAGTGTTTTGTGCTTAAACAAAGGTGATTACAATGGGATGAGAGAAGAACTAGCTAAGACTGGGAGCAAAGACTTCATGGTGAAGCAGTTGAGGAACAGTGGAGAACCTTCCGAGCGATCTTTCAGTGTTCAGGAAAGGTTCGTACCGACAAAAAAGAAAGACGGTCGAAAGGGGAAAAATCGGCCGTGGATATCTAAGGAGGTGAGGGAGAGTATCAAATTGAAGGAAAAAACATACAAAGTGGCAAAAATTAGTGGGAGACTAGAGGACTGGGAAGTCTTTAGCGGACAACAGAAAGCTACTAAAAAAGCTATAACGAAGAGTAAGGTAGACTATGAAAGTAAACTGGCTCAGAACATAAAAGCAGATAGTAAAAGCTTCTACAAATATATAAGACAAAAAAGAGTGGCTAAGGTAAATATTGGTCCTTTGGAAGATGAGAAGGGAGATTTAATAATAGGAGATGGGGAAATGGCTGAGGAGCTGAACAGGTTTTCTGGGTCAGTCTTCACAGTGGAAGACACAAATAACATGCCAGTGACTGATGGAAATAAAGATAAGATAGGTGAGGACCTTGAGATGATTGTAATCACTAAGGAGGCAGTATTGGGCAAGCTAATGGGGCTAAAGGTAGACAAGTCTCCTGGCCCTGATGGGATGCATCCCAGAGTGTTAAAAGAGATGGCTAGGGAAATTGTAAACGCACTAGTGATAATTTATCAAAATTCACTGGACTCTGGGGTGGTCCCAGAGGATTGGAAAGTAGCAAACGTGACACCACTGTTTAAAAAAGGAGGTCGGCAGAAAGCGGGTAATTATAGGCCGGTAAGCTTAACTTCGGTTGTAGGGAAAATGTTGGAATCTATCATTAAGAAGGAAATAGTGGGGCACCTGGAGGGAAATTGTCCCATTGGGCAGACGCAGCATGGGTTCATAAAGGGTAGGTCGTGTCTGACTAATTTGGTAGAATTTTCTGAGGACGTTACCAGTGCAGTAGATAACGGGGAACCAATGGATGTGGTATATCTGGATTTCCAGAAAGCTTTTGACAAGGTGCCACACAAAAGGTTGCTGCATAAACTAAAGATGCATGGCATTGAGGGTAAAGTGGTAGCATGGGTAGAGGATTGGTTAACTAACAGAAAGCAGAGAGTGGGGATAAATGGGTGTTTCTCTGGTTGGCAACCTGTAACTAGTGGGGTCCCTCAAGGATCAGTGTTGGGCCCGCAGTTGTTCACAATTTACATAGATGATTTGGAGTTGGGGACCAAGTGCAATGTGGCAAAGTTTGCAGACGACACTAAGATGTGTGGTAAAGCAAAAAGTGCAGAGGATACCGGAAGTCTGCAGAAGGATTTGGATAGGTTAGGTGAATGGGCTAGGGTCTGGCAGATGGAATTCAATGTTGCCAAGTGTGAGGCTATCCATTTTGGGAGGAATAACAGCAGAATGGATTATTATTTAAACGGTAAGATGTTAAAACATGCTGCTGTGCAGAGGGACCTGGGTGTGCTGGTGCACGAGTCGCAAAAAGTTGGTGTGCAGGTGCAACAGGTGATTAAGAAGGCGAATCGAGTTTTCTCTTTCATTGCTAGAGGGATGGAGTTCAAGACTCCAGGCAGCACGGTAGCATTGTGGATAGCACAATAGCTTCACAGCTCTAGGGTCCCAGGTTCGATTCCAGCTTTGGCCACTGTCTGTGCGGAGTCTGCACATCCTCCCCGTGTGTGCGTGGGTTTCCTCCGGGTGCTCCGGTTTCCTCCCACAGTCCAAAGATATGCAGGTTAGGTGGATTGGCCATGATAAATTACCCTTAGTGTCCAATTGCCCTTAGTGTCGGGTGGGGTTACTGGGTTAATGGGATAGGGTGGAGGCGTTGACCTTGGGTAGGGAGCTCTTTCCAAGAGCCGGTGCAGACTCGATGGGCCGAATGGCCTCCTTCTGCACTGTAAATTCTATGATTCTATGATTCTATAAGACTAGGGAGGTTATGCTGCAATTGTATAAGGTGTTGGTGAGGCCACATCTGGAGTAGTGTTCAGTTTTGGTCTCCTTACCTGTGAAAGGACATATTTTGCACTGGAGGGACTGCAGAGGAGATTCACTAGGTTGATCCCAGAGTTGAGGGGATTAGATTATGACGAGAGGTTGAGTAGACTGGGACTGTACTCATTGGAGTTTAGAAGGATGCAGGGGGATCTTATTGAAACATATAAAATTATGAAGGGAATAGATAGGATAGATGCGGGCAGGTTGTTTCCACTGGTCGGGGAAAGCAGAACTAGGGGGCATAGCCTCAAAATAAGGGGAAGTAGATTTAGGACGGAGTTTAGGAGGAACTTCTTCACCCAAAGGGTTGTGAATCTCTGGAATTCCTTGCCCAGTGAAGCAGTTGAGGCTCCTTCTTTAAACGTTTTTAAGAAAAAGACAGATACCTTTCTAAAGAATAAAGGGATTCGGGGATATGGTGTACGGGCCGGAAAGTGGAGCTGAGTCCACAAAGATCAGCCATGATCTCATTGAATGGCGGAGCAGGCTCGAGGGGCCAGATGGCCTACTCCTGTTCCTAGTTCTTTTGTTATTATGTTATGTTCTTATATAACTCTTGCCCTGCAGTATATACCTATCCCTTTCCATCACTAAAGTAAACGTAATCGAATTGTGGTCACTATCACCAAAGTGCTCACCTTCCTCCAAATCTAACACCTGTCCTGGTTCATTACCCAGTACCAAATCCAATATGGCCTCGCCTCTCGTTGGCCTATCTACATACTGTGTCAGGAAACCCTCCTGCACACATTGGACAAAAAAGGAGCCATCTAAAGTACTCGAACTATCGCGTCTCCAGTCAATATTTGGGAAGTTAAAGTCCCCCATAACAACTACCCTGTTGCTTTCGCTCCTATCCAGAATCATCTTTGCAATCCTTTCCTCTACATCTCTGGAACTTTTCAGAGGCCTATAGAAAATCCCTAACATGGTTACCTCTCCTTTCCTGTTTCTAACCTCAGCTCATACTACCTCAGTAGACGAGTCCTCATCAAATGTCCTTTCTGCCACCGTAATACTGTCCTTGACTAACAATGCCACCCCTCCCCCTCTTTTACCACCTTCCCTGAGCTTACTGACATATCTAAACCCTGGCACCTGCAACAACCATTCCTGTCCTTGCTCTATACATGTCTCCGAAATGGCCACAACATCGAAGTCCCAGGTACCAACCCATGCCGCAAGTTCACCCACCTCATTCCAGATGTTCCTGGCATTGAAGAAGACACACTGCCGGTACACTCCTGCAACTTTGAAACCTTACTCATGACCTCAGTACTCTCAACCTCCTGTATACTGGAGCTACAATTCAGGTTCCCAAGCCCCTGCTGAACTAGTTTAAACCTTCCCGAAGAGCATTAGCAAATTTCCCCCCCAGGATATTGGTACCCCTCTGGTCCAGGTGTCGACCATCCCATTTGTAGAGGGACCGACCCCAGAATGAGCCTCAATTATCCAGAAATCTGAAACCCTCCCTCCTGCACCATCCCTGTCGCCACGTGTTTAACTCCTCTCTCTCCCTATTCCTCGTCTCGCTGTCACATGGCATGGGTAACAACCCAGAGATAATAACTCTGTTTGTCCTAGATATACGTTTCCACCCTAGCTCCCTGAATTCCTGCCTTACATCCCTATCCCTTTTCCTACCTATGTCGTTGGTACCTATGTGGACCACGACTTGGGGCTGCTCCCCCTCCCCCTTAAAGATCCTGAAAACACGATCCGAGACATCACGCACCCTGGCACCTGGGAGGCAACACACCAACCGCGAGTCTCTCTCGTTCCTACAGAATCTCCTATCTATCCCCCTAACTATGGAGTCTCCAATGACTAATGCTCTACTCCTCTCCCCGCTTCCCTTCTGAGCAACAGGGACAGACTCTGTGCCAGAGACCTGTATGCCATGGCTTACCCCTGGTAAGTCCCCCCCCCCCCCAACAGTATCCTAAGCGGTATACTTGTTACTAAGTGGAACGACCACAGGGGATCCCTGTACTGACTGCTTCATCCCAGCCCCTCTCACCGTCACCCATCTATCTTTATTCTTCGGAGTAATTACATCCCTGAAGCTTCTATCTATGACCACCTCTGCCTCCCGAATGATTCAAAGTTCATCCAGGAGGAGGACTAGCGTGCCAGACAGGCGCCGCAGGCTGCCGCAGAGGAGCATGCCGCAGAGGGGCAGGCGGCAGCCGCCCAGGCTGGAGGATCACCCGCCCGACAGGACGAGGAGGAGGAGCAGGGGAAGCACGTGGTGGAGGAGGAACATGAGGAGGGGGAGGAGGACGTCGTGGCACCACGACAATGGAGGCACCCGAGGACGCCCGTGTGTACCGGCCCCGGTTGTCGTACCAGGACCTCACGGACCGGGAATGCAGGAGGAGACTCTGGATGAGCCAGGAAACCGTGGCACACATCTGCCACCTGCTGGCACACCTGACACCACGTGGCACTGGGAGGGGACACCCTCTCCCCGTGTCCGTCAAGGTTACGGTGGCCCTGAACTTTTATGCCACGTGGCCATTCCAGACGCCAGGTGGGGACCTGTCCGGCATCTCACAAACATCGGTGCACCGGTGCATCCGGGCAGTGACAGATGCCCTATATGCCATTGCGGACCGCTACATCCAGTCCCCTGTGGATCGGGTCAGCCAGGATGCCCGCGCCATGGGCTTCTCTGCCGTGGCCAACTTTCCCATGGCCCAGGGCGCGATCGATGGGATGCACGTCGCCGTGCGGCCAGCTGCAGATAACAGGGCCGTGTTCACCAATAGGAAGGGGACCTATTCCATGAACATCCAGGTGGTCTGCGATCACCGCATGATTACCCTGCACGTCTGCACCCGGTACCCGGGAAGTGTACATGACTCATACGTGTTGTTGCGGTCTTACATCCCCAGCATGTACGAGGGATGCCACCCCCGGCTGAGGGGCTGGTTGGTGGGCGACAGGGGTTACCCGTTGCGGTCGTGGCTGATGACGCCTATACGGAAGCCACAGAATGACGCGGAGAACCGCTACAATGATGCCCATGCAGCAACCAGGGGTGTGATAGAGAGGTGCTTTGGCGTGCTCAAAATGCGTTTCAGGGGCCTGGACCTCGCTGGGGGCGCCCTCCAGTATCCGTCAAATAGGGTCAGCCGCACCATTGTGGTGTGCTGCGCCCTTCACAACATAGCCCTGCAGAGGGGCGATGTTCCGCAGGCAGAGGAGGGCAGAGTGGAGGAGCAGCAGGAAGAGGCGCAGTCCTCCCCAGATGAGGGGGATGGGGGCAATGGTCAGGGCAGACGGGCTAGACATGGGTGGGTGGCTGTCCACCGTTACCGGCTGGGCCAGCGGGCACGGGACAGGCTGATAGCCGCCCGCTTCACTGACTAGGGGGCGTGGGAATCGGCGAGTATGGCCACATACCGCACACCATGGCAACAACAGAACACCCTCACCACCCCACCCATCCACCCACCCAGCACCCTCACCCCACCCGCATGCACACCACCCCTCCATTGCAGATGCACCTGCAGCATGACGGGCCGGGCTCACACGGTCGCCGGTGGAAGCGTGTGTATTGCAGGCCATGGAGGATGATGACAACCCGCTCTGCAATGAGCTCCTGGCTCCACATCGTTGGACGATGTCTGACCCATGGCCACAGTACCACCATCCACCCGGACCATCCCTGCATGCGGCTGTGACACGGCAGCGCACGGTCCCGTCCTCTGCCCGGGGGGATGTTTATGGCGGCCCAGGGGGAAGGGGGCAGACTCACCTGAGGCCGACGTAAGACCACCCCTCACATACACACTGGCGCTCAACGTACATGACACCCCCGCACGCTTCGGACAGAGCACAAAGGCAGCTTCTGTAGGTGTTCAAGTGGTTTTAATAACAAACAGTGCATACACATGCCCTAGCCCCTAAAACACGTCTGTGCCCTGCACCCGTGCCAACGTACTCAGTGTCTAATTGTTTGGCCTTACGGGCCCTTTGACTACGCCTAGGTGGTTCCCCAGAATGTACAGCAGAACTGCAGGTGGACTCCTGCGATTCCTGCCCTCTGACTCGGGGTCCCTTTGGCGGCCGTTTCCTGGGGCGTCCTGGCCTAGATGGGCCAGGCTGCGGCCCGGGTGACTGGGATGGCGAGCTGCCAGCCTGTCCTGCCCGTTGCCCACCCGATGCACCTTGGACGGAAGGGGGGAGTCCGAGGTGCTGCAGTGTTCCTGGACCTCCCCTACAGGGGACCAGGGACGGGCGCCAGCAACTCCTCCTCCCTCGGGGTACCCAATGGCCCCCATGGGTCGGGGGTGTGAACGGACCGGCCATCCGACGCCCCACCGACACCTCACGCTGCCAGTCCTGGAGGCCCGTGCTGGTATCGACAAGGGTCTGCAGGTTTGCAGCCATGGAGCTCAGGGAGTTGGCCATCCCTGTCTGTGACTGTGTGACGCCGGCTAGCACATGGGCAATGGCGCCGATGCCCTCAGCGATGGCCTGCTGAGACTGCGCCATGGCCTGCAGGGATTGGGCCATTGCGTGCTGAGACTGGGCCATGGACTGCTGAGACAGGGCCACGGCGTTGAGCGCCTCTTCCATCTGCTGCTGGCGCTGGCTTATGGCCTCCTGTGAGAGGGCAGCCATGTCCTGGGCCACAGACGCCGTCTGCATGGAAAGCCCCAGGCCTCGCATACTGATCCCCATGTCTGACACCGTCGCACCCATTGCCTCCACCACGGACGCCACCCATGCAGTATCGGCCTGTGTGGCACGCATGACTGGCACCACTCCCAGCTCCTGGACGTGGGTGGACTCCTCCACCTGCGACTGCAGCCGCCGCAAGCCGGCCGTCACCCTCTTCGCTCGTCCCAGGTTTGGTGGTTGCATCGGGGCTATGGGTGGGTGTGGTAACTCCTGGAACCCGGGATCCATCTGGGCGGCAGATGTTCGCTTGCGCCAGGATGCCCTCCGACCTCCCGGCCCCTTGGCTGCTCCTACCTCCACCTGCTGTACCGGGACGGCTGTGTTTTGCGCACCAGTGAGTGTACCAGACGCCTCTTCACTAAAGTGCCCAACCGAGGTGAGTGTCTCTGCGATGGTTGAGGGTGTTGGAGACAGCAGTGGCATTGTGTCGTGCGCATCGTCCGACTCTGAGTCCATGGCACTTTGGGGTGGAGGTTTGTCTCCACCCATCCACTCTGTGTCACTGTCCTCTATTTTGGTTTCCTGGGTAGGGGTATCCTGGGTAGGGGTCTCCTGGGTAGGGGTGTCCTGGGTAGGGGTGTCCTGGGGAGGGGAGTCCTGGGTAAGGGTGTCCTGAGTAGGGTTGTCCTGGGTAGTGGTGTCGTGCGTAGGGCTGTCCTGGGTAGGGCTGTCCTGGGTAGGGCTGTCCTGGGTAGGGCTGTCCTGGGTAGGGCTGTCCTGGGTAGGGCTGTCCTGGGTAGGGCTGTCCTGGGTAGTGGTGTCATGGGTTGGGGTGTCCTGGGGAGGGGTGTCCTGGGTAGTCGTTTTGTGGCTCGGCTGCGACGGGGGCCTGTGGCTGCCCCCCTCGTCGCTGGGTAGCATATGCCTGCGTCGCCGCACCTGCACGAGACGGGGGCGTCGTCTCCCTATTGCTCCAGGTCTATCTGTCTCCCGTGGTCGCCCTGGGGCATCCTGCGGGCGTCGCGTGCCAGAGGGTCCGGGTCTCTCCGTATCCCGTGGTCGTCCTGGGGCATCCTGTGGGTGTCGCGTGCCAGAGGATCCGGGTATCTCCATATCCCGTGGTCGCCCTGGGGCATCCTGTGGGTGGTCGGCATCTGCGGGGATGGGTGCCTCGACGTTTGCTCCTGCGAGACACAATGAAGCATGCATGGTTAGACACGCAGGCAGTGATCAGGTGATATGGGGGAGGGGGGATATGAGGGAGGGGGGATATGGGGGATATGAGGAGGGGGGATATGGGGGATATGGTGGAGGGCGGATATGGGGGCGGGCTGTCGGTGTCTCACTTGCTGGTGGGCCCCCGACCTCTGCATCGGCAACACACCGGTCCTCAGGTCGACCAGCCAGTTCCAGGGCCCTTTCCTCATGTACAGTGAGTGGCCTCTCATCAGCTGGGCCCCCTCCAGTCCTCTCATGCTCCCTACTGTTGTGTGCGCGCTTCTCCTGTGGGGGGCGGGTGGGTGGCAGGGGTAAAGGGCAACAGTGTTAGACAGGTATATGAATGCATGCCATCTGTTGCGCGTATAGTGCAGAGGTTAGGGTTAGGGTTGGTTTCATCCGGGGGTGTGCCGCACATCGGGCAGGGAGGGGGGGGACTCACCCTGTCTGCCCTGACGAGGTTGTTCACCTTCTTGTGGCACTGGGTGCTTGTCCGTGGTGTCAGAGACACAGCGCTGACGGCCTCTGCCACCTTCCTGCGGCCGTGTCCGGGGTACAGGGACTCCCTCCTCTCCTCCACTGCGTCCAGGATCGCCTCGATGTCGCGGTCCTGGAACCTCGGGGCTGCGCCGCGGACGGCCACCTTGTCGGGTCTTCCGGGGTGGGGGGGGACGCATCTTTTGAGCCGTCACGCTGTGCAGCATCACGCCGCACGGCGTCACCGTCCACGTCGGATGACACCATCGCGAATGGCGTCACGCCGCTGCTTGCCCATTCGGGGCCAGAGAATTTGCGTTGTTTGGGGGGGCGGCCCGACGTCGGAGTGATCCGCGCAGTTTTTGGCGCCGGGTCCCGGACATCGCGCCAGTTTTCGGAGAATCCTGCCCAAGATGTCCAATTCAGCACATAGTGTGGGAGGTACCCTGTGGCAGTAGTGTGTACCATCTACAAGATGATCTGCAGTAACTTGCCAAGGCCACTTAAACAGTGACTACTAAATCGGTGACTTTGAGAAGAATAAAGGCAGCAGACGTATAGAAACAACATCATCTATAAGTTTCCTTCAAAGCCACAGACCATGCTGACTTGGAATCATTTTGTTTTTCTTCACTGTTACTGGGTGAAAATCCTGGAACTCCTTCCTGAGAGTACTGTGAGTGTACCTGCATGACAAGGGCTGCAGTGGCTCAAGAAGGCAGCTCGCCATTACCTTCTCAAGGGAAATTAGTAGACCTGGCCATTTACACTGGCAGGTCAGAAACAAATGAAGAAAAAAAGACTAGAAAGGATGAGGAAACATAGGTTAACAGCAGAAACACCACATATTTGTTGTGGCATTGCGCATGAAAAATAATATGCAAGGTGTTTTACAGCAAGAAAGAAAGACTTGCAACAGAAGCGGGCTTACACTATTGGGAGCCCCATGCTCAACCTCTTTGCGGGGCCCAACATCACTTCCAGCCCCCTGGTGAGGTGGCAGTCCACCCCCAATGAAGTTGACCCTCACCCCAATAATGTCGAGCCCACCCCAATTATGTTGAGCCCTGCCCACAATGACGTTGAGTCCACTCCGAATGACGTCAATTCCGTCCTTACCCCGCCCAACCTCAGCGCACACAATGCATGGCACAGAAACCCAAAACCACTGCTTGAAAGACTGTTGTAATGTTCTTTAATTCTGACAACAAGCCTGTACTCATAGAGGTCTACAGCCCAGAAAAGGCCCTTCGGCCCATCGAATCTGCGCCGGTCCAAGTGGGTAGCACGGTAGCACAAATGGGTAGCACTGTGGCTTCACAGCGCCAGGGTCCCAGGTTCGATTCCCTGCTGGGTCACTATCTGTGCGGAGTCTGCACGTTCTCCCCGTGTCTGCGTGGGTTTCCTCCGGGTGCTCCGGTTTCCTCCCACAGTCCAAAGATGTGCAGGTTAGGTGGATTGGCCAGGCTAAAATTGTCCTTAGTGTCCAAAAGATGGGATGGTATAACATGGATAGGATGGAAGTGTGGGTTTGGGTAAGGTGCTCTTTCCAAGGGTTGGTGCAGACTCGATGGGCCGAATGGCCTCCTTCTGTACTGTAAATTCTATGGTGTCTATGGTGTCTATCTTAAAATTAATGTTAATTTGTCCACATGACTAATATCTGGTGTGGAATCAACTGCTATGGAAAAGTATTTGGCATCCTTGACTTCATTAGTGAATTGGTTTCTGAGCCGCTCTGCCATTATAGTGATGAAGTCATCATAGGTTCAGTGCATTAAAAAGTCGGTCTTCCCTGAGCCACAATATTGATTATTGTTCAGCTGCTCTTTGAGAATCTCATCAAATTCACCGAGATATTCAAGGCAGGCTAAAAAATTAACTCTTCGATTTGACACATCATGTCCTCTCAGAAGTAATCCCAAGAATGATAGCATATTGACCATGGCAACAATTTGGCTCGGCACTTCTCCGATAAGAATACTCCTTTTCAAACTGAGCCTATAACGCAGAATCAATTCTTCCAGATAATTTACATATTTGAACAAATGCACCCATAGTTAATATGACTTTTGGAAGTTTCATGATCAGCAATATCTCTCCCAACATTTCTCCAGTTAGAGTACCCGTCGACAAATGATTATTTCCCTTTACAGGGAATAATTTGCAAAGATAACAGTAGGCTGCTTCGAGGTTTCTGAAGAAAATGAACCAATTTCTCCCTTCCGTCATGCCATTTCTCTTCACCCTCAGAAAATGGGACTCATGAGGAATTCTAAACTGCTTTCGACCTTGAACCTCAATCTCTTTTCTCAATTTTTTCATACTTTGTTGCCTGGTCTATTTATTACTAAACATTGCATCATACCCAGCGGTACAGATTTTGGCCATAAGGCAATGTCTCCAGGGTAGGTTTCTCCCCTCACTTTAGCTGCTGAACAATGAGCTTGAGCGGTGTCTTGTCGTTCCATTCCCATTTCAGAGTCCACACTTTGTTCAGGTGATGTGTTGTCCCTGGATGTTAGCTCGGCGACTTTACTTTTGCCTCAGGCTGCCTGCCAGACCAAATGCCAGAATCCTGGCTGCTGCTTTGCACTTTTATTCAATGAAAATTCAAAATCTTCAAATCAATTCAGGAGAATTCACACAAATTCACACCAATTCAGGCGGCACAGTGGCACAGTTGGGCGGAACAGTAGCAAGTGGTTAGCACTACTGCTTCACAGCACCAGGGACGTGGGTTCAATCTGTGTGGAGTTTGCATATTCTCTCCGTGTCTGCATGGGTTTCCTTCGGATGCTCCAGTTTCCTCCCACAGTCCAAAGATCATAGAATCCCTACAGTGCAGAAGGAGGCCATTTGGCCTGTCGAGTCTGCACTGACCCTCTAAAAGAGCACTACACCTAGGCCCAATCCCCCACCCTATTCCCGTAACCCCACCTAGGCGACATTTAGCATAACAAATCCACCTAACCTGCACAGGTGGATTGGCCATATTAAATTGCCACTTAGTGTCCAAAGATGTGGCGTATAGGTGGGGTTATATGGAGATCCATGTCTGATTTGCTCTAAGTCTTGTTGCTCTCTTTGGTTGACTCTAAATATGGCGGTCAATATGGTCGCCTTCCTTAATTCTAATTACGCTTGCTCTAGAGTCACCAGGTATCTTTCGATACCGCCACAAGGTTCAAAACCGAATACTGATCAAAGACTCGATACACCAGTTAGTTAGTTCAAAGTCAATGCTTATTTATTTACACACACAGGTAAATATACTCATGCACAAAACTCTACAGACTAAACTGTCACTACTGCTAAAGCCTATACTTAGCTTCGGGCGCCCACTTAGTCAGAGGAACAATGGCCATTGCTCGGTTCTGGGGCTGCTGGGGTCGAACTGGTACAGGGGAACAGTCAAGGTCGCCTGTCTGGTAGCGTGCGTTGACCTTGGACTTACTTGCTTCTAGTGCAGCTGGTGGACCGGTCTCTCCGCTGTGAGAGCCGGGTCCAAGAGAGCAATTCTCTCTTGGGGGCTCCTTCTTATACCCAAAGGGCCTTTGCGCTCTTTTGGGCGGGCCTTGAACTTGGCCCCAATCAATTGGGCCATTTCTTGATCATTCATATTGATCTCGTCCAATAAAGGGGTGGGCGTGTCCTCGGTGGCCGTTGGCCTGCTTTGTTTCGGTCTCCTCTGGCACCGGGGTGTCTGCCTTTGTATCAGTTAGTCAAATGTTACTCTTTTGTTCCGGAGATGGGCCATTAGTATGCTAATGGGCCTATAGTTTTGGTCTTGTCTGGGAGCTGCGGCTTCAATATACTGACAAACCCTGAACCTGCTTGTTTTCACATTATTGTCCATTTTCCCTGAAATCTTTACAAAGTGTCCATTTTGTAATCGGGAAGTGGCCATCCCAGATGGCTACACACCCTCCAACGCAAAGCATGAAGGATCACATTACCGCGTTGTCTTCGTTCTCTGACCAAGCTGGACACCCATAAGCACTTCACAGGCTCTACACTGCCCTATCCTATGAATTGCAATTTTTACCTAAAATCATTTTACATACATACATCATTATAAAACTTTACGAGGCGCTATGACATCCAGGCATGCATTACAAAATAAAAAAACTGGAACCTCTAACTATCCTTAATAAACTATCCTCACTTAAACAATCAAAAATAATCTGCAACATTTTAAACTGTACAAATAGCAGCAACACAGGTCTCTCTGGCTTGGCAGTCAAGCACAGAGTTTTACATTTCTATATTGAACGAACAAAACACACACAAAGAAAAACGGATGCACTTTAATTCACTTAAAGGGGTTTGGGAGTTTGTTGGAGTCCGAAGATAGGGGATCTAAATGTGTATACCGGGGTGCGAGAGCGGTAGGCTCTCCTTCGCCATTTTCTGAGTCTAAGTGTCTGCACGATACTGCAGAGTATCGCCAGTACTAAGCTTCTCCAATGTAAGATAGTGAATACCAGGTCACACCAGGTCGGAGTGTCGGTACCTGTCTCGGGGGGTAACTATCTCAGGGTAGAGTGTATGGCAGGGGTGGGAATAATTCACGGCCTGTGTGGTAGGGTCAGGGGTGTAGCTTCCATGCACAACTGAAGGGATCCTGCTAAGATCCAGGTGAAAAAGATGAAGGTTGTCTTCATCTTTCCTTTTTTCGGTCTTCTTCTTTTTCTTCCTCTGGGGTTCCTGAGGTTCTGGAGTTCTATAGACACAAGCATAATATCTGTTATTATCTTGCTTAAGATCTCGTATGTCTGTCTGTCTGTCCTTTGTTGCCAATTACCCATTATAATTGGTCACCATTTTTTTAAAAAACCGAATATTTGGACAAGACATCCGAGAAAAATATTGACACAGTCTCGCAGCCTGTGCGATCTACCATCCTAGTGTTTGAGGATGTAAATAGCAAACGGAAGCAACCTGAGGGTTGCCAGAAACAAACAAAAAAAGTTTCAAACTAAAAGTGCCAAAATAGGGTGCATATGGGCCGCGGCGGGTAAGAAATGCATGGAATCCCCGGGTAGGATGGTGATCAGTGCCATTTGTGCTCTACCTGAGCGCAGCTGACCAGAGAGGGGTCCTCAGGCAGGGCGGGGACAAGTGCCGTTTCTCCACTGCCTGAGTGACCGGCAAGAACGGGTAAGAATGTGGTCATCGTGGGGGCTGCCTCTCGTGATTACCTTCAAATCAGGAGAGTAGTTATGAGTGGTGTCTGCCGACAAACTTGTTCCATTAACAGCCATTGGGTGTCAAAAGGGTAGTTCTGCCTGCATCAAGACATGGCGTGGGGCCATGAAAACTTTTAAATTCACAAACAACATTTAACATGTTCATTAAACGAACAAACATACGACAAACATGGTGCAGGTTCCATCAGAAAGGACACCATAACTCTCTATCGGTTCCTTTTTACCATCATGTGGACACCTCATTGCTCAGTGGCGAACAGGATCGCAAAGGGATTCGTTTGGTGGGAGTCAGACTCTATGTCATCATCTTCTCCCGGCTGCCATACTCGTGACTGGAGTAGTTTGGCTAAAGCTGCTTGGGGCGAATTGGGGTCCATCTCACCATTCCGGATGAGCCTGAATGAATTGTCTCGGTGCGAGAATCGTGTGTCGAGGTTGGAGCTTCTAGGTTTTAATCCGTAATCAGCGGGCAGTGGGTCTGGCTCAGGAGCTTTGATGTAAGTGAATTTGAAGGGGTCACTGGAATCATGCTCGGATTCGCTGGGAGTGGGGCCTGGTGCAGGGGTGTAATCATAACGTGGTGTGCTGTGGCTGTCGTCATTGCTATCGCTATCACTGTCGCTGTCGATGCTGGTTGAAGGAAGAGAGAGGCAGAGTCCTGCCTCTGGGGGTGGAGTTGAAGATGTGTCTGAGGACGGGCTGGACTGGCTGCGGGAGGGTAGGAATGCGTCATCTGTGGGCGGGGCATGCTCGTCTGCTGCTGCGAGCAAGATGTGGTGTGCATGGTTGTTCTGCGAGCCTTAAGCCTTAAGCTGGTTTATGTGAAACCACGCAGACTTGGCGTTGAGATATGTGATCTTGTATACCGAGGGGCTGACTTTGTCTGATATAGAGTACGGTCCAGAAAATTTGGGGGAAAGGAATGAACTGGGGTTGTATAGGGAAAGCATCACTTGCTGCCCTATTACAAATTCGGTGGCGTGTACCGTTTTATCGAAACTTGCTTTGTTTCCTCCTGGTCCCAAGTCTCACAGCTGCTGCGAGCTGGACTGCCTTTATATTCTCAATAAGCTGCTGTACAGCATTTTCATGTGTGAGGGCGGTGACTGCGGGGCTGGCCAAATCCAGTCCTAATAAATACTCTGTCCCTTTCGTGGGGCGTCCGGTCATGAGAGTGTGGGAGTTGTATCCTGTGGACGTGGATACCGTGTTTCTTAGGAACATTAAAGCAAATGGGGGAACTGAATCCCAGGTGCTGTTGTTCTGTTGCACCATTTCCCTGAGAGTGGCTTTTAGAGTTCTGTTCATCCTCTCTACAATGCCGCTTGACTGGGGGTGGTATGCTATGTGAAACTTCTGCCTAATTCCGAAAATTGTGAGGACGTTCTTCATTACTTGTCCTGTAAAATGGGAACCTTGATCGGACTCTATACTGTGTGGGAGGCCCCATCTTGTAAAGATATGCTGTGTTAACTTTAGCCGTTGCTTTGGCCATATTCGTTCAGGATGGGAAAGCTTCCATCCATTTTGTGAAGGTGTCGATGACCACCAACACATACTTAAAACCATTTCTGCAGGGGGATAGGGGTCCTATGTAATCTATCTGCAAATTTGTCCAGGGGCCATTAACAGGGTGGGTGTGACTAAGCTGAGCCTTTCTTCCATATCTGTCTGGATTGTTCTGGGCACAGATCAAACAATTTTCAATAAGTGTGAGTAACATCGGCTTTTAAATCAGGTCACCAGCAGAGAGGTCTGAGGTGGGTTAGGGTGGGTTCAATACCTTGATGTCCATGATTGTCATGGAACTGACAAATAATCTGGTTCCTGTCCTGGCTGGGAACTACATAAATGCCGTATTTCAAAATCACACTGTCATGTGTGGTTATTGCATTCTTAAACTTATCGCATGGGGCTGGGAAGGTTCCTTTTAAAACTTCCCTGAGCTTCCCATCTTCTTTTTGGGCTTTCGCTAGATCCTGAATGTTGGTCTGTGAGTCCTGAACCGCGTGTACTGGGGTGCTCTCGAGGGGGGTTCCGAAAGTAACCATGTCTGGAACCTGCCTTTGCTAGGGTGTCTACTTTAACGTTACCAGGGGGGGGAAGAACGGTGATGACTGCGAACCTTAATTATGCCGTATTTCCTATCTTTAGCTGTCTCTAGGATATGCCGGAGTAATGGGGCTGAGGGTAGGGGCTTTCCATCTGCAGAAACGAATCCTCTAGTTTCCCACAGGGGTAGGAATTCTGTTAAACTATTGCAGACATATAAACTGTCCGAATATATGTCTGCTGGGGTCGGAAATGAGTCAGGGTGATCCACAATGTTGCTGACTTAGGTATAAATGGCTGCCAGTTCTGCTGCCTGCGAGCCTAGATATCCTGGCAACTTTAATGAAATCTCATCTAGGGCGCGTCCCTGCGTGTCCTCTACATAAATGCCGCAACCGGTGATTCTCTTTCCATTCAAAACTGTGGAGGAGCCATCCACATAGATTTTCAGGGGTGCGCACGTGTCTGTGGGCTGGAGTCTCTGAGGTGTATCACCTGCTTTCCTGGGAGCTGACTTAGGTATAAATGGGCCTGAATTATGTTTTGTGGTGATGATCTCACACTCATGTGGGGTACCTGCATATTGCAAATTGTCGGCTAGGAAAGTGTGGGTCTTGGTTCTCTTAACTGTAATGTCCCTTCCCTGTGAAAGAAGGGTCCAACGGGCTGCGCAGATTTGGCTGACTGTGCCATCTTTAAGTCGACCGTCTAATTATAGCTGTGTTGGGGTGTGTTCAGTGAGAATGGTGATGGGGTTGAGTCCTGTAATGTAGGCGAAGTACTGTACTGCCCAAAAAACTGTGAGCAGGTGACTTTCGCAGGCAGAAAATCCTTGCTCGACAGGATCTAACATGCGTGAGGCGTATGCTACGGGGCGTAATCGGTCATGGCGTTCATGGAGGAGCACGGCCGAAAGGGTTCGGTCGGTGCTTGCAACTTCGATTTCATACGGGGAAAGTGGATCTGGGACCTGTAATGCGGGGACATCTGTGTGCTGTGGAAGCCATTCCCAAAGTGCCTGTTTCTTGAGAAGGTCAGATAGGGGCGCTGCTTTTGTGGCGAAACCGTTGATATGGTTTCTGCAGTAGCCAACCGGTCCTAGAAATGACCGGAGGGCTGAGACATTATGGGGAAGGGGCAATTTGACGATCGAGTCAATTCTCCATTGCTCGATCTCGCGTTCATGAGTGATTACTGTACCCAAGTAAATCACTTTTTCCTGCAAACTCTGGGCCTTCTTGGGGTTGACTCTACATCCAATTTGTTATAGGAGTTCGGCGAGAAGCGAAATGTGCTCTCCCTTTGTGTCTGTCTGTAGTAGCAAGTCATCTACATACTGGACCAGACAATTGGGTCGGAAAAATTTTGCTAATCCATTTGCCAGCTGTTGGTGGAAAATGGAGGGGGAGCTGTGGAAGTCTTGTGGAAGGCACGTCCACGTATATTGTTGTCCCTGGAATGTAAAGGCGAATTTGTACTGCTGCGGTTTATCCAATGGAATGGACCAAAAGCCGTTGCTAATGTCCAAAACCGAAAAACATTTTGACTGGAGTCCCTGTTTGAGCATGGTCTCGGGACTCGTGGCTATGGTGGGGGCTTCTGCTGGGGTTACTTTGTTCAGTTCCCGGTAATCAATGGTCAGTCGCCATGATCCATCGGGTTTCCTGACGGGCCAAATTGGTGCGTTATTTGTAGAGGCTACAGATCAGAGTACGCCTTGATCAAGCATACTCTCTATTACCTTTGAGATTTCTCCCTCTGCTTCTTGAGGAAAACCGTACTGCTTTTGGGGTCTGGGGTCGGGACCTATAATGTTCACCAAGCCAGCGATCTTGCCACAGTCGTGCTTGTGCTGTGCAACTGCTGCTTTGTGTTGCTGCAGGACTTCCCTAACCTGCTTGTCCTGACTAATGACTCGGGGGTTGAACCAGAAGTCTCCTACTGCGCTGATTCTGTTTGCATACTCTCCAACTGTGAGCGTGGTAGGGGCTCGTGCTGTCTTTGCCATTCTCCATACATATTTATTTACCGGGTCAAATGAGAGGGTGTGGGAGCTCATAAAGTCGATTCCTAGGATGTGTTCAGCAGTCTGGGGTAGATCAACCAAAACTACGGGGTGTTTAGTCGTAATGTTCCCTATTTGTATCGCTACAGAGGCTGTGATGTGTCCTTGTTGTAAATGACCTGTAAAGCCGCTGAGTGTGATGGTGTCTGTTGTGGGCCACGTGTCTCGTTGAAACATCGTGGAGGAATTGAGCGTGGCGCAGGACCCTCCTGTGTCCCAAAGAAATTCTACGGTGTGTCCCCGGACTTTGCCTGCTACCACAGGTGTACCGGACTTGTCCCAAAGGGTGTCACAGACCCAAGTTGGGGAGCCCGAACACCGTCTGTCATTGCCGTTCATGTCTGCGTTCTCTGAACGGGCGCTAACGCTATGGATTGGCTTTGCCCTATTCCTGTTTAGGGTGCCTGTCTGTTGGTGTATTTGCTGCTTTTGGGGTGCGTTGCACTCTCGTGCATAATGTCCCAATTGTCCACAATTGTAGCATTCCTGGGATTTAGGCTACAGTGGGCTGTTCCTGCTTCATTTACCCATGCGGGGT
The DNA here is from genome assembly GCF_047496885.1 of Scyliorhinus torazame. Taxonomy (NCBI): domain Eukaryota; kingdom Metazoa; phylum Chordata; class Chondrichthyes; order Carcharhiniformes; family Scyliorhinidae; genus Scyliorhinus; species Scyliorhinus torazame. Next base: position 237,733,169 of record NC_092710.1, read on the forward strand.
TCTGGTGCGTCCTAACTGGATTCATGTCTGCCTGCTCTTTCTCAGGTTTTGCAAATGCGGATTTGCCTTGATTGTTCCCAAGTGCGGGACAATCTTTTCAAAACCCATTTTTCGTTGTGGGCCTCATCTGAGGGGCCGTAATTTGCGCAAGCTCTCTGTCGTAGAATTTCATAGAATTTACAGTGCAGAAGGAGGCCATTTGGCCCATCGAGTCTGCACCGGCACTTGGAAAGAGCACCCTACCCAAGGTCCACACCTCCACCCTATTCCCATAACCCAGTAACCCCACCCAACACTAAGGGCAATTTTGGACACTAAGAGCAATTTATCATGGCCAATCCACCTAACCTGCACATCTTTGGATTGTGGGAGGAAACCGGAGCACCCGGAGGAAACCCACGCACACACGGTGAGGATGTGCAGACTCCGCACAGACAGTAACCCAAGTTGGAATCGAACCTGGGACCCTGGAGCTGTGAAGCAATTGTGCTATCCACAATGTTACCGTGCTGCCTCTGTCGCATGAGAGACTAGGATTCTAGTCCATTTGGCCATATTATCCGCAGACAAATGGGTGCGCGCTAACTCTCCAAATACTGCTGTGAAATGTATCCACAAGCGTCCAGAAAACGCTGTGGGGTGCTCTGTTTTCTTTTGCCTACACTTGTTTAGGCCTACTACGGGGCCTCCGTTACAGCCGATCGCATCCAGGATCGCTGTGTGCATTTCTTGGAGTGTGCCTCATCCTACAGTCGGGAAGGGTTGCCACGACTGAAGGGTTGAGGCTTAAAACTGTGAGCTTTACTTGCTCCTTTTCGTCCAGGTCGTACATGGTAGCTTGCTGTTTAACTCTAGTGACAAACTGGTGGGGGTCTGATGTGGGAAAGAACGGTGTAATTTTTCCACACATGTCCCGTAATTGGGTCATGGTTAACAAGGTTGTGTATAGGAAATCTGCGTTTCCTTCTGCTGCGGCCCTGCGGTGTGTGGTTACAGGGCTCATGGGGGTGTGTTCTGCCTGTTCAGTCGGGGGTTGGAGTGCTTTCCTTCTCTGAGGTTTTTCTTGCGTACACGTCCCATGTACATATCTGTGGGCAGTTTCATTTAACTCCTGCCAATCAGAGCCGTTTTCCTGGTCTAACTGTGGTCCAAACGTACTTTGAAACCCATTCTGGACAGAAAGCAGAGATTGCAATTCTGCAATTTGCTTCCGGCACTTTGCGTGATCTACGGAGCTCTGTCTTTGTTCCGTCGTGGAAGTGTGGAGCGCTCGTAGGGCTGCTTTTAAATCATTGCACTGTTTCTGCAATTGCTCTACCTGTTGCTCAGTTTCTTGTCTTACCAAGACCGCGCGTTGCGTGTCCTGGTAGGCCTTATCGTACTGGGTCTGAAAACTACTCAAATGGGCGAGACAAGACTGGTGTGCCCACTTGGCATCATCCACCTCCCTGTCCTCGCTGCTAACTGTTCTCTTAACTCCTTATTCTCCTTCTCAAATTCACTCACATCTCCCTCACTATTTCTGTCTCTCTCCTCAATCTCTCTACAGAGCGTCCTAACGACCTCCATCTTGACAAATACATGATAAGGATGGGAATAGAGGGATACGGACCCAGGAAGTGTAGAAGATTTTAGTTTAGACGGGCAGCATTGTCGGCACAGGCTTGGAGGGCCGAAGGGTCTGTTCCTGTGCTGTACTTTTCTTTGTCCTTTCTTTGTTCTAAATCTCCTTTCAGCCTTCTTTTCTCCAAAGAGAATAATCCCGACCTCTTCAATCTATCTAGGAACCATGGCAACTAATGTGCACACAGCAAGCTCCCACTCACAGCAATATGACCATGGCTAGATAACCCGATTTTCTGATGTTGATTCAGAGCTAAATATTGGCCAGAACAATGGGAATAACTTCTTCTTTGAAACTGTGCCAAGAGATGTTTTATATTGTCTGAGAGGGCAGACAGGGGCTCAGTTTAATATTTCAACTGAAAGATAGCACCTCCCACCTCACTGCACTGACGTGTCAGCAGATCCACATTTTCACAGCATGTAACTATCAGAAACTGTAGCATGCATGCCATTAGATTCATTTCTCCCCACCTGTCCTCATTAATTGGCTAAATTTACATCAACCTCCTGGGAGCATATAAATCTTCCTAACAGTATAAACCTATGCGACAAAAAAATGTTTCTGTGCAGCAGTAACTCAGCATAAAGATTACTGCAACTCAGAAATCTATCCCAAAATAATATAATGTTTTTCAAGGTGATTCCACGTGTAAGCAGTATCATAGATATGTGACCTTGCCTATTTTTGGAACCTTACTACTACTGACCTTGATTCTAGTTCAGACTTCAGTTAAACTTGCTCAGAAACTGGAAAGGCGCTCCATTATGCAACCACAACTTATTTGCTAGGTTGGTGATAAATTGAAACTAGTAATACCTTAATTTTGGAAAAAAGTAGCATTAACAATAGCAAAAAAAATATGAGTAGAAGGATTCTGTGAACTGCCTTTGTCGAAAATAGCTTTCCATAACTTCCTTCAAATTATATAATGGCATATAAATAGCAGAGTAATGCTTAATTGCATATCTTATGAGGCATCACATGGATACATTGATCTCGGACTCGACTGGTTATTATCTATACCCAACAATTATTATGTGCAAGGTATTAAATATTTCAATACATCTAATGCATTATAAGCAGGATGGGGACTGGGCACAATTACCCTCTAAAGCTGTTATATTACAGAAATGTTTTCCTGCTTTATGTTAAAATGGACATTTGACATGGGGATGACAACCGATGACAATACTATATTTGTAGCAATAAAGGCACGTTTTCATGGCATCACTTTCAAGTATTTTCCAGGCTTTGTTACATTCTGAAATTGAGCAATTTGTGTGATGCAAAGTGATCAATTAAAAGTACATTAAAGAGCTGGAACACTACATCACAACGCAAGGAGCGACACTGTTGTAACTTTAAGATGGGGCAGAATACCCACAAACTTAATAGTTGGCTGTTATTTCTAGTTGTTGAAAATTATTCACCAACAATTCAAGTGACAGGTAGAAGAGCTGAATTCAAGTTGAATTTAATGAACCAGCATCCTAATAGGTGATAAATTTAAAAAAGTATAAATCAAATTAAATATTTACTTAAGTGAATATTTGAATACTTTACAACAACAAGATAGTGATGCACTGTGCGATTAATAATTTGGATAACTGTTTGTGATGAACGGTTACTGCCTTATCATCATGTAAGGTGATGTCCCCTTTAAGATCGGGCTTGGAACCCTGGGGACTCCGCCTCTGGCTCTGCCCATCTGGGAGCCATACATAAAGGGCTGCCTCATGGTCTGTGCAACAGTCAGCTCTCGTCTCTAGCTCTAGCATAGTTATTAGTCTAATAAAGCCTTCTTTACAGTTTAATCTCTAAGAGTCATTATTGAGGGTACCTCACTGTTTTAGAAAGGAAGGAAAAGACCGAATGATTGATAACCGAGTGTTCATTCAACACTCACAAGAGGTGCGCGTTATATCTTCAATCAATGGGGTAGCATCTTAGAATTTAATATCCACTGCAGTAAATATGATTTAGTAAATCCCATTTTGTCATTTATTTTATTTACTATAATACTGTCTCTAGATTTATTAAATGTTGATTAGATTTATTTTGCGAGATTAGATTTCAGAAATTTCAGCATTATATATTAATGAGCTATCAAAAATAATTGAATTTGCTAAACAAAAATAGAAATTCACCTTTGTCAGTGCCATTTCTATTTCACAGACATAAAGATATAAGAAAGCATTGGAATTCTGCTCAAACATCTAGACTAACCTAAATTACTTTTCTCATTTGTTTTCAGTGCACCTCCCTTTTGTCCTATCTCTTCCAATGACTCATTTTTTGAAGATTAAATCCAGGTTGCACATGTGACCTATTTCTTTCTGATTCTATTAATTTGGATCACCCCTGGTTCTGCTGCCGTGCGATCTGGAAGAATGATTTTTATTGCCACCTAATGTATTCAATATTGATATATTTTATATGAACCATTAATAATACAATGCATTTGAACTGCTCAATATCAGCTGCCATCTTTTATATATTGAAATAGAGTGAGCAAGAAGTTGTAATTCTAGTGTAGTCTCAGTATATTGCACATGAAGGAACTAAAAAATAAGTTCAGATCTAGTTTTGGCCAAGTAAAAATGATTGAACTAAAAGGGTATCTCTCTTACACACTCCTGATTGTGGAGATAACGGCGTGAGCACAGTAAGAAGTCTAACAACACCAGGTTAAAGTCCAACAGGTTTGTTTCGAATCACTAGCTTTTGGAGCAGGATGCCCAACAATGCAGAATCACCGAGCAGAAACTTATAGCCAAGTTCCGCACACATGATTATGGCCTCAACTGGGACCTTGCATTACATTCATCCCCCACCATCTGGCCTGGACGTGCGAAATCCTACCAACTGTCCTGGCTTGAGACAATTCACACCTCTTTAACCTGTGATTATCCCTCTCTCCAGTTTCTCCGTCTGGACCTGTGAAGACTTAATTACCTGCAAAGACTCGCATTCAAAGTATCGTCTTGCATCATTGACTTTGTCTATATATATGTTTCTGGAAGCCACCTCTTCATTCACCTGAGGAAGGAGCTGTGTTCCGAAAGCTAGTGCTTCAAAACACACCTGTTGGACTTTAACCTGGTGTTGTAAGACTTCTTACTGTATACTCCTGATTGGTTGCCTGCTCAAGACAATGAGTAATTAAGTTGTACAGACCAGAAAAGGGATGAGCTGAGACCTGGGAGCGAACTTTCAAAGGGTTGTGGGCTCAGGACCCAGAAATAGAACAATTAAAGAGCTATTGAGCTGAGTGAAAAGCCAACTGACTGCCTATTTCCGTCGTCCACTTCAGTTTTCGCTCGCCACACAGGAAAAATGTTGCGAGCGAGATACGTCAAGTATGAGGAGGTGGTAAAAGGGTGGATGTATAGGTCTGCAAATGGAGCCATGGCTGCATGCAGAAGCAGAGGCTGCTGCTGAAGTTGGGAGCATTTGGCTGTTAGTAGAATTTGTTTGTTCAGTTCTTATACACTGACATAGTCATTGCGGAGAGAGTGAGAGGGAGAGAGAACCTTTAGATTAGTGACCGGAACTGACTTCAGGTTCACGGCCTAACTCCTCTCCATGTTGACGTGCTGCCCTAGATGGCTGATTTAGGGTGGATCCCTCCAAACCAACCCCAATGCTGTTTGACAGGATTTCCCACCAGCTGGCTGCTAAATTGCTGGATAGTATTTGATTTAACATGCTGGATAAATGCTGGGACCTCACTGTTTACAATTTATATAAATTACTTGGATGAAGCAATTGGAGGAATGGTTGCTAAATTTACTGATGAGCCAAAGACAGGTAGGAAAGTAAATTGTGAAGAAGACACAAGGAGGCTAAAAAAATAGATAGATAGGTACGTGAGTGGGCAAAGATCTGGCAAATGGAGTATAATGTGGGAAAATTTGAAATTGTCCATTTTGGCAGGAAGAATAAAAAGAAGGCTTCTTCCTTAAGGGGTTGCAGAGCTCTGAGATTGTTTTTATTCGTTCTTGGCGTCACTAGCTGGTCCAGCATTTGTTTCCCATCTCTAATTTCAATTGAACGGAGTGGCTTGCAAGGCCATTTCAGCGAAGGGCAGTGAAGTGGGTCTGGACTCCCATGAAGGCCAAACCGAGTAAGGACGGCAGATTTCCTTCCGTGAAGGACATTAGTGAACCAGATGGGTTTTTACGACAATTGGTAATGGTTTCATGGTCAACTCTAATTCAATCTATAGGTTTGCAGACGATACGACTATGGTGGGTCGTATCTCAAACAACGATGAATCAGACTACAGAAGGGAGATAGATCATTTGGTTGCATGGTGTACTGAAAACAACCTCTCACTAAATGTTGGAAAGACCAAGGAACTGATCATCGACTTCAGGAAGTGTAGTATGACCCTTGTCAATGTACTTTGTTGATTATTCTTTTGTGTACTATGTATGTACTGTGTACGTTCCCTTGGCCGCAGAAAAATACTTTTCCCTGTACTTCGGTACATGTGACAATAAATATCAATCAATACCAATCAATCATTATACTTTTAATTCCAGATTTTTATTAAATTCAAGTTTCACCACCTGCCATGGTGGGATTCAAACCTGGGACCTCAGAGTATTACCCTGGGTCTCTGGGTTACTAGTCTAGTGACAATACCACAAAACCGCTACCTCCCCTAAATGAGGCGATGATGTCTTATATAAACTGATTCACCTGGCCATGAAGAGGTAACGAGGATTGCTATATTGTCATGTGTGAGAAAAGATAGTATTTTTTAATAAACATTTTATTGAGGTATTTATGGTTTATAACAGTAACAGAAGAAACAGTGTACATACAAATATAAACATAATGCAAAAGCCATCTTCCTCTCTCACAGGTCCCACCTTTTCTAGCCTGCTACTCTACACTAAAGTACCAGGGAAGCAAAGGCCAGAACGTCTGCCTCTTTCTTCTCCTGGATTCTCAGGTCATCCGACACTCTGAAAATCACCACCTCTGGACTTGGCGCCACCCTTGTTTTCAATGCTTTGGATATGATGTCCGCAAACCCCTGCCAGAATCCCCTACGCTTCGGGCATGTCCAGAACATGTGAACATAGTTCGCTGGCCCTCCCGCACATCTTCCACCCCAAAGAACCTGCTCATTCGAGCCACTGTCATGTGAGCCCGGTCAATGACCTTGAACTGTATCAGGCTGAGCCTGGCACATGTTGTGGACGCGTTAACCCTACTCAACACATCCGCCCAGAGACCATCCTCTAACTCTCCACCTAACTCCTCTTCCCATTTGTGTCTCAGCTCCTCGGTCTGTGTTTCCTCTGACCCCATAAGCTCCTTATAAATGTCCGAAACCCTTCCTTCTCCCACCCACACTCTGGAAACTACCCTGTCCTGTATCCCCCTTGGTGGTAGGAGCAGGAAGGTTGAGACCTGCCTGCGTAGGAAGTCTCGCGTCTGCAGGTACCTAAATTCATTCCCTCCCATCAGTTCAAATTTCACCTTCAGTTCCTTCAAGCTGGGAAAGCTCCCTTCTATAAACGTATCGCCCATCCTCTCGATCCCAGCTCTCTGCCACCTCGGGAACCCTCCATCTAAGCTCCCCAGGTCAAACCGGTGATTATTGCAAATTAGGGACCAGACCGATGCTCCCTCTGCTCCCACATGTTTCCTCCATTGCCCCCAGACTGGCTCCGATGCTTCGAGGCCTACCTGGACTCCTCAGAGACCCCCATCCTGGGGCCACGCAAGCTGCGCCTACTCCACGCCCGGATGAGTCACAGAATCTCCGCCACGCTCGAAAAGGCGACGACTTATGAAGAGGTGGCCGAGCTACTCCGCAAGCGGTTCGCCAAGCCTATCAACGAGGTGCACGCCAGGCATCTGCTCTCTACCTGCCGGCAGCGCTCGGGGGAATCGTGCTACTTCTGCGGGCAGGGCCAGCACCCACGCCCACGCTGCCCAGCCCGCTCCGCGATCTGCAGCGACTGCGGGAAGAAGGGGCATTTTGCGAGGGTCTGCCTGGCTGGCCAAAAGACCCAGGGGCCAGAAGAACAAAGAACATCCGGCCTGAAAATCAGGCTTTCAGGCCCGCAGACCTCGCAATGCGGCTGCGCACCGACCCGACACCCCCCTTCTGACACGTCATCAGCCTCGTGAGAATCATGGGGGCGGCCATCTTCTCCACCCGACACGCGCAGCCGGGGGCGGCCATTTTACGAGTCCGGCTCGGCTGAGGACTCCGACTACCCGCAAGGTGGTGCGATCACCCTCAACCAAACTCGGCCAAAAGACCTATAGAACTCTATGATGCAGGTCCAGGTCAACGGGCACGACACTGCATGCCTCTTCGACTCCGGGAGCAGGAAGAGCTTTATCCATCCTGAAATGGTACGGCGCTGCTCCCTGCGCACTCATCTCGCGTCCCAAACCATAGCCCTTGCATCCGGGTCCCACTTGGTACAAATCAAGGGGTACTGTATCGCGGATCTCTCGATCCAGGGCGCCAAATACACCCGTTTCAAATGTTATATCCTTCCCCACCTCTGTGCCCCCCTGCTGCTCGGACTGGATTTCCAGTGCAGCCACCGAAGCCTGACACTGAAGTTCGGCGGACCCTTGCCCCCCCTCAATGTCTGCTGCCTTGCGACACTGAAAGTCGCACCCCCCTTGTTATTCACGAACCTCACTCCCGACTGTAAGCCAGTCGCCACCAGGAGCCGGCGGTACATGCCCAAGATATGACTTTTATCAAGTCAGAGGTCCAGCGTTTACTGGGAGAAGCGGTCATCGAGGCTAGCAACAGCCCTTGGAGAGCACAAGTGGTGGTAGTCTGGTCCGGGGATAAGAAACGGATGGTCGTAGATTATAGCCAGACCATAAACCGATTCACGCAGCTTGATGCGTACCCCCTTCCTCGCATCGCGGAAATGGTAAATCGGATCGCCCAATACCGAGTATTTTCCACGGTCAACCTCAAATCCGCCTACCACCAGCTCCCCATCCGACCAAAAGACCGCCCCTATACCGTCTTCGAAGAAGCCGGCTGGCTCTTCCACTACCTCAGGGTCCCCTTCGGCGTCACAAATGGGGTCTCCGTCTTTCAAAGGGCGATGGATCAAATGGTGGACCAGTACGGTTTGTGGGCTGCATACCCGTACTTGGACAATGTCACCATCTGCGGCCATGACCAGCAGGACAACGACGCTAACCTCTAAAAGTTCCTCTAGACCGCCCGAGCCCTTAACCTGACCGATAATGAGGAAAAATGCGTTTTCTACACAACCCGGCTAGCCATCCTCGGCTATGTCATGGAAGGCGGGGTCCTAGGTCCCGACCCCGACCGCATGCGCCCCCTTAAGGAACTCCCCCTCCCCCGCAGCCTCAAGGCCCTCAAAAGGTGCTTGGGGCTCTTCTCCTACTACGCCCTGTGGGTCCCCAAGTATGCGGACAAAACCCGCCCACTCATAAAGACCACCATTTTTCCCCTCTTGGCCGAGGCTCAATTGGCCTTCAACCGCATCAAGGCCGATATCGTCAAGGCCGCTATGCACACGGTGGACGAAACTATCCCCTTCCAGGTAGAGAGCGATGAATCAGACATTGCCCTGGCAGACCAGTAGCGTTCTTCTCCCGGACCCTCACCGCCTCCGAGGTTCGACACTCTGCAGTCGAGAAGGAGGCACAAGCCATTGTGGAGGCTGTGCGGCACTGGAGACACTACCTAGCCGATAGGAGGTTCACCCTTGTCACCGACCAATGGTCAGTCGCCTATATGTTCGATAACACGCAACGGGGCAAAATTAAAAATGATAAAATTTGAGGTGGAGGACCGAACTCTCCACCTACACGTACGATATCAAGTATTGTCCACGGGAGCTCAACGAGCCCCCAGATGCCCTGTCGCGCGGCACATGCGCCAATGCGCAGGACGACCGCCTGCAAGCCATCCACAAGGACCTCTGCCACCCGGGGGTTACCCGGCTCGTCCATTTTATCAAGTCCCGCAACCTACCTTACTCAACCAAGGAGGTCAAGGCCATGATCAGGGCCTGCCAGATCTGTGCGGAGTGCAAACCGCACTTCTACCGGCCAGACAAGGTTCAGCTCGTGAAGGCCTCGGGGCCCTTTGAGCGACTGAGCGTGGACTTCAAGGGGCCCCTCCCGTCCACCAATCGTAATGCCTATTTCCTCACCATTATCGATGAGTTCTCACGTTTCCCATTCGCCATTCCCTGCCCCGACATGACCTCAGCCACCGTGATTAAGGCACGGCACAGCATCTTCACTCTGTTCGGTTTCTCCGCTTATATCCACAGCGACCGGGATACATCGTTCATGAGCGATGAACTGCGTCAGTATCTGCTCAGCAAAGGCATCGTCTTGAGCAGAACGACTAGTTATAACCCGCGGGGAAACGGGCAAGTGGAGAGGGAGAACGCAACAGTGTGGAAGGCTGTCCTTCTGGCCCTATGGTCGAGAAGTCTCCCAACTGCCTGTTGGCAGGAGGTCCTGCCCGATGCCCTACACTCCATTAGGTCGCTCCTCTGCATGGCCACGAATGAGACCCCGCACAACTGATTGTTTGTCTTCCCCAGGAAGTCTACCTCCGGGGTCTCGCTTCCACCTTGGCTGACGGCTCCGGGACCTGTTCTACTCCGGAGGCACACGAGGAGCCATAAAACGGACCCCCTGGTCGAAAAGGTCCGATTACTCCACGCCAACCCGTCACGCCTACGTCGAGTACCCCGACAGCAGGCAACATACGGTTTCCCTCCGGGATCTGGCACCCGTTGGATCCCCCACTACAGACGCCCCTTCCCGCGCCGCTCCCCTGCAGGACCCGGCACCCCGTACAACACACCTCCTCCCGGCCCCACCTCCCGTTGGTGAGCACCTACCTTTACACACCCCTCCGGCATCGGCACCGCTACCCCCGGCCCCGCCTATTCTCCCTGCGACCTGTTCCCCTGCCCCGACCCGGACCGAAGCTCCGACCGCCGTGCTCCCGGACGTACCCTCAACCAGGACGTCCGTGTCCGCCGCACCACCGACCGCCGCACCACCACCCGAACTGAGGAGGTCGATGAGGACGATCCGGCCACCGAGACGGATGGACTTTTGATGGCACTTCACCCCCGCCAGACTCTTTTTTAAACAGGGGTTGAATGTGATGAACAGTTACTGTAACACTGTACCCTTGTCATCAGGTAAGGTGATGTCCCCTTTAAGACCGGGCTTGGAACCCTAGGGAACTCCGCCTCCGGCTCCGCCCATCTGGGAGCCATATATAAGGGGCCGCCTTGTGGGCAGTGCAGCACTTAACACACGTCTCGACACTAGTCTAGTTCTTAGTTTATTAAAGCCTTCTTTACTGTTTACACTCTAAGCGTCATTATTGAGGGTACCACAACCACCTAAATTGAAAAGTGCAGCAGATAGATGGGAACACGACCATGTGCAAGTTCCCCTCCAAGCAACACACCATCCTGACTTGCAACGATGTCAACGGTTCAAGAAGGCAGTTCACCACCACCATTTCTGGACACTGGAAATAGAGAGAAACTGTGCCCACTCGTGAAAGGATTGAGATCAAGAGGGCGCAGATTTTAAGTAATTGGTAAAAGAAGCAAACACGACATGAGGGAAAACTTTTTCGTGCATTGAGCGGTTAAGGTCTGGAATGCGTTGCCTGAGAGTGTGGGGGACATATGTTCAACTGAAGGATTCAAAAGGTAATTAGACTGTTAATTGAAAAGAAAGAATGTGCAGGCTTATGGGGAGAAGGTGGTAGAATAACGCTAAGTGAATTGCTCACTCGGAGAGTGGGTGCAGACACGATGGGCAGAATGGAGTATTGCTGCGCTGTAGCAATCCTATGATGCTGTGATTCTCAAGAGCAATTAGGGATGAACAATAAATACTGGCCTTGGCTGCGACACTCACACACGGAGTACGGATAATAAAGGGAAGTCCTCACCTCCACATCCACCAGTTCATGCTGACAGGTGCTGCGCTTCAAAGAACTCAATGTAACTTACTGTCAGTGCAGCAGCACTGAAAGTCCAGGAAACTCCTGAGCTGATTCACCACTGGCACTCACTTTGACCGATGCAAATGAGGTCTGTGTTGTCTAAGTGGGCAGATTGCAGGAACATTCAAATTTGTAAGAGAATACGGAGGATGAAGTTGAAATATTTACAAGCAGCAGAAATACCATCAACCTGAACCTGTTTGCTGAGGAACTTCCTGCAAATTTCCTGCGTGGCACATATGTTGCAAATGCCGAGTAAATACACCTCCTCTCTTGTCGAGGACAAATAGGTTGTTCAAAAATAAATTGTCCTGGGGTTAGCTGTTTTCCAAGTGATCAGGTTAATAAATAGAGGAACATGTAGTTCCGGGAATCGCATGGGATGATTTAATTACATCACTGATAACATCTGCTATTAAAATATAAAATATTGCTATAAGACGAGAACCGTAAAATTTCATAGTCCTGCTCTGCAGCAGATGTAAGAGCATAAATATTCTCCAACAAAAAACACAGCTGCAGTTCCACAATCAGAAAATGACTGGCATTTGTTCTCTTCCTTTTCTATCATGTGCTACAGAAGTGCCCATTACTTCCGGAATGAACTATATAGAATTACTTTTGCTCTGGTGGGGATCTTCAGCATTGAAAAGGGACATCTCAAAGTGCAACTTGTCGAACAATAAAAGACTGGAACAATACATTCTGATACACCAGATCAGCAGGACAGGAGTGCAAGTGTTCAGGATTTTTGAGGAACAGGTTTATGACTGATGGCAGGAAGTATTTCTTTACTGAGAGAGTGATCAGCGGATGGAAGGGTGAATGATGACAGGTTTAATTTATGAAACAACAGATGGGAAGGTTGATAGTTTGGAAGGATGAGATCAAATGGATTGAAATATCTTCTTCTTACAAACCAGTCTTGTGATCTTCTGTAGCATTTCCAATAAGCACTTAATTAATGGACATGAGAGGAATCCCTTGGCAAGATGCTTGCAATATATTAAAGTAATACTCTGGATCAAGGCCCACAGATGTTATCTTTTCAGCATTCGTGTGGAAAATGTAACTCTAATTATAAATTAATTATCTTCAAGTCCGACCACATGATGTTTGGCCCCCTGGCCAGGAGACTATTTTCATGACTTTCAATTTTTTAATGCTTTGCCTCAACTACCGTGAACATCTTCTGCTCACGCAAAGCAATAAGGAGTGCTGGAAAAGTAGTTCTGACTGGAAAAACAAATTGATTTTCTAGCTCAAGTGGAAACCGACATGAAACAAAAAACAAAAGATATCGGCCCCTCCTCCCACTCTAATTCACTTGCTACATGCTCTCTGTCGTCTTTTTACAGAAACACCAATAAACATAGAAATCAGTTGTACAAACAAGTGCAAAGTAAATTCGCTCTCCAGATTTTCCAGATTGAACGTTTTCCCTCGTATCAATATGAAAATCAATAAAATCCAGAGGGAGATACAAAGGAATGCATCAGCAGTTCTTTTGTTCTGTCCTCTGTCTGTTTTCCATAGGTGTGTGATTATCATTTGTGATGTATTAGATGGTGTAGGATCCTTTCACTCTTAAATTTATAGCTTTGAACAATATTTGCGTCGTGAGAGAGAGCAAAAGATATACTCTAGAAGAAAGCTCATCATGCTCCTAGCACAATCTTACAGAATTAGAGGACAGACAAATATAGCTATTCAATGCAAATTGGATATGGTGTAACTTGCAAACATCAATGCATTTTATAGACAGATAATGATAAATGTCTTGGTTTATCAGCCAAACTGGAATGCTACGAATTCCAAAATGCATAAATTTAATTTACTGCCACCAAGTTAAGACACTTAATCAATATTAGATGGAATTATTCATTGCAATTGCCTCAGTGACTAAACTTTACATATGGTTATACATGTGAATGAATGCTAATTAAAATGATACCATATGCTGCTGGCAGTAAAAGAATAAAATGCAGATCAGGAGAAGATGCGGATGGCCATGTTTCTGTCAACTTAAACTGCTTATGTTAAGCAGTTCAATAATAACATCAAAAATATTAACTGTTTTAGACATTGTACGGGATTCTCCGACCCCCCTTCGGGTCGGAGAATCCCTGTGGGGGGGGGATCCCTGTGAATCCCGCCTGACGCCAGCTGCCGTATTCTCCGGCGGCGGTTTTTGAGCTAGGGCAGGGTTCGTGCCATGCCAGTCGGGGGCCTTGGCAGTGGATCCCCCAGCAATTCTCCGGGCACCGATGGGCCGAGTGGCTGTCCGTTTTTGGCCAGTCCCGCCGGTGTGGGTTACACATGGTCCCACACGGTGGGACCTGGCAGTTAAGTCGGCTGGGGCAGTCCTCGGGGCGGGGGTGGGGGAGGTGCGGGGGGGACTCCGATCCCAGGGAGGCCCCTACGGTAGCCTGGCCCACATTCAGGGCACTCCTTCCTTCTGCGCCGGCCCCTGTAGGGCTCCGCTATGGCCGGCGCGGAGAAGACAACGTTCTGCACATGCGCCAAAATACGTCAGTCGGTTTGCGCATGCACGGGGTTCCGTGCATGCGTGAGATCACGCCGGCCCTTCGACGCATGCGCGAACCCGCGCAGTCATTGAGAATTCCGCACTTTCGGGGGCTGTTGACGCCGGAGTGGTTGCCGCCGGTTGTCCCGCCGGGATGGGGACTTAGTCCCCAGAAGGGAGAATTCCGCTGCTTGTCTTTAAGGTAATAGGAAGACCCAAGATCCTCCACAGGACCGTTATGAAGCATAATTGGGCACGGAGACACACAGAGCTGTGGTAAAGCAGGTGACAAAAGACAAAGGGCACAATCTAACTAAATAGGTTTCAAGTGGTAGCGAGCGGGAATCACCGGGTGCTTCTCGACAGTGGACCCGGCCGTCACTGGTATCTAATGTTAATTACTTAATGATGGGCTTCACTATACAAATGATTGTCCTGCCAGCTGACTCACCGGGACCACGCCTGGCAGCTCCCCACTAACAAAGGGGAGCAGCACAAATCGATCCTACAGACCAAACCCCAGACAGCACGCAGCCGCGCCTCCATGCACACCAGCTCCCGGATTCGGAGATGCTGACTTTGCCGGACTGATGGATGCGGTGCAATCCAGATGGGATATTCTATTTGCCTGGGGCGGTGGGAGGGTCAGCCACAAGTCTGCCAGTGCCGCCTGAGAGGCAGTGACAACAGGCATCAGCTTGGGGACCTCCAGGGGGACTGCCGTCCAGTGCTGCGAGAAGCTCAGCGACCTCCTCCGGGCTGCAAGGTTAGTTGACATCGGCCTCCTGGCACTGGTCCCGCCTGCTACCTCCCCCCCCCCCCCCCCCAATGACCCTGGGCTTGGCAATCCCCCCAGCACAATACTGCGGCGTGCCCCAGCCCACCCTTGTACGCACCAGCACACCCGACCCATGCCCAGCACTGGTGCAGACATTGAGGAGCTGCAAGGGCTGGCAGGGCATCCAGAGTTCAATCCATCTACCCCTCCGTCCCGAGATGCCCCACAAGGCCTACGAGTACCAACCGGGCAGAGGGAGCGCTGCATGCCAAATCAGAGCCTCCCCACAGGGTGATGATGGCGCTCACCAGCTCTCCCGGGTCTGCCACCACCGTTCCCTCGCCACCCCCCGCTCCCGGTAGCCCCCCCAGCATTCCAGGCTCCCAGCTACAAGACTGGGACAACCCCCCTTGCCCAAGCCATACCACGTGCAGGTGATGGGTGTGTGTGCTGTCAGCAGACATACAGGAGACAGGCTATGGCATAGATTGAGGGGCACCAGAACTCAGCTCACTGCAGGTTACCATCATCCTCCTGCCTTGTATATTGTTCCGCTGACAGTGCCGACACGGGTCCATCACCCTGCAGTGATTTAACACATATCCAGGGAGGGTGGAACGGTAATTGGAAGGGGGGGGAGGGATTAGGTGATGGCTAGAGGGGTGCTTAGCGGGATGACTGGGGGGTGGAAGGGGGAGAGGGAGACGTAGCTTCTTCCCCACAGCTACAAGACTCCTCAATGACTCCCCCTCGGACTGATCTGTCCCCAGTAAGAACACTATTCGTGACGCCCTATGCTGCTCTTGCTCATATATTTGCTTTGTTTGGCCCCTTGTTCCGCACTGTAACCAATCACTGTTTGTCAATGTACCATTTGTCAATGTACTCTGTTGATTATTCTTCTGTCTAAGGTGGGTCAAGAGTGATGGGGAGAAGTTGGTAGGGTAATGGGTAGAGGCAGCACAGTGGTGCCCCTAGAGAAGGGGTTACTGGAAGGTGGTACGCTTGATCTTGTGGGATCTAGGCAGCTCGCCAATTCGTTAGAAGTGGCCTCCCGTAACGTCCAGTCCTACGCCCCTGACCGCGCGGCACCCTCATGGGCATCGTGGGCCCCACCAGCTGCCGACTCGAGCTCACCGCAAGCCTGCGCCGGGCGGCAGCCAGCCAACTCTGGGGGGCCCAAGTGCTATTTTTGCGGGCAAAACAAACACCCCAGGCAGCGCGGCGCGGAGCGCGACCTGCAACGGCTTTGGGAAGAAGGGACACTTTGTTTCCATTTGCCAGGACCGGTCGGTCGCCGCTGTTTCCAGGCCCGGCGTTCCTACACCACCCACGTGTGACCCAAGGGCGCCACCATTTTCCCCTTTGCAAGCCACGTACGGCCCATTGGCGCCGCCATCTTCGGCGCCATTTTGGACGGCGCCTCAGGTCCCCTGCTCGTCTGGCCATTCATCGTCTGCTGCTACCTCCACCACCGCTGACCAGCGCGGGAACTCCCAGCATCTGCCGCAGCTCGCCTCTATCATCCTGGATCAGTCCCGGCCCCGCAACCTCGCGACCGCGACAACGACGGTGAAGATCGATGGGCACGAGACGACCTGCCTCTTTGACTCCGGGAGCACCGCGAGCTTCATCCACCCCACTACGGTAAGGCGCTGCTCCCTCTCGGAATACCCCGTCATCCAGAAAATCTCCCTGGCCTCCAGATCCCATTCTGTGGAAATCAGCGGGGTACTGCATCGCGCCCCTCACCGTCCAAGGCATAGTGTTCAGCAACTTCCGGCTCTACGTCCTCCCCCACTTCTGCGCTGCCCTGTTACTCGGCCTGGACTTTCAGTGCCATCTCCAAAGCCTAACCTTAAAATTCAGCAGACCCCTACCCTACCCTCACTATCTGCGGCCTCACGACCCTTAAGGTCGATCCACCTTCCCTGTTTGCGAACCTCACCCCGGATTGCAAACCGTCGCTACTAGGAGCAGACGGTACAGTGCCCAGGACAGGACCTTCATCAGGTCAGAGGTCCAATTGCTTCTGCGGGAGGGGGTCATTGAGGCCAGCAACAGCCCCTGGAGAGCTCAAGTGGCAGTAGTAAAGACTGGGGAGAGGCACAGGATGGTCATTGACTACAGTCAGACCATCAACCGGTCCGACCCCATGCGCCCCCTCATGGAACTCCCACTCCCCCACGGCCCCAAGGCCCTGAAACGATGCCTGGGGTTTTTCTCCTATTACGCCCAGTGGGTCCCTAATTATGCGGACAAGGCCCGCCCACTCATTCAGTCCACAGTTTTCCCCCTGTCGGCTGAGGCCCACCAGGCCTTCAACCGTATCAAGGCAGACATCGGCAAGGCCACGATGCACGCGGTCAATGAGTCCCTCCCCTTCCAGGTGGAGAGCGATGCATCAGACGTAGCTCTGGCCGCCACCCTCAACCAGGCATTCTTTTCCCGTGCCCTCCATGCCTCCGAAATTGGGCACTCCTATGTCGAAAAGGAGGCCCAAGCCATTGTGGAAGCTGTGCGGCACTGGAGGCATTACCTGGCTGGCAGGAGATTCACTCACCTCACTGACCAACGGTCGGTGCCTTCATGTTCAATAACACACAGCGGGGCAAGATCAAAAATGACAAGATCTTGAGGTGGAGGATCGAGCTCTCTACCTATAACTTTGAGATCTTGTATCGCCCGGGGAAGCTCAATGAGCCCCCTGATGCCCTATCCCGCGGTGCATGTGCCAGCGTACAAGTGGACCGACTCCTGGCTCTCCACTATGACCTCTGCCACTCGGGAGTCACCCGGATCTTCCATTTCATCAAGGCCCGCAACCTGCCCTATTCCATTGAGGAGGTCAGGACCGTCACCAGAGACTGCCAAGTCTGTGTAGAGTGCAAGCCGCACTTCTACCGGCCAGATCGAGCGCACCCAGTGAAGGCCTCCAGCCCCTTTGAACACCTCAGCATGGACTTCAAAGGGCCCCTTCCCTCCACCGACCGCAACATGTACTTTCTGAATGTGATTGATGAGTACTCCCGGTTCCCTTTCACCCTCCCATGCCCCGATATGACTTCTGCCACGGTAATTAAAGCCCTGCACAGCATCTTCACTCTGTTCGGTTTCTCCACCTACACAGTAGGCGGAGTCCGGGCATTCTTCCTCTGGATCCGTTGTGCTGCCAGGATCAGAATCCTGTAATCGTTGTTGCACACTCTGAACGCTCTGTCGTCAGAATTAGGAGCGCTGGCCCCTGACTGGTGGTGCAGACCTGCACAAGGCTGCACAGTGTCCAGGCTTCCCGCAGTTTAAACATAGCCTGCCTCTTGCAGGGAAGCGTTTCTTTAAGTGGGCATTGCCACAGTTCGAGCACGTCATGACATCGGAGTCCTGACGCTTCGCGCGTCATCGCACACGCGCAGTGTGGGTGTCGGCCGCTTCGTTATACCGTTCGCATCGCGCATGCGTGGGGCCCCGGGAAAAGCGCACAAAATGGCCGCTTTCATCAATGCTGAGGTGCTGTATCCGGGAGATGGCCTGCACACTCTCTGCCTCGTGGGAGGCAAGTTTCTTATTTTCAGCCGACTTGTACTGGGCATAGTGATTTTTGGCGTGCTCATGCACTGTGCATGTTTCAATCGCGACTGGCAGGGTCATATGCTTAATTTTCAGTAGCTGCTCTCTCAGAGGATCAGAATGAACTCCAAAAACGATTTGGTCTCTGATGGAGTCAGCAATATCACCAAAGTTGCAGAACAGCGCTAGCAGGCGGAGGTTAGTTAAGGAGTTGAAAGATTTATCTTTACCTTGTAGACGCTGTGTGAATATGTAGCGCTCGAAGATTTCATTGGTGTCCACTTCACAGTGACTGTCCAGGATGGTCTGAAACTTTGTCTTGTCCTAGCCTTCGGTGAAGTGAAAAGAGTTGAAGAGTTTGATGGCTTGATCGCCGCTGTTGAGAGGAGAAGCGCAATATTTCTTGCATAAGGTGCACCCACGAGGTCTGAAGCTTCGATGTACAGCAGAACCTTTTGCTTGAATGTCCGCCAGTTGCCACTGAGATTGCCGGAGGTCCTGAGCTGATGAGGAGCCTGAATCTTCTCCATGGTGCCGGGATACATTCGCTGGTCGTCCCGGAATGGACTGAGGTAAACTATCTAGATTAAGAAGTCTCCTGGTAGCATCATGTGTTATGTACTCTGGGATAACACAGGATGCAACTGGATGCAGCTTTAACCAAAAGATACTCCAGACCTTGAAGATTGTTCAATCTGATTTATTAAACCAGTAGCACAGTTAGCACAGTTCTCTATGAGTTCGACTCTCTGCTAACCTAAGTGTGGTTACTCTGTCTGACTGAACCAGACTAGCTCTTAGCCACAGGCTGGAGGTGAGATACTGTACATACACCCTGACTCACTCTGTAGATGTTCATCAGTGGAAAGAGATGGAGTGTGAGAGCATCGTGCCTTTTATAGCGAGAAACCACCCCTGAGTGTCCTGCCTGCTCATTGGTCATGTCCTGTTCTCTGTGTTCATTAGCTGCCTGTCTGTATATCATTTTCTGCATGTCTGCATATCAAGACTGTGTCCTTATCCAGAGGTGAGCAAACATTAATGCTGGAGGCACCTTTGTATGTCCTGGGATGTGGTTGCTCATATCTGCCAGTTCCTCCAGCACAAACTGCGGCTCTGGAGGAATAATGTGGAGCTACTGACCAACAATGAGTGAATAGCTGTCTGGGTGGAGTTTAAATATGAAACCAGGATTGTTGATCCCTAGAAGCAACAATGAGCTGGGGAGATCGCGCAGGTTCAGCTGTCCCACTGCCAGTGGGAATCGCTCTGACCACCCTGCCCACTAGACTCCAGAATGGAAGATTCAGCTCCATGTTTGAGATGAAAGTCAGTAACATTTTCAAAATTTACTGAAGGCCAGAGGACTGCAAAAGCTACTTCTAAAAAGTTGTGGAACAGCAAGTTAAATTCGACATTCAAAAAATTCAAATACACATGAATGAAGGGCAGACTCTTCAAAAGACAATGTTTGGCTACCAAAGATTGTCAGGCAATTTCCTAAGAGACATCTTGGGCGAAATTCTCCGGAAATGGCGCGATGGCGCCCAAAACGGCGCAAATCAGTCGGGCATCGCACCGCCCCAAAGGTGCGGAATGCTCCGCATCTTTGTGGGCCGAGCCCCAACCTTAAGGGGCTAGGTCAGCGCCGGACGAATTTCCGCCCCGCCAGCTGGCGAAAAAGACCTTTGGTGCCCCGCCAGCTGGCGCTGAAATGACATCTCCGGGCGGCGCATGCGCGGGAGCGTTAGCGGCCGCTGACAGCATTCCCGCGCATGCGCATTGGAGGGAGTCGCTTCCACCTCCGCCATGGTGGAGACCGTGGCGAAGGCGGAAGGGAAAGAGTGCCCCCATGGCACAGGCCCGCCCGCGGATCGGTGGGCCCCGATCGCGGGCCAGGCCACCGTGGGGGCACCCCCCGGGGCCAAATCGCCCCGCGCCCCCCCCAGGACCCCGGAGCCCGCCTGCGCCGCCTTGTCCCGCCGGTAAGGTAGGTGATTTAATTTACGCCAGCGGGACAGGCATTTTAGCGGCGGGACTTCGGCCCATCCGGGCCGGAGAATCGCGCGGGGGGCCCGCCAACCGGCGCAGCGCGATTCCCGCTCCCGCCGATTATCCGGTGCCGGAGACTTAGGCAACCGGCGGGGACGGGATTCACGCCAGCCCCCGGCGATTCTCCGACCCGGCGGGGGGTCGGAGAATCTCGCCCCTTATTCTGAAGAGCACTGCTATGTTTCAAATGCGTTTTTTTTCCTTCTGTGCAATGTGCATGGATAGTGTGAAATCACGGTACATAAATAATCTTAGCCACCAATATTAGTCTGCAGTTCCCAAAATGCCCTTTGTGTGATACAGCTGCAGTGATCTGCATATATCATTTACAATGCCAATGCAGAATGCTTCCATTTCCAGTGCCGGTGGACTCATATAAGACATTTCAATGTTTCTATTTTGTCTCCACAGATGAAACAAATAAGTCGATGTCCCACTTTAGGGCATGCATTCTAGGTTGAAATTTTTAGCGAATGCTGTGGTCAGTAGCAGGGGCGCTGAGAGTCCTTAAATAAAGTTCCCATGTGCTTGCTCTGATGAATGTAAATGTTAACGTATGGCACAACTCATTGATGAATCGGGCGTGCTCGTTGTGTCTGTAAAATTTTGTTTCTGTGCGTGAACAGTTTTGTAATGCATGTTACCTTTGTTTAGCTCACCAGGTGCTGATTTGACATGGTAAAAGGTGTGTGCTGTACCTTCCACGGTGCTGCCCAGCCCTGCAACATAAGGGGTTTAGCAGGACCATGGAGCAGGGTTCTCCAGTCTCCAACGCCGAAATTGCGTTCGCCGATCAGCCAGAGAACCTACGTTGGTGCCGAAATCGGGAGCGGAGCCGCTTTTGCGATGTGCCACCCCTCCAAAACGGCGTACACTAGGAGTATGCTGCACGCTGTCGGGATGGCTAAGGGGGTTACCTGAGACTCTCCCCCCGATGCTCTGCCCGACAGCATCGGTCGCGTGTGGTATTTATTTTCGGAAACTTGGCGTGGTGGCTGCGGACTAAGTCCTTGCACCGCCACAGCCATGGGGGTGTGGGAGGGAACCGATCCGCGGCAGGGGGGGGGGAGCTTTGGCTGGGCCTGGTAGCACTGGTGGGGCATAGTCCGGGGGTGGCGCGACTGGCCAAAGGGGGTCACTATTTGGAGGTCAGGTCCATGTGCGGCCGTGCCATGTTACACGGCGCGACCAATGCAGGCCGCCGCCATGCACATGCGCGGCCACGGACCTGGCATTTCTCCGGCTATATCCACAGCTAGAACCGGGTGCTCTACGCTGCGTGCCTGTCATAATACCCACGCATGTATATAATGAAGTGCAGACAGGCAGTGATTGTCACACAGGATGACCAGTAAGCACACAGCACAGTGCAGCCAATCACCAGACAGGACACCACCACTATAAAGCCAGAGGGCACTAGGTTTCCTGCTCTCTCTGGACCCAGCCACTGAGACAGTCCGAGTCCAAGAGCTAGCACAGTGCAAATACCATGCGGCTAGTTTGGTGTCTGGTCAGGCTAGTACAAGGTCTCCAGTCAGTTCAGTATAGTGTTGACCCACAGTTAAATATGTATGTTAGTTCTGTCGTTCAATAAAACCGTGTTGGATCTTCTACAGTGTTAGAGGCCTGTTACTCACATCGCTGCATCAAGTGCAGTCCACACCGAACTGACCTGCCTAACACATCAGCCCCCAACAGACGGGGGAATCCGTGGCCGTTTTGCCCCATTTTTTGCGTCATAAAATGCCACCGTTCCCATGCTGGCGTCAGCATTTAGTTTCAGTATCGGAGAATCCAGCCCATTGATCCTGACCAAATTTATATCCTCAATAAAAACAAATTATTTAACAATTTGGTCATTTTCTGTGTAAATTGACCACTTTTTTCCTACATTACTGCACTTCAAGGATAATTTATAGGCTGTGGAATGCTTTCCAAAGACTGCCTGCAGACATGATATGGAGCTCAATAAATAAAAGTTCTTTCTTTCTGAGGTTTTGTACCCCACAAGAAAACCATTCCACAATACCAAGAGCACACTCCAGGATATCAAACATCATTTAAGACTAGCTTTTATCACTAGTGTGACTTTTGGGTTTGCATTAAGGTGCTTGAACATCAATGCTGTACAGAGCTAGGAGTGCAGTGTAGTGTTGCAGATCTGCAGTGTGCTACAGAAAAAAATTGCCTTTGTTTCTCATTGCTACATCTGACTCCCTTTATCACGTAAATTCCAATCTAATATAGAACCACTCTGCAAATTATACAGCCATTAGAGCCACCATGGTATTGTTGATTACTGACAACATCATATCACCTTCTGTGAAAGCACATTAACACAGACATAATTTGGTTGTTTTCATTACTGGAAATGATTTAGGTCATTCTGATTCTGGGCATTATGCAGTCAGCCCAAATGACTGGGAGTTTGCTCGGGGCTCTCAGTTTTACTATTCATTGGGTTACATGGAAATTGCAATACAAAGACAGACCATTAAACACACCTAATCCATATTTGCTGTTTAGCCTCTAAAGGGCAATGGTCTTAATCCCATGTACCTGCCCTGTACCCACGTATCTTATCCCCTGTCCTTCAACAACATAACTCACCTGTTCTTAAAGGTTGACATAGGTTCTACTTCAACCGCTAACTCCAGTTGTTCAGCCTGACAATAAATGTGTAAGAAAGTTCTCCTGTTCTCTCTCCTGAATCTCTTACATTTAATCTTACATCTATATTCTCTTCCTCTTGCAATTTGACTTGTATAATTCAACACATGCAGAGATCACTAAAAACAATGTAATCACAGTTGCATTGGATACATTGTTGGATGTTGAGCAACAAAGGATATTGAAACCAATGTGTTAAAGCCAATGCTAGTAACAATGAGGTAGAGAC
Organism: Scyliorhinus torazame; assembly: GCF_047496885.1. Classification (NCBI taxonomy): domain Eukaryota; kingdom Metazoa; phylum Chordata; class Chondrichthyes; order Carcharhiniformes; family Scyliorhinidae; genus Scyliorhinus; species Scyliorhinus torazame. The sequence continues at coordinate 237,756,646 of NC_092710.1, forward strand.
TACAGATAAATAGAATCAAAGATGAAAAAAGAGATAGAGATAGAAAAGTGACACGAGTAGAAGGGAGAAACATCAGAGAAAGACAGCAGAGAAGTAAAATGCATAGAATAATGTTAGCAATGTAAATGTTCTGTATGCTATTCACATGGATCATTATTTAGCTGATTTAGGCACCACTAGGATATCTCACCAAGAATCAGAATGCTTTTGGTATTGGGTTAAAGCACAAATCAGTTCCATCGTTAATAGTGGATCCATCTATTAAAGCAACATACTAGTATTAACAATTATGAAAGTCTTATACCTGTATAAAATAATCACACTGCAATTATCATCCACATTTCTGTTTAATGTCACCATGGAAGCCGTCACAACATGGCTAGTACGTCAAGTTATGAGGAGGAATGTATTTGGCTGAGGAGGGTACAAAACAAAGACTGATGGAGGAGGATGGGAAATCAGATCTGCCCATACGCCTGGGAAATATATACTCAGGCATGGGTGAATTCCTTGGATTTGTTAGAGGAGCAAAGTGCAAAATATTGCATGCTCTCCGAAGAGATCTAAACTGATAAATTTGTTTTACACAACGTGAAGGAACCATCTCTGACTCTGACTGTTCTGCCTGTGGCTGTGAAATTGACTGCAACAATTCATTTTCTGACGATGGATTCATTCCAGACATTAGGGAATAGTTATGTTGACATCACCCAGTGCTCTATGCTCACCTGCATTTTGCAATGACTAATGCCCAACTTCATAAACTGGCAGCTTCACCGAGTTCGTCAGGAATCTTGAAGGATGGATGACCAGGTAATAAAGGTTTCCTGCCATCCCTGCTTTTCACAGGTTACTAGATGTGATCATCTATGTGGAGATGCAAATGCCCGGTTAATCAGATAGCATACATAGGAAACAAATAATTTTCAAATACATGATGCCTGTCATATCCTCAAGAAGTTTCAAAATATTTCACATTCAATAAACTACATTTTGACAGCCAGGGAATTAAATTAGTCTTTGATGGCAGCCCAACACTAGTGATAGCATATTGGCATTCATTTATTGTGTCCAAATATGTATCAAGGCTGAGGTCTGGCACCAAATGGTTCTGGCAAAACACATACTGAGCATCAGCCTCGCTTGATGCCACTGTTGATTAATATTTCCGCCATTTATTGAAGATTGAGTAGAGAAGGAACATGTGGTAATTGGTTGGCATATTTATCCTGCTTTTTGTAGATAAAACATAATTTGGCAGTTTTCCACAGGGCAGAGGAGATGCCAGTATTACAGTTGCACAAGAATGGTTTGGCTAGAGGGAAAATAATTCCGATGAATCATAGAATCCCTGCGTGCAGAAGGAGGCCATTTGGCCCATTGAGTCTGCACTGACCTTCTGAAAGAGCACCCTACCTTGGCCAACCCCACCGCACCCCTGTAGCCCCACGTAAGCTTTTGACACTAGGGGCAATTTAGAATGACCAATCCACCTAACCTGCACATTTTGAACTGTGGGAGGACATCAGAGCACCCGGAGGAAACCCACGCAGACACGGGGAGAATGGTGTTGTGAGGCTAACTAGTGTCCCACCGTGTTAAATATGTTTCTACCTTGTTTCCTTTAATTATCTTATTCATTTATAATTATCTTTATTAAATGTGGTGTTCTGATGTTTCAGTGAGACATTTGTAGAAGTTTGTAAAGTTTAATGTAAAACATTTATTGACATAAATAATTTTACATAGACAAAACGTTGAAACCAGTTAACATTTTTGTACCCAAACAGGTCTGGAATGTGGCGACTAGGGGCTTTTCAAAGTAACTTCATTGCAGTGTTAATGTAAGCCTTCTTTTGACAATAAAGGTTATTATTATTAAAATTAACGTTTAACTTTATCAGCTGAACAAAATGACACAAAACTAACTCAACTTTTACAAATTTCTTGCAATAAAATATATTTTCTCACTTAAACACACCAGTCCCAAACACAATGGTCTGGTCTATTTGTAAAGGGGGAAGAGGGAAGAGGGGTGGAGGGAGGGAAGAGTGGCGGAAAGGGGAGCGTTTTGACAATTGTTAATTGGCAAGCTTAATATCCAAAAGCAGCAGCTGCTGAAATGCAGTGTCCTGGCACACATCTCTTCTAACATCATTTTGCCATGTGGTTTGGCTGTACACTCTTCAGGGTGGGTGCTTGGTTCACTGCAATACCTGTCAGACAGATAGTTCACATTAACTTACAGGAGGCTAAGGTATTAAACTTTGTTAAAGCACTTGAAGTAATCATTGAGGCTTCTGAGGATGAACATTACATCAGGGAGATTCGTAAACAAATCAGCTTAAAATACATTGCAAAATCCAAATGTACTTTAGCTCTGAATCAGCTGGGAAGACAGGCATGCTAAGATTAGTGCCCTTGAAGGAGTCAATAGCACCAGTATTGAGGCCAATATCCTCCAAAACCAACACCGCTGGGCCACCCATTTGCTTCGGATGTCAGCGTCCCGACTGCCAAAGTAAATTTTCTTCACCCAGCTCAAGGAAGGATCCCAAACAAGAGGAGGACAAAGGAAGCTCTTCAAGGCACCTTGTAGGTTTATCTCAAGAATTGGAACATAGACATCAATGTCTGGGATACCTTTCCTCAGAAGAGAATCTCCTGATTGAAGGGTCACAATTCTTCGTGAACACCTGACAACAAGCGGAGACCTGGAAAAGAAGGGTGAGAAAGGAATACCCGTGATTTAGCATCCAAGGAATGATCCCACTTTTTGAAACTCCTGGCAAGTGAGTTATTGAAGGGGAGGTGGTGGCGTTGTGTTACTGTGATTGGGCAAGTAATGCAAACACCAAGGGTAATGCTCTGAGGACCCGGATTCGAATCCCACCATGGCAAATATTGCAATTTGGATGCAATAAAAATCTGGAATTAAAGTCTAATGCTGACCACGAAGCCATTGTTGATTGTTTGGGTGGCATGGTGGCATAGTGATTAGCACTGATGGTTAGGTGGATTGGCCATGCTAAATTGCCCTTAGTGTCCAAAATTGCCCTTAGTGTTGGGTGGGATTGCTGGGTTACGGGGATAGGGTGGAGGTGTGAACCTAGGGTAGGGTGCTCTTTCCAAGAGCTGGTGCAGACTCGATGGGCCGAATGGCCTCCTTCTGCACTGTAAATTCTATGATTCTATGATTCTCACAGTGCGAGGGACGCAGGTTCAATTCCAGCCTTGGATGACTGTATGTGTGGAGTTTGAACATTCTCCCGGTGTCTGCTGGGTTTTCTCTGGGTGCTCTTGTTTCCTCCCACATTCCAAAAATGTCCAGGTTAGATTTCCTTCTGCACTGTAGGGATTCTATGATTCCATGAAAATGCAGCTCTAGGATCGGCCTCATCAGCCACGCAAGGACCCACGGAACCCATGGCCAGTGACACTGAGTATCTCAGCTGGATAATCATACCCGTTAGCGAGAGATCACCGCATCGATCCATTATAGTTTCTTTAATGGAATTAACATCCTCATGACAAACCAAAGTTAAAAAAAATAATTCTTTCATCTTTTTTGACTTCAAACTCACTTTATACAGTCAAGTGCCCTTTTAATGGAATTAACAGCCTCATGACAAACCAAAGTTTAAAAAAAATTAAAATGTCTTCCTTTCATTTTATTTGCATTTTAAATATATTTATAAATGCTAAATACTAATAATATCCTATCAAAAAAATGTCTCCTGTTGTGCCTCTGCTAGACTGAAAAATGTCCGCGTTAATAAAAAGGTGTACAAACTCACCAAATATGCGTGTAAGTGGCACAAGTTAGTGCTGCAGCTGCATTTTTCATTTAGCAGTACAGGCCTTCAAGCAGGGTAAAAAAAACATGGGAGTTGTGAACGCTGCACACTTTCAGCACGCATTCCTGAATGCCCTCACTTCGGGTCATCAGGCCGCCTGCTGGAAGTTGCAGGCCAATGTTTCTCTTACCCTCTTGCTGAACTCTGCCATGGTTGAGGGAGATATGTTCAAATGTCTCCTCCCATTGTTTGCCTGACGATTCACCAAATTCTCAACTGAATGCAGTTGAGTTAATAAATTTACCTTGTTCGATGTAGAGCTACTTAATTCTTTGGATAATCTGCTGCTTTTTGTGTTTTGCTTGCAGGCAGCCCTACGATGCAGCTTCACTACATGGCAACATTTTCGAAGATACACCTTTTGCTGTTCAGCATTTTCTATTGGAAAAAAGTTGCTTCAGCAGCTTGTGATGTCAGATAAATGAAGGATGTATTGGGCTATCTGGTTGCAGATATTGGATATCGTCAATGCTGCTGCTATTGTATTCACCCCATGTGATAACAAAGAACGTCTGAAGGCACTGGTTATTGCAAAGGCTATGGGTCCTGACAATATTCCGGCAATAGTACTGAAGGCTTGTGTTCGCCAAACTGTTCTAGTATACAACACTGACATCTACCCGGGAATATGGAAAATTGCCCAGGTATGTCCTGAACACAGAAAACATGACAAACCTAACACAGCCGATTATTGCCCCATCAGTCTACTCTTGATAATTAGGAAAGTGATGGAAAGGGTCATCAACAGTGCTATCAAATGGCACTTATTGTTGACAACAACTTGCTCACTGAAGCTCACTTTGGGTTTTGGATGGAAGGCAGGATGGTGAGTAATTTGGATAGGAACTTCCAGCTGATGGTGTTCCCATATGTTTGCTGTGCTTGTCCTTCTAGTTGGTAGCAGTCATGGGTTAGGAAGGTGCTATCTAAGGAGCCTTGGGATGGCTGCAGTGGCAAGGCCATTCAGCTCTTGAACCTCATTGCAGCCTTGTTTCAAACATGGACAAAAGAGCTGAATACCAGAGATTAGGTGAGAATCACTGCCCTTGACATCAAGGCCGCATTTGACCGAGTGTGACATCAAGGAGCCCTAGCTAAACTGGTGTCAATGGAAATCAGGGGAAAACTCCCTGCTGGTTGGAGTTTTACCTAGCATAAAGGAAGATGGTCAGGGCTGTTGGAGGCCAATCATCTCAGTTCCAGGACATCACTGCAGGAATTCCTCAGGGTAGTGTCCTTAGCCCAACTATTTTCAGCTGCTCCATCAATGACCTTCCTCCAATCAGAAGTTCAGAATTGGGGATGTTCGCTGATGATTGCACAATGTTCAGCACCATCCGTGACTCTATATACTGAAGTAGTCCATATCCAAAAGCTGCAAGATCTGGACACTATCCAGGCTTGAGCTGACAAGTGGTAAGTAACATTCACGCCACTCAAGTGCCAGGAAATGACCATATCCAACAAGGGAGAATCTAACCATTACCACTTGACAACCAATTGCATTACCATCGATAAATTCCCCACTATCAACATCTTGGGTGTTACCATTGACCAGAAACTGAACTGGACTAGCCATATAAATACTCTGGTTACAAGAGCAGGTCAGAAGCTAGGAATCCTGCAATGAGTAACTCACTTCCTGACTATCCAGCATCGACAAGAAACAAGTCAGGTGTGTGATTGAATACTCTCCATTTGCCTGGATGAGTGCAGCTCCATCCACATATATTCAATCCCTCCACCACCGATGCACAGTGGCAGCCATGTGTACCATCTACAGGATGTACTGCAGTAACATGAACATGAAAAACATGAAAATCGCTTATTGTCACGAGTAGGCTTCAATGAAGTTACTGTGAAAAGCCCCTAGTCGCCACATTCCGGCGCCTGTTCGAGGAGGCTGGTACGGGAATCGAACCATGCTGCTGGCCTGCCTTGGTCTGCTTTAAAAGCCAGCGATTTAGCCCAGTGTGCTAAACCAGCCCTTCGTCAACTGCAGCAGTTCAAGAAGACAGCTCACCATCACCTTCTCAAGGGCAATTAGTGATGGGAAATTAATGCTGGCCTCAACAGACACGTCCACATCCCATGAATGAATAAGAAAAACAGTGATAGTCGTAACACTTCATGGATGCCCAATTTCTTTGCTGCGAAATGAGTTTTAGTTAGTCCAATTTGGCTTGGTATATATGCCACCCTGTATAAAAACAACATGAATTATCTATCATCTTTAATGTAATAAAATGTCCAAAGGCATTTCACAGAAGCATTATCAAACACATTTTATTGAGGGAAGCCCTGACCATGAAGATGGTATGAACCCATTTGTGCCGTATCCATAATTAACTCCTGCTATTGTAAACACAGAAGAAGTGGAGAAAACGTATAACAGGAAGTTGCACCTGAAATTATGTGTGAGTGACTGCAGAATGCAAAGAAGTGTGAGATCAAAGAGTCAAGTAAAACTGATGTTTGTGGAAATCAGGGGAGAAAACCCATTGCTGGCTAGAGTCATACCTGACACAAAGGAAGATGTTGTGTTTCTGTGAGACCAATTATCTCATGCCCAGGACATCATACGCTGAACATCTTCCCAACAGTATCCTAGGCACAGCCATCTTCAGCAGCTGCAACAAAGACCTTTGATGTGATCTACAGGCTGTGTTGCGCCCGAATGGGCATGCAATGTGGCCAGTAGATGCCGGGAGAGACCGCCCGCGAGCTTCCTGCCTGCCAATACCTCAGCTCACCCGAGATCTACCCAGAACTCACAAGGCATCATGATCAGGATCTCACACACAATGAGCGGGACCAAGCCGTGTTCACTAAGTCAGTTTTGAACCCACTTTGGCATGCTCACCCAGGATCTATCGGGCTCCCGGCATTTACTGGTCTCCCAAGGGAGACCCCCGCTGGGCACCACACAAACCAGGCGGAATGGCACCCAAGGGGTCTCCCAGGCCATCGGAGACCTCGTGGTGATTAGGGACAGTTCAGGGTGGCCTCCTGGCCCTCCAACTTGAATCCTGGCACTGCCACCCTGACACATTGGCATTGCCATGCTGGCACTGCCAAGGTACCCAGGTGGCACTGTAAAGCTGGCAGGAGCACTACCGAGTGCATGGTTGCCAGTGTCAGGGTGCCCAGGTGCTAGGGTGGCACAACCAAAGGACAGGGCCTGAGGGGGGCCATGCTCATGAAAGGAGGTGACAGAAATTGGCTTTCTAGTTAGCTATAGATGATATAGGCAAAAGGTTTAATTGAGAACTCATTAAGAGTAATTAACTAAATCATATTACCCATGAGAGTGAGGAAAGCCGAATAGCTGGGAACATTTTGCTAATTGCTTGAGACTTGCTAGAGACTGAAGGAACAGTGACATCAGCTAGCTGAAAGGTGCCATTGTGTGAAAGAATGGGCAGTTCCATGTCTATAGAAACAGCCAGTCGAGAGAGATATTTTCTGAGCAAAAACTGTGTTTCTCCAATAATGTCTAGATGCATTTGTGGATAAGTTGGAAAATTGGCAGGCGATAGTATGGGAAAATTTGTACCAATATATTTAAATACATCTCTCCCTTAAATTGACGGACAGCCAGTTTGGCCAAATTGCATTAATTATAAAATAGTTAAAGCCAATCACAGCTGTAATGAAGGCAAGACCTTAAGATAATAATCTCCTTAAGAATCACTTGTCGGGATGGAAAAATCCATTCTGGAATCAATCTATCTTTTTCTAAAACCTATTTCTTTGCTTGCTTTTGCGAAATCATCATCTTTCTTTTGTTTAAATCCTCAGTCATTTTATACTGTGTATTATGATTTGAAGAATTAACCCGATTTGTAATTGAATAAAAACTCAACTACTGTATTCGCTAAAGACAATCAATCTGACCTAATTTTGTATTGACAAATAGAGTTTACCAGTGGCACAAGCTGACAAATAAAGTTCAACTGAACTTTGCCAAAAAGCACAGACTTGACCTCTGTTATTTGGGAACTAAGAAGGGAAAACGGATATCCAGTGTTCCGAATATACACAGAGATCCATCAGGAGGGAGATTTGAAGGGTGGGGGAGTGTAGGGAGGTTATGAAGATACCTCCAAAAGGTTGGGGGGGGGGTGTGTGAAGGGTGGGGAGTCCTGCTAGGCTGGGGGAGCGCTGAAAGGGAGTGTGGGAAAACCTGAAAAGGAGGAGCCCTCAGTGACCCATAGCAGGTGTCATCACGTGGGGAAGTGTGGGTAGTGCCCATTTGTGTGGGGATTGACATTGCCCATGGGTGGGGGATGTGGGAAATCCTCAAGCCCACGTCAGAATCGAGAGCGCGGTCAAATGGCAGTAAATGATGGCCTTGGGGGTGCATTCCCTGCTGAGGCCCTGTATCTAACCGCATGGACATATGATAGTGGGGGGTGTCTCAGTGGTGCGAGCACCGGGAAACATGCGGCTAAACGCGCTTGCTATGGGACGCTGTTCACATTTGGTTAGGTCAGGTTCGGGGCACCTTTTGAAAATAGTGGCCTGATCTCTGAGGAGCTGGCCTGGCCAGTGAGTTCAGCTCCCCAGTGATGACGATAATTCGAAGGGCGCGTTATAATGGAAACATTTTGAAGTGTGGTTGTGAGCGGGAACTACCGTGAGCTTCCCGACGCTCGATATGGCAAGCCTGTCACTGATAGCAAACATTAATTGGTCCAATTAAAAAGGCTCCACAGGCTTCATGCCGCAAATGATGGTAATGCCGGCTGATTTGCCTGGACCGTGCCTGTCAGCTCTCTGCCAACAAGGAAGGCCAGCACTCAAACTGATCCGGCAGAGCAAACCCCACACAGCTCGCAGCCATGCCACCGAGGAGACCAGCCCCACGATTTGGGGATGCTGATCTGCCCAGATTGTTGGACATGGCTGAGTGCAGACGGATTTGTTCATTGTCAAGTGTACCAGGTACAGTGAAAAGTATTTTTCTGCAAGCAGCTCAAACAGATCATTTAGATGCGATGCCCTTTTTCCCCTGAGGGACTCGATGGCCAGCCACAGGGCAGCCCGTGTCACTTGGGACGAAGCGGTAGCGGCCGTCAACTCGGGGAGCATCACCAAGAGGACCGGCACCCAGTGCCTTAAGAAGATCGCCTTCCTCCACACAGGTGGGTTGGCACAGGGTCCCTGCACTGGCCTCAACCACTACTCCACTCCCCCAAGTCCATGCGCCTGGCACCGCCCCCGCCCAGCACCATACCATGCCCCGACCTACTCATGTTTCACAGTGCTACCCAAGCCTGCCCCTCCCCTCCCCAATCGGTCCCATTCCCCCATTCTTCCACGATGATGATGCCTATGGCTCAGGATACCCCCTCTGTGTCCCCACAGGAGAAGTTCGCTCACAACAGATGGGAGAGGGCCTAGACTGGTGGCAAGTTGCTGGACATCAGGGGCGAAATTCTCCGTTATCGGCGGAAAGTCCGCCGATCGGCGCAAAAAACGGCGCAAATCCCACTTGCGTCACGTCATAAAAATGGGACGATAGTCTCCGTCCCGAAATGGGCCAGCAGCGACGTAACGGGATCCGCGCCTGCGCAGTGGTTCACGCCGTGCAGCGTCATACGCGCTGCACGGCGTGACGGCTCAAAAGGCCGCGCTGCTCCCAACCGACCGCAACACCCGACCGCAACACCCGACTTGATGGCTGGCCGTCGCTCAGCCCCGAGGTTCGAGTCACGCGATGTGGAGGCGCTCCTGGACGCGGTGGAGCAGAGGCACAAGAAGGTGAACGACGTCGTCAGAGCAGGCAGGGTGAGCCTCCCCCATATCCGCCATATCCCCCCTTCCCCATAACCCCCTTCCCCATAACCGCCTTCCCCATCTCCCCCATATCCCCCCTCCCCCATATCCCCCCTCCCCATCTCCCCCATATCCCCCATATCCCCCCTCCCCCATATCCCCCATATTCCCCCTCCCCCATATCCCCCATATCCCCCCTCCCCCATATCCCCCCTCCCCCATATCCCCCTCCCCCATATCCCCCATATCCCCCCCATCTCCCCATATCCCCCCTCCCCCATATCCCACCTCCCCCATCTCCCCCATATCCCCCTTCCCCATATCCCCCCTCCCCATACACCCCTCCCCATATCCCCCATATCCCCCCTCCCCCATATCCCCCCTCCCCCATATTCCCCATATCACCCCTCCCCCATATCCCCCCTCCCCCATCTCCCCCATATCCCCCCTCCCCCATATCCCGCATATCCCCCATATCCCCCTCCCCATATCCCCCATATCCCCCCTCCCCCATATCCCCATATCCCCCCTCCCCCATATCCCCCCTCCCCCATATCCCCCATATCCCCCTCCCCATACCCCCCTCCCCATCTCCCCCATATCCCCCCTCCCCATATCCCCCTCCCCCATCTCCCCCATATCCCCCCTCCCCCATATCCCCCCTCCCCCATATCCCCCCTCCCCCATATCCCCCCTCCCCCATCTCCCCCATATCCCCCTCCCCCATATCCCCCCTCCCCCATCTCCCCCTTATCCCCCCTCCCCCATATCCCCCATATCCCCCCTCCCCATATCCCCCCTCCCCATATCCCCCCTCCCCCATATCCCCCCTCCCCCCTCCCCCATATCCCCCATATCCCCCCTCCCCCATATCCCCCCTCCCCATATCCCCCATATCCCCCCTCCCCATATCCCCCCTCCCCCATATCCCCCCTCCCCATATCCCCCCTCCCCCATATCCCCAAGTGAATCCAGCCCTAACCTTAACCTCTGCAATGCACGCGCAAACGATGGCGTGCATTCATATACCCGCCTAACACTGTTGCCTTTTACCCCTGCCACCACCCCCCCCGCCCCACCCACAGGAGAAGCGCGCACACAACAATAGGGAGCATGTGTGGACTGGAGGAGGGCCCGCTGATGAGAGGCCACTGACCGTACACGAGGAAAGGGCCCTGGAACTGGCTGGCGGACCTGAGGACCGGGAGGTTGCTGATGCAGAGGTCGGGGGCCCACCAGCAAGTGAGCCACCGACAGCCCGTCCCCATATTATCCCTCCCCTATATCCCCCCTCCCCCGTATCACCTGATCACTGCCTGATGTCTAACCATGCATGCTTCATTGTGTATCGCAGGACCAAACGTCCAGCCACCCATCCCCGCAGGTGCACACCGCCCGCAGGATGCCCCTCGGAGACCACGGGAGACGGAGAGACCCGGACCCTCCAGCATGCGACGCCCGCAGGATGCCCCTCGGAGACCACGGGAGACAGAGAGACCCGGACCCTCCAGCATACGACGCCCGCAGGATGTCCCTCGGAGACCACGGGAGACGGAGAGACCTGGAGCAACAGGGAGACGACACCCCCGTCACGTGCGGGAGCGACCACCCAGCGATGAGGGGGGCAGCCACAGGCCCCCGTCACATCCGAGCCAGGACACCACTACCCAGGACACCACTATCCAGGACACCCCTACCCGGGACACCACTACCCAGGACACCCCTACCCGGGACAGCACTACCCGGGACAGCACTACCCGGGACAGCACTACGCGGGACAGCACTACCCAGGACACCCCTACCCGGGACTGCACTACCCGGGACAGCACTACCCGGGACAGCACTACCCAGGACACCCCTACCCGGGAAGACGAAATAACGGACAGTGACTCAGAATGGATGGGTGGAGACGAACCCCCACCCCAAAGTGCCATGGAGTCAGAGTGGGACGAAGAGCACGACACAACGCCACTTCTGTCACCAACACCCTCCACCATCGCAGAAACACTCACCACGGTTGGGCACTTTAGTGATGAGGCGTCTGGTACACTCACTGGTGCGCACAACACAGCCGTCCCGGTACAGCAGGTGGAGGTAGGAGCAGCAGAGGGACCGGGCGGTCGGAGGGCAGCCCAGGCCAAGCGAACATCTGCCGCCCAGATGGATCCCGGGTTCCTGCAGTTACCACACCCACACATAGATCCGATGCAACCACCGACCCGGAGACGAGCGAAGAGGGTGACGGGTGGCTTGCGGCGGCTGCGGTCGCAGGTGGAGGAGTCCACCCGCGTCCAGGAGCTGGGAGTGGTCCCGGTCATGCGTGCCACCCAGGCTGACACCGCACGGGTGGCGTCCGCGGTGGAGGCAATGAGTGCGACGGTGTCAGACATGGGGAACGGTATGCGAGGCCTGGGGCCTTCCGTGCAGGCGGCGTCTGTGGCCCAGGAAATTACTGCCCTCTCACAGGAGGCCATGAGCCAGTGCCAGCGCCAGATGGCAGAGGCGCTCAACGCCATTGCCCAGACTCAGCAGGCCATGGCCCAGTCTCAGCAGGCCATAGCCCAGTCTCTGCAGGCCATGGCCCAGTCTCTGCAGGCCATGGCCCAGTCTCAGCAGGCCATGGCCCAGTATCAGCAGGCCATCGCTGAGGGCATCGGCGCCAGTGGCCATGTGCGAGCCGGCGTTGCACTGTCACAGACAGGGTTTGACAACACCCTGGGCTCCATGGCTGCAAACCTGCAGACCCCTGTCGATACCAGCACGGGCCTCCAGGACTGGCAGCGCCAGATGTCGGGGGGGCGTCGGATGGCCAGTCCGTTCGCATCCCCCACCCATGTAGAGGCCTGGGGGCCATCGGGCACCCCGAGGGAGGAGGAGGTGGTGTGGTCCGTCCCGGCTCCCTCTGTAGGGGAGGTCCCGTTACACTGCGACACCTCGGACTCCCCCCCTTCCGTCCCAGGTGCATCGGGTGGGCAACGGGCAGGACAGGCTGGCAGCTCGCCATCCCAGTCGCCCGGGCCGCAGCCTGGCCCATCTAGGCCAGGACGCCCCAGGAAACGGCCGCCAAAGGGATCCAGTGTCAGAGGGCAGGAATCACAGGAGTCCACCTCCAGTTCTGCTGTACCGTCTGGGGAACCACGTAGACGTAGTCAAAGGGCCCGTAAGGCCAAACAATTAGACACTGAGTAAGTTGGCACGGGTGCAGGGCACAGATGAGTTTTAGGGGCTAGGGCACGTGCATGAACTCATTTGGTTATTAAAGTCAATGTTACACCTACCGAAGCTGCCTTTGTGCTCTGTCCAAAGTGTGCGGGCGTGTCATGTACGTTGAGCGCAAGTGTGTGTGTGAGGGGTGGTCTTACCTCAGCCCCAGGTGAGTCTGCCCCCTTCCCCTTGGGCCGCCATCAACATCCCCCGGGCAGAGGACGGGACCGTGCGCTGCAGTGTCACAGCCCCATGCAGGGATGGTCCGGGTGGATGGTGGTACTGTGGCCATGGGTCAGACATAGTCCAACGATGTAGAGCCAGGAGCTCATCGCAGGGCGGGTTGTCATCATCCTCCATGGCCTGCGATAGACACGCGTCCACCCGTAACTGGGTGAGCCCGGCCCGTTGTGCCGCCGGTGGATCGGCAATGGGGGGGGGGGTGGTGTGCATGCGGGTGGGGTGTGTGGGGTTGGGGAGGGGGGTGAGGGTGCTGGGTGGGTGGATGGGTGGGGGGTGTGGGTGGTCGGCTGTTGCCATGGTGTGCGGTCTGTGGCCATACTACCCGATTCCCACGCCCATCTAGTCAGTGAAGCGGGCGGCTATCAGTCTGTCCCGTGCCCGCTGGGCCAGCCGGTAACGGTGGACAGCCACCCGCCTGTGTCTACCCCGTCTGCCCTGACCATTGCCCCCATCCCCCTCTACTGGGGAGGACTGTGCCTCTTCCTGCTGCTCCTCCACTCCGCCCTCCTCTGCCTGCGGCACATAGAACATAGAACATAGAACAATCCAGCGCAGTACAGGCCCTTCGGCCCACGATGTTGCACCGAAACAAAAGCCATCTAACCTACACTATGCCATTATCATCCATATGTTTATCCAATAAACTTTTAAATGCCCTCAATGTTGGCGAGTTCACTACTGTAGCAGGTAGGGCATTCCACGGCCTCACTACTCTTTGCGTAAAGAACCTACCTCTGACCTCTGTCCTATATCTATTACCCCTCAGTTTAAAGTTATGCCCCCTCGTGCCAGCCATATCCATCCGCGGGAGAAGGCTCTCACTGTCCACCCTATCCAACCCCCTGATCATTTTGTATGCCTCTATTAAGTCTCCTCTTAACCTTCTTCTCTCCAACGAAAACAACCTCAAGTCCATCAGCCTTTCCTCATAAGATTTTCCCTCCATACCAGGCAACATCCTGGTAAATCTCCTCTGCACCCGCTCCAAAGCCTCCACTTCCTTCCTATAATGCGGTGACCAGAACTGTACGCAATACTCCAAATGCGGCCGTACCAGAGTTCTGTACAGCTGCAACATGACCTCCCGACTCCGGAACTCAATCCCTCTACCAATAAAGGCCAACACTCCATAGGCCTTCTTCACAACCCTATCAACCTGGGTGGCAACTTTCAGGGATCTATGTACATGGACACCTAGATCCCTCTGCTCATCCACACTTTCAAGAACTTTACCATTAGCCAAATATTCCGCATTCCTGTTATTCCTTCCAAAGTGAATCACCTCACACTTCTCTACATTAAACTCCATTTGCCACCTCTCAGCCCAGCTCTGCAGCTTATCTATATCCCTCTGTAACCTGCTACATCCTTCCACACTATCGACAACACCACCGACTTTAGTATCGTCTGCAAATTTACTCACCCACCCTTCTGCGCCTTCCTCTAGGTCATTGATAAAAATGACAAACAGCAATGGCCCCAGAACAGATCCTTGTGGTACTCCACTTGTGACTGTACTCCATTCTGAACATTTCCCATCAACCACCACCCTCTGTCTTCTTTCAGCTAGCCAATTTCTGATCCACATCTCTAAATCACCCTCAATCCCCAGCCTCCGTATTTTTTGCAATAGCCTACCGTGGGGAACCTTATCAATCGCTTTGCTGAAATCCATATACACCACATCAACTGCTCTACCCTCGTCTACCTGTTCAGTCACCTTCTCAAAGAACTCAATAAGGTTTGTGAGGCATGACCTACCCTTCACAAAGCCATGCGGACTATCCCTGATCATATTATTCCTATCTAGATGATTATAAATCTTGTCTCTTATAATCCCCTCCAAGACATTACCCACTACAGACGTGAGGCTCACCGGTCTATAGTTGCCGGGGTTGTCTCTGCTCCCCTTTTTGAACAAAGGGACCACATTTGCTGCCCTCCAGTCCTCTGGCACTATTCCTGTAGCCAATGATGACATAAAAATCAAAGCCAAAGGTCCAGCAATCTCTTCCCTGGCCTCCCATAGAATCCTAGGATAAATCCCATCAGGTCCCGGGGACTTATCTATTTTCAGCCTGTCCAGAATTGCCAACACCTCTTCCCTCCGTACCTCAATGCCATCTATTCTATTAGCCTGGGGCTCAGCATTCTCCTCCACAACATTATCTTTTTCCTGAGTGAATACTGACGAAAAATATTCATTTAGTATCTCGCCTATCTCTTCAGACTCCACACACAATTTCCCATCCCTGTCCTTGACTGGTCCTACTCTTTCCCTCATCATTCGCTTATTCCTGACATACCTATAGAAAGCTTTTGGGTTTTCCTTGATCCTATCTGCCAAATACTTCTCATGTCCCCTCCTTGCTCGTCTTAGCTCTCTCTTTAGATCCTTCCTCGCTACCTTGTAACTATCCATCGCCCCAACCGAAACTTCACACTTCATCTTCACATAGGCCTCCTTCTTCCTCTTAACAAGAGATTCCACTTCCTTGGTAAAGCACGGTTCCCTCGCTCGTCGCCTTCCTCCCTGTCTGACCGGTACATACTTATCAAGAACACGCAGTAGCTGATCCTTGAACAAGCCCCACTTATCCAGTGTGCCCAACACTTGCAGCCTACTTCTCCACCTTATCCCCCCCAAGTCACGTCTAATGGCATCATAATTGCCCTTCCCCCAGCTATAACTCTTGCCCTGCGGTGTATACTTATCCCTTTCCATCATTAACGTAAACGTCACCGAATTGTGGTCACTATCCCCAAAGTGCTCTCCTACCTCCAAATCCAACACCTGGCCTGGTTCATTACCCAAAACCAAATCCAACGTGGCCTCGCCTCTTGTTGGCCTGTCAACATATTGTTTCAGGAAACCCTCCTGCACACACTGTACAAAAAACGACCCATCTATTGTACTCGAACTATATCTTTTCCAGTCAATATTTGGAAAGTTAAAGTCTCCCATAATAACTACCCTGTTACTTTCGCTCATATCCAGAATCATCTTCGCCATCCTTTAATCTACATCCCTAGAACTATTAGGAGGCCTATAAAAAACTCCCAACAGGGTGACCTCTCCTTTCCTGTTTCTAACTTCAGCCCATACTACCTCGGAAGAAGAGTCCCCATCTAGCATCCTCTCCGCCACCGTAATACTGCTCTTGACTAGCAGCGCCACACCTCCCCCTCTTTTGCCTCCTTCTCTGAGCTTACTAAAACACCTAAACCCCGGAACCTGCAACATCCATTCCTGTCCCTGCTCTATCCATGTCTCCGAAATGGCCACAACATCGAAGTCCCAGGTACCAACCCACGCTGCCAGTTCCCCTACCTTGTTTCGTATACTCTTGGCATTGAAGTAGACACACTTCAAACCACCTACCTGAACGCTGGCCCCCTCCTGCGACGTCAAATCTGTGCTCCTGACCTCTATACTCTCATTCTCCCTTACCCTAAAACTACAATCCAGGTTCCCATGCCCCTGCTGCATTAGTTTAAACCCCCCCAAAGAGCACTAACAAATCTCCCCCCCAGGATATTTGTGCCCCTCAGGTTCAGATGTAGACCATCCTGTCTGTAGAGGTCCCACCTTCCCCAGAAAGAGCCCCAGTTATCCAAAAATCTGAATCCCTCCCGCCTGCACCATCCCTGTAGCCACGTGTTTAAATGCTCTCTCTCCCTATTCCTCATCTCACTATCACGTGGCACGGGCAACAACCCAGAGATAACAACTCTGTTTGTTCTAGTTCTGAGCTTCCATCCTAGCTCCCTAAAAGCCTGCCTGACATCCTTGTCCCCTTTCCTACCTATGTCGTTGGTGCCAATGTGGACCACGACTTGGCACATCGCCCCTCTGCTGGGCTATGTTGTGCAGGACGCAGCACACCACAATGATGCGGCCGACCCTATCTGACCGATACTGGAGGGCGCCCCCAGAGAGGTCCAGGGACCTGAAACGCATCTTCAGCACGCCAAAGCACCTCTCGCTCACTCCCCTTGTCGCTACATGGGCATCATGGTAGCGGTTCTCCACCTCATTGCGTGGCCTCCGTATAGGCGTCATCAGCCACGATCGCAATGGGTAGCCCCTGTCGCCCAGCAACCAGCCCCTCAGCCGGGGATGGCGTCCCTCGTACATGCCGGGGATGGATGACCGCGACAACACGAATGAGTCGTGTACACTGCCTGGGTGACGGGCGCAGACGTGCAGGATCATCATGCGGTGGTCGCAGACCACCTGTACGTTCATCGAATAGGTCCCCTTCCTATTAGTGAACACGGCCCTGTTATCTGCAGGTGGCCGCACGGCGGCGTGCATCCCATCGATCGCGCCCTGGACCATGGGGAACCCGGCCACGGCAGAGAAGCCCACGGCCCGGGCATCTTGGCTGGCCCGGTCCACGGGGAAGCGGATGTAGCGGTGCGCCATGGCATAAAGGGCATCTGTCACTGCCCGGATGCACCGGTGCACCGATGTCTGCGATATGCCGGACAGGTCCCCACTCGGTGCCTGGAATGACCCCGTTGCATAAAAGTTCAGGGCCACCGTAACCTTGACGGACACGGGGAGAGGGTGTCCCCCGCCAGTGCCACGCGGTGACAGGTGTGCCAGCAGGTGGCAGATGTGTGCCACGGTTTCCCGGCTCATCCGGAGTCTCCTCCTGCATTCCCGGTCCGTGAGGTCCTGGTATGACTGCCGGGGCCGGTACACACGGGGCACCCTCGGGTGCCTCCGTTGCCGTGGGGCCGCGACGTCCTCCTCCCCGTCCTCGTCCTGGGCGGCTGCCGCCTGCCCCTCTGCAGCAGCCTGCGCCGCCTCTCTGGCACACTCCTCCTCCTCCTCCTCCTCCTGATCCAGGGCAACATAGACATGAGCGGCTGCCACCACGGCGGCCAACATCGCTGGATGATCTGAAAACATGACGGCCTGGTGGGGGGGAGGGGAACGACGACATGTCATCATTGCCCATATCCCCTGCTCCCCCCAGCCAGGTGGCATGGACCGCATGGGTCCAACTGTTGGAGGCTGGCACCTGGCCAGGTGGACCAACTCATTTGCCCTCCCATCACCCTCCTCGGCACGGACCCCCTCCCCAACCTCCACCCCAGCACGGACCCCCCCCCAACCTCCACCCCGGCACGGACCCCCTCCAACCCCCAACCTCCACCCCAGCACGGACCACCCCCCCCAACCTCCACCCCGGCACGGACCCCCTCCAACCCCCAACCTCCACCCCAGCACGGACCCCCTCCCCAACCTCCACCCCAGCACGGACCTCCCCCACCAACCTCCACCCCGGCACGGACCCCCTCCCGGCACTCCCCCGGAGCCCAGCCTACTCTAACCACCCCCCCCCCCGCCGCACACACACACACACAAGCCGAGACACACCTCTCCTCACGCAATCAGTCTGCGGCCACGCCATTTCCTGCCCAGAGCCAACCCCCCAGGCCGTCACTCACCTCCTCGCTGGTCGGCGTGAGCCTGGAGCACCGGGTCACGCCGATGAAAAGGAGGTTTGATTCACGTCGACGTGAACGGTCATCACGCCGACGGGACTTCGGCCCATCCGGAAGGGAGAATATCGGCAGGCCGAAAATCGGCTGCCTTGCGCAGACCCGTGACATTCTCCGCGGCAGCGGCGCCATTAACGCCCCGCCGACTTTTCTCCCTTCGGAGACTTAGGCGGGGGCGGGGGCGGGATTCACGGCGGCCAACGGCCATTCTCCGACCCTCTGGGGGGTCGGAGAATGACGCCCCAGAGTCCTCAACCCCTACAGAGCAGGGGTGGCCAAGGACAGATCGGTTACCAATGCAGAAGTTGGCATACGGCGTAGAGGTGAGGGTCCAGCATCCAACACCCGATGAACTGTCACACGTGAGTTGTTAATGCCATACAGGGCATCCCTCCGTCCCACTCAAGGACATCCATCCATCCATCCATCCATACGGGGCATCCATCCCTCCCATTGACCACCTGTCCATTATCCCACGGGATCGGCATCCTTGACTGGGGAGAATCTCCCCAGGGCCCAGAAATGTGACTAAGGTGGTTAGATAGTGGTGGGGAACTCGCCGACAGAGCCAGGGAGAAGCTCGCTGCAAAACCTACCACAAATAACACCTAGAAACGTTTCAGTTAGATTGCGCCCATTCTCTCCCTGTTATAACCCTGGGCAAATGCATGACAACTACATCCCCACGTGCCCAGAGTCACAACACAAGTGAATCAACCAATAATTTTCATAAAAATCTCTGAAAGTTTTGGCCATTGGCTGCCTAATAATTACAGTCAGCAGGTTTGTCAGTAAAACACAATTACTGTTTATTTATAACAAGGATAATAATGAAATATACAGTAAATGCAACTGAATAACAACGAGCTAACCTACGAGCCCCCCTAACTGTTTACCCTTTGGATTCTGCCAGAGGATCACTAATCACCACTGTTCTCTGCATTTCCCTCTTGTATGTCCATTCACTTGCAAACAAGGTCCATGTTGCCATAACCTTATCATATATGATTGAATTGACATTCTTTTTAACAGAAAATTGGATTATGGCTGACAATAACTTACCTGTTACTGAAGCATTCTCACCTGGTTGTACCTTCCACCAGCTGCCTCTTTAAATCATGATCATTGAGAACCAAGGTTAAAAGAAACTTAAAATCGGATTCATTATAATTTTTCACATTTGAAATCAGACAGATTAATATTTCAGTGTATTTTGATAGTCCACAGTTTAAGGGAAGTTTCAGTTGGAAACGTGCTCAATTTATTCTTTCCATTGTCTAAATCAAATTAAAAGTATAAGATCAAAACAAAGCTTGCATTTTAAAGACAATCTTATTCTAAACTGAAGCCACAATGCAATCACGTCTTGCCTTTAATAATAATCTTTATTGTCTCAAGTAGTCTTACATTAACACTGCATTGAAGTTACTGTGAAAATCCCCTTGTCGCCACATTCAGGCGCCTGTTTGGGCACACAGAGGGAGAATTCAAAATGTCCAATTCACCTAACAAGCACATCTTTCGGGACTTGTGGGAGGAAACCGGAGCACCCGGAGGAAACCCACGCAGACACGGGGAGAACGTGCAGACTCCGCACAGACAGTGACCCAAGCCGGGAATCGAACCTAGGAACTTGCCACTGTGAAGCAACAGTGCTAGCCATAGTTATATCTTAGTTATAGCTAAACTGCTCTACTTATTTTTAAAGACATTGTGACTAAAAATGTCTAGGCCTTTGCCGTACTCCTGTCATAACTCTGATGATAGTGTGCTGGATAATCTAGTAATTAGTTCAGAACTGTAAGACACTGGGCTGCAATATTGAATTCCAAACCCTTGCAAAGAATGGTGCCTCTATCCATATATCACACAACAACAATGATTTAGGCAAATCCTGAGTAAGGGCAAAAACACTGTACCCTAGGAATGCTTCGCCTTTCGGAGAACTGAGGCAACATTCGTCTGCCCAGTGAATGCAGGCGGTTATAACCGGCCTGATTACTACTGGTTGAGGACTAATGGCAATCCCACAATCCTTAGTGACTATGAGCTTCCCCAATGAGGGGGGTGGAGAAATCATTAGCAGTCACCTGCATAAACAGAGCTGGCCAATGAGGAACCAGCTAGAGAGGAGAGACCAGTGTTGGAGTACTGCTGTATATATGTAATTGTAAATAAAGTTATTTCTTTCAATTCTACAAACTCGTGCTGGGTTTTTCATGGCCCTCACAAAACTGGCGACGAGGGTTAAAGTGGATAGCTATCTACACTGCTGAAGCCACCTCCCTGGATTTTTGTTGGATGCAGGTTGGAAGGTTTTTTTCTGTTGCACCATGCCTCTCTATGGACGTTTTGATGTCTTTGATGCTGCGCTGAAAAGTTGGAACCAGTGCGCACAATGGATGCGTTACTATTTCCGGGCGAATAACATCACTGAAAACAAGCGGCAGGCGGTCATTGTGCTCACCGCCTGTGGCCCGCATACATTTGGGGTGCTTAGGAGCTGTGCAGGACACCAAGATGTTTGATGAACTTGTGACCTTGGTGGGGCAACATTTTAATCCAACCCCGCCCACGATAGTTGAATTACCTGAATTTCTATCCAGGCTATGCAGGATTGCGGAGTACTGTGACTACGGTGAGACTTTGTCAGAAATGTTACGTGACCGTTTGGTTTGCGGTATTAACAACGCGGCCACCCAGAGAAAGTTGTTAGCTCAGCCGACATTGACTTTTCAACAGGCCATTCAGATAGCGTTGTTCCAAGAGAGCGCAGAACGGGGAGTGCAGGAGCTACAGGGAATGGAGGTGCACACCTTGGGGCGCAACCCCTTCCGTCCAAAAGCATCTCCCCCCACCCCTGCCAGATCTTGGGCGGGGCGGTGTCCGGATCGACGCCAGTGGCCACCGGATGTTCCTCCCCAAAGTGAGCCTTCTCCAGAACCAATGGATGAGGAGCCATGTCCGTGTCAGACTTGTGGGCGCCGACCCCATCACGGACGCCGGTCCTGGGGCGCCAGAGACGCCGTCGTTCTGACAGAAACTGGGGCCAGTCCAAGGGCCGTACCTTCCATTTGGATGAACCTGCGGGGACTACTCCCAGGGATGTGGAGACGGAGGACGACTGCCTGCAGCTGCATTGTGTGGCAGCTCCCCGTGTGGCCCCCATTAAGGTGACGGTACGGGTCAATAGTCACCTGCTTGAGATGGAGTTGGACACTGGTGCAGCGGTCTCCGTGATCGCCCAGAGGACATTCGACCACATCAAGCAGGGTATACAGCTTCTTACATTAAACGATACACAGGCCAGATTGGCCACCTATATGAGGGGAACCATTGGACATTGCTTGAACTTAGATGACCTCAGTTGCTTATGGATGCCAGGAGGGGCATTTCCCGCTTATCGTGGTGCATGGCCACGGGCCCAGGTTGTTGGTTCGGACTGGTTGCGCCATTTGCGGCTGCAGTGGCAGCACATTCTTCAAATCGGTTCTGGAGGGTTGACGGAAGTACTGGGACGATAACTCAGATGTATTCCAGCCCAGTTTGGGGAAGATAAAAGGGGCCGTATCCAGGTTGAACCAGGAGCTACGCAGAGCTATTTACGGGCGTGCCCGGTACCTTACGCCTTGCTCGAGAAGGTAGAAGGGGAGCTCACTCATTTGGAATCCTTGGGTATTATCGGGCCCATCCGTTTCGCTGACTGGGCAGAGTCAGTTGTACCAGTAATGAAGCCAGATACCACGGTTCGCTTGTGCGGCAACTATAAACTTACAGTGAATACGGCTTCCCGGCTCGACCGATATCCAATGCCCTGCACAGAAGATCTCTACGCAAAGCTTGCAGGCGGACTCTCGTTCACGAAATTAGATATGAGTCACGCCTACCTACAGTTGGAGCTGGACCCTGCCTCCCGGCCATATGTAATGATTAATACACACCGGGGCCTGTATGAATATACACGGTTGCCCTTTTGGAGTATCCTCTGCCTGTGCTATCTTTAAACCTAACATGGAGGGCATCTTGAGAGGAAACCACGTGTCGCTGTTTGCTTAGATGACGTTTTGATTGCGGGGACGTCGGGGCAGGAACATTTGGAAAATTTGGAGGCTGTCCTTAGATGCTTTACGTCATACAAAGTGTGTCTTCCAGGCGAAGGAAGTTGTGTACCTGGGTTATCGGATGGACCGCAAAGGTTTGCACCCGTCGCAGAGAAGGTGCGTGCGATTCAACAGGCCCCCACTCCGACTGACACTTCACATCTTTGTTCTTTTCTCAGCCTCGTAAACTATTACAGGAAGTTCCTCCGCAATCTGGCAACTATGCTGGCCCCGTTGCACCTTCTGTTGAAAGAGAATCACACCTGGGTTTGGGGTCAGCCGCAAGAAACTGCTTTCCGGGGGTGAAACAGCAATTGTCATAGTTTGAGTTACTAACCCACTATGATCCTGAATAGCCTTTGCACATCACGTGTGATGCATCCCCATATGGTATTGGGGCCGTCCTGTCCCACAAGATGGAGAATGGGGCCAAGCGGCTGATCGCTTTCGCCTCCCGCACATTGACTGCAGCGGAAAAGAAGTACGCACAGATCGTGCCTAGCGGTAGTCTTTGCGGTGAAACACTTCCACCAGTATGTTTATGGCCGCCACTTCACTATCATTTAAAAAAAAACATTTTGAGTGCCCAATTCATTTTTTCCAATTAAAGGGCAATTTATCGTGGCCAATCCACCTATCCTGCACATCATTGGGTTGTGGGGGCGAAACCCACGCATACACGGGGACAATGTGCAAACTCCACACGGACAGTGATCCAGAGCCGGGATTGAACCTGGCACCTCGGCGCTGTGAGGCAACAGGGCTAACCCACTGCACCACCGTGCTGCCCACTTCACTATCATGACAGATCATAAGCCTCTGCTTGGACTTTCCCGAGAGGTTAAGCCAATTCCGCCCATTGCTTCCGCACGGATCCAGCACTGGGCTTTGTTGCTCGCTGTCTACGAGTATTCGCTAAAGCATAAACAAGGGACCCAGATAGTGAATGCCGATGCACTGAGCCGATTGCCTTTGTCAACCGGCCCCATGTTGCCCACAACGACCGGTGAGGTGGTTGCAACCCTAAATTTTATGGACTCCTTGACTGTCACCGCATCATAGATCGGTGAGTGGATCCAGACGGAGACAGTCCTGTCAAAGGTTCGGCACATAGTCCTGTATGGTGGACAGGATAGACAGCTCCCAGGCAAGTTGCGGGCATTTTCCTCCAAGCTGTCAGAATTTAGCGTGGAAGACGGTATCCTCTTGTTGTAGTCGCCCTGGAAAAAGGACAGGAGCGATACTAAGAGACTTGCACAATGGGCATCTGGGTGTGACCAAAATGAAAATGTTGTCCCGGAGTTATGTCTGGTGGCCAGGCCTCGAAGCCGACATTGAGAAGGTGGCCCAAAACTGCTCCATTTGTTTGGAGCATCAGCAGCTTCCGCCGGCCGTGCCCCTACATCAATGGGAATAGCCAGGGCAGCCTTGGGCGCGCTTGCATGCGGATTTCGCCGGCTCTTTTGAAGGATCCATGTTCCTTTTATTAATTGATGCCTCATCTAAATGGCTAGAGGTGCATAAGATAATAGGCACAACATCCTACGCAATGATCAAGAAGATGCGTTTGTCTTTCAGTACGCATGGCCTCCCCGAGGTGCTCGTCACGGACAGTTTGTGAGGTTCATGAAGATGAACGGCATACGCCATATCCACGCCGCTCCATACCACCCGACTTCCGATGGGTTGGCGGAGCGCGCAGTGCAGATGTTCAAACGGGGTTTAAAGAAACAATCTTCTGGGTCTATGGACACTAGATTGGCTCATTTTTTGTTTTCGTATAGGACCAATCCACATGCGGTGACTGGGGTAGCTCCCGCGGAACTCCTAATGGGCCGGAGACTTTGCACCCGCCTTAGCATGGTTTCCCCGGACATTGGGGCAAATGTATGGCGCACTCAAGAACGGCAGGGACATGGCCTGTATCAGCATCGGCCGATTCGGCAGTTTTTGCCTGGTGACCCGGTGTTCGTTCGAAATTTTGCTGGCGGTGCCCAGTTGGTCCCTGGCGTTATCTTTTGCCGAACGGGCCCTATCTCATACCAGGTGCAAACCCAGGGTCGTCTCCAGCGCAAGCATGTAGACCACGTTCGGTCTAGAATGCCGGCTCTTCCAAACATTCCCTGCCCCCGGAGCTCACTTCTACAGCCGCAGAGACCAGACACAGTGGAGGTTCATCCTCATGATCTTCCTCTGGCGCCGCACTCAAAGTCTGCGCAGGTCGTTGCAGAACTGCATGAAGATAGGGATGCTGAGATGACGGAGGCAGTGGACACCGACTCAGAGATGGAGACACAGGACGCCTCTGAGAGGGAGTCCTCAGTCCCACGGCCCGTGGATGTACAACCGTTACGCCATTCATCGCGGAAGCACCATTCTCCTTCTCGTTATACGCTGCCCGGTTCAGCGCCTCGTGCAAATGGTGTCCGGCCTGCAGCAAAATGAGTCCGATGCCCTCCTTCGCCAGGGTCTTCTGTGGATTCCTCGGACTTTGGGGGGGAGGGATGTTATAACCTGCCTGATTACTACTGGTTGAGGACTAATGGCAATCCCACAATCCTTAGTGAGTATGAGGTTCCCCAATGAGGGGGCGGAGAAATCATTAGCAGTCACCTGCATAAACAGAGCTGGCCAGTGTGGAACCAGCTAGAGAGGAGAGACCAGTGTTGGAGTACTGCTGTATATATGTGATTGTAAATAAAGTTATTTCTTTCAATTCTACAAACATGTGCTGGATTCTTGGTGGCCCTCACAGAACAGGCAATCCTGGCCACCAGTTAGCAGATGTGGCACCTGGCTGAGTGCTCAAGCTGGTATCATGACCTCCACCATTGACGCAAACCAAGGAACATTTACAGAGGGTCGATTGAGTCACTGTTCTTGTCTTTCTGGGCAAGGCCTGAGCTAGACATTTCTATACACACTATGTGGCCTTCCTGCTTAAAATGTGCAGGTTAGGCAGACGGGTGTGGTAATCATAGAGATCTTGAGTAACCGCATCTGGCTAGGATAAGCTCCTTATTTTCAGCCCTCTTAAATTTTCTGTTCTGTGTTAAAATTCCATAATTAATCGCCTCAGTAATGCTCTTTGCACAAGAACAAATAATGGTTACTTGATTTACTCAAATTTGAAAGGCATAAATCATCAGTTTCAATAGTTAGAAATCAATCTGCTATGACACCACCTTGCCAACTTTTGCTATAAACTTTTCAAAACCTAGAACTTTGAATTTCTCCTGATTGCTGTTTTGAAATTGTATTAATCTTGAACTTACTGGTATCTTAAATGCCTGCCCAGACATTGTAAACTTCCAAGCAAACCTGTAAATGCCTCTCACTATGAAGCCATGTATCTTTATCACTGATTTCCCTTTGATCACAATAATTTGTCTTCAGGCTGGTCATGTGATTTAATATCATATGTTGCTTTAGTTTGGAAGTTCAATGTTGAAGAGCATAAATGCAGAAGACCATCCATAGTAACTCGTATCAAAACATCATTCAGATAGGCAAGATAGCAATACACTACCACTAAAGTTGACAGCTGAAGAACTAAAGTGACTCCTACTAGTGACTCACTGAGCTCTAATTACAAAAGCTTGCTTAACCTTGTAAAAACATCAAGGACTTAATGGTTTGCTATGACAAAGTCCCATGGGCGAATTCTGAGTCTATTTAAGATTAGGTAATGGCCAATAAAAATCAATTTGCAGATTTGGTTTAAGGGACATTTTCAGTTGCAACTTGTGTTTTACCTCCTGGGGATGAAATGCTTATCTGCTTGACACCGAGATAGGGATCCTTAGGGAGTTATCAGCTGAGGCTGAGAAACAGCACAATAAAAATACTGAAAATGCTCATTCTATTTGGATAAAATACCTAACCCTCTTGTTAACTGCTTATAATAGCAACAAGAGTTTAAAAACAAGAAATCACTAATTAAATATAATTTGTAAAACAAGGAACCATTTGAAGAGAAAAATTGCCTTTTTGTTTTCAAAACAGTGCTGTTCAATTTACTGAGGTAGTGATCAGCTTCTACTAGTACCTGAGATCCAAATTCATGAATAGGGGTCATTTGAACCTAAGTCCTTGGTAGCTGACCCACCAAAGTTCTGTCTACCTAACATGCAGATTTTATAATGGAGGCCTCAATAGAAAATTGCAATTTTAAATGTTTCAACCCTGAAACAAAGCCACCCTTTTTGAAGTATTTACTTCTGGTTGTATTGGAGGCACGATGGAGAGGTGCAAGGATGGTGGTGGTGATGGTAGGTGCAGGAATCTGCTCTTGAGAGGCAAGCCAATCAGGAATAGCTTTAAGGAAGGCTGTAGGCCTGCTCAAGCTTTTTTTATTTTTCACTAATGGCGGCCAGATTTCCTGGATTTTCCTGGTGTTGGGGAAACACAGCAGGGAAAAAGATGTGCGAAAGACTGGATCCAAAAGCCAAGTGCCTTGTTTATAGGCCAGGTGAAGCAGGAGGACTAACAATGTACTTGCTTCTAGCTCTGAGAATCCGTGTCACAATTTCTGCCCAGTTATCTCAAGTCAGCGATTACGGTCTACCATCTACGATTCCTTCCCCTCTTCGACCAAATGTAAAAGTCATCTTCAATTTTTACTTCTGAGTTTTCCAACTGCAAACCCTCCACGTCACTGCACACCAACCACTCCCTGACGCCTGCTCTGAAAGTGAAGCTCTGTAAACATCAGGCTCATGCCTTTCCAAAAAGTTTTGGAGCTGGATTATGAGACCATTTCTGTTGGGTTTCACCCTGTGATGGCAGCACCGTGGTTCCATTGTGGCCATGGATGTTCTTCAAGATTACATACCACTGCTGAAGGGAAGGAATGAGGTCAGTAAAATAAATGCTGGGTAGCACTGTAGTTCCACTATTGCTTCACCGCTCCAGGGTCCCAGGTTTGATTCCCTGCTGGGTCACTGTCTGTGCGGAGTCTGCACGTTCTCCCTGTGTCTGCGTGGGTTTCCTCCGGGTGCTCTGGTTTCCTCCCACAGCCCAAAGAGTTGCAAGTTAGGTGGATTGGCCACGCTAAATTGTCCTTGGCATCCAAAAACAAAAGGTTAGGTGGGGTTCCTGGGTTATGGTGACAGGGTGGAGGTGTGGGCTTAAGTAGGGTGCTCTTTACAAGGGCTGGTGCAGACTCGATGGGCCAAATGGCCTCCTTCTGCACTGTAAATTCTATGATTCTATATATCTACCGATGCAAATCTACATATTATAAATGAATAACCGGGGATGACAATTCTGTGAATAACCAACATCTCAATTAATAATTGACTATGAACTTAGTCCTTTATTACAGGTAGCTCAAAAGTGAGCACAAGCTTATCCCTGAGAGCTGCTGCTGGTTCTTGAATGGATATACAAAAGAATCAAGAGAATTTGGGATTTTATAAACCAGGGCACAGTAGAGAAGTAGAGAATAATTTGAACATGATATTGGGCGCGATTCAGTGGACACAAGTTAAAGTCCGCTGAACGGCGCAATTAGCAGGGTGTTTCTCAACAGCTGCAGCACCGAGAAACATATCACTATCCAGGCTGGCAGTGCCAAGGTGCCCAGGAGCCGGGGGAGTGCCAGGGTGCCACCTTGCCCTGTCCCTAACCACAATAGTGGCTCTAATGGCTTTGGAGAACCCCCACCCCCCCCGTCGCCATCACGCCTGGTCCAAATTTGTCCACGTTACACAACAGAAGCTGGGAGGAATGTACTTATGCAGCTAGATGCTTGATGGAACATACACTGTGGCTATGCCACAGAAAATAGTTGAAATAGAGGCCATTGCATTTTTTAAGGGAGAATTGAGGAAGATATATTGCTACATCCTGAGAATTAGGACATTTGTAAAAATTAATTTACGAGATGTGGGCTTTGCTGGCTAGGCCAGCATTTATTGCCCATCCCGAGTGATGCAGGTAGGGCAGTGGATGTTGTCTATATGGACTTCAGTGAAGCCTTTGACAAGGTCCCTCATGGCAGACTGGTATAAAAGGTGAAGTCACACGGGATCAGAGGTGAGCTGGCAAGGTGGATATAGAACTGGCTATGTCATAGAAGGCAGAGAGTAGCAATGGAAGGATTCTTTTCTGATTGGAGAGCTGTGACAAGTGGTGTTCCGCAGGGATCAGTGTTGGGACCTTTGCTGTTCATAGTATAGAAAAATGATTTGGAGAAAAATGTAACTGGTCTGATTCGTATGTTTGTGGACGACACAAAGGTTGGTGGAATTGCGGAAGAGCGATGAGGACTGTCAGAGGATACAGCAGGATTTAGATTATTTGGAGACTTGGGCAGAGAGACGGCAGATGGAGTTAAATTCGGACAAATGTGAGTTGATGCACTTTGGAAGGTCTAATGCAGGTAGGGGATATACAGTGAATGGTAGAACCCTCAAGAGTATTGAAGGTCAGAGAGATCTAGGTGTACAGGTCCACAGGTCACAAAGGGACAACACAGGTGGAGAAGGTAGTCAAGAAGGCATATGGCATGCTTGCTTTCATTGGCTGGGGCATTGAGTATAAGAATTGGCAAGTCATGTTGCAGCTGTATAGAACCTTAGATAGGCCACACTTGGAGTACAGTGTTCAATTCTGGTCGCCACACTACCAGAAGGATGTGGAGGCTTTAGAGAGGGTGCAGAGATTTACCAGGATGTTGCCTGGTATGGAGGGCATTAGCTATGAGGAGAGGTTGAATAAAGTTGGTTTCTTCTCACTGGAACGACAGAAGTTGAGGGGCAACCTAATAGAGGCCTACAAAATTATGAGGGGCATAGACAGAGTGGATAGTCAGAGACGTTTTTGCAGGGTAGAGGGGTCAATTACTAGGGGCCATAGGTTTAAGGTGCGAGGAACAAGGTTTAGAGATTTAGAGGAGATGTACGAGGCAAATCTTTTACACAGAGGGTAGTGGGTGCCTGGAACTCGCTGCTGGAGGAGGTGGTGGAAGCAGGGACGATAGTGATGTTTAAGGGGCATCTTGACAAATACATGAATAGGATGGGAATAGAGAGATACGGACCCCAGAAGTGTAGAAGATTTTAGTTTGGATGGGCAGCATGGTTGGCGCAGGCAAGGAGGGCCGAAAGGCCTGTTCCTGTGCTGTACTGTTCTTTGTTCTTTGTTCTTTGTTCTTTGTTGTTCTAATTGTCCTTTAGAATGTGGTGGTGAGCTGCTTTCTTGAACCACTGCAGACCTTGAGGTGTAGATGCACCTACTGTGCTATGAGGGAGGGAATTCCAGGATTGTGACCCAGCAACAGTGAAGGAACGGCGACATATTTCCAAGTCAGGACGGTGAGTGACTTGGAGGGGATCCTCCAGGTGGTGGGGTTCCCATGTATGGTGGGGTTCCAGATGGTAGCGGTCGTGGGTTTAGAAGGTATTGTCTAAGGAACCTTGGTGAGTTCCTGCAGTACATCTTGTAGATGGTACATACGGCTGCCACTGTTTGTCAGTCATGGAGGGTTTGAATATTTGTGGAAGGTGAAGCAATCAAGCAGACTTCTTTGTCCTAGATGGTGTCGAGCTTCTTGAATGTTGTTGAAGCTGCACTCATCCAGGCAAGTGGGGGGGTATTTATCACACTCCTGACTCATGCCTTGCAGGTGGTGGGCAGGATTTCTGGGGGCGAGGTTGGGTGTGGGGCGGGGGTTGCAGCCAGGAGGTGAGTTACTAGCTGCAGGATTCCTATCTTTTGACCTGCTCTGGTAGTCAATGTTTATATGGCTAGTCCAGTTCAGCTTCTGATCCATGGTATCCTCATGGATGATGATTGTTGTGTTAAAGAGCAGCCACAGGCTAAGTGGTTAAGTGGTTAGCTGGTGCTTTCTGTATGGCTGAATGAATAACCTCATAGAGCTGGAGTTTCTGATATACATTTTAATTGTATAATTTAGTGCATTATGAAGTAGTGTACGCATCATCAAAGAATTATGTATATACATGAACAACCTGCTCGCAAATACTAGAAACATATACACCAAAGAATGTGTCTGGGAGAGTGTGCTGTCAAAACCTCTAGAGAAAATAAATTTTCTGCATGACATGTTGTTTTTTCTCTTCAAGAAATACCATCTGACCATTGGCAAAGAAGCAAAAAGAGAACACATACTTCGAGTAAGGTCAGAAGCAGGAAGAGCAATGTTACCAATTTTCACTCAAATGATGATTAGAACATAGAATACTGCAAGTTACTGAAAATGGCCACTGAAGCGAAACCAATCATGTCATTTTAAAAGAGATTTATGCAAACTCTTGAAACAGTAAAATATTCAGGAGTATTGGGAAGGGTAGGGTATTGGGATTGGATCAGACAGATCTGAAGCAGTGGTAACCGCAGCAGAGATAAGATTGGCCAAATGATTTGCTGTGTTGAAATTTCTAGGAAATTCTGTCTGCCCTGATGGGTAATCACGATTATCTGGCACTATTCTGAAGAATAAAAATAAATCTAGTGTCTAGGAGGATATTCTACATTTGAAATCCCCACAGCAAATAATATAATATAATCCTAATATAAGCAAGAATGCAATACACTGGCTTAATATGCTGCATTAAAGTAATCATTGGAAATAGATTTGAGTTGAATAATTGCAGAATGGAATTTCACTTGACCCATTGCATGAAAGTAATTATCAAATCATAACCCTGATTCAAACATTTTTTGACAAATTATTTTTTCCTTATCAAGATTCAGCTCTATTTAGTAGCATTAAATTGCGTGACTGATAAAGTTCGCTAAGTTAATAATTGAGTCCACTGGTGGTAATTCAGCTTCATTGCACTTTCAGATTTAGTAATTTTATAAAATATATCATGCTGTCTACATTCATCATTAAACAAGGGTATTTTTGTTTAAAAACTCAACAGAGATGAAAAAACGCATTAATACGAGTGTAATACCCAATTTATTTCATGTGACAACTAACATATAATTAGATATTTTGTGATTTAAATACTGGCATGGACTGGTTTCCACATTGGATTCTGCTTAATTCATAGAGGGTGAAAATTTACCAGCTTCTTTAAAACTCCAAACTTTACATCAAAAATTGTGATGAGGACATTTCACAAGTTTCGTATCAAACAGCATGTGCCTTC
The DNA here is from genome assembly GCF_047496885.1 of Scyliorhinus torazame. NCBI lineage: Eukaryota > Metazoa > Chordata > Chondrichthyes > Carcharhiniformes > Scyliorhinidae > Scyliorhinus > Scyliorhinus torazame. The sequence goes on from NC_092710.1 coordinate 237,788,473, forward strand.
CATTGTTTGCAGTGGCAAGGTAAAGACCGTACTCAGCCAGCTTGTGCTTGCAAAACCCAGGCCACAGTTTCCACGATTGGGCAACATTTGTGAAATAATCTTCAGTGTGCTGTGAATTGCGCTGAGAACCAATTTAAGATTATCAGTCAGACACACAGTGTGGTGCATTTGCATGAACTGGAGGCTACATATATTAATACACAAGGCCCTGTTTCTTGCAGATAGAAAGAACATGTACACACATTCCGTTTGTTTCAGCTAAAGAAAATAGGTGACAGCCATTTGCTGGATCATTCCTCAGGGCAATGCCTTGACAAATCAGAGACAAGCTGCATAGTTTAAATTTCAAACAAGTTACTAATAATATTGTCCCTTCATAATAAGCCATAAGAATGAACATTTCCACTGCTGGTGAATTAATGCTGGATGCTTCATCTTGTCAATCATACTGCCTGGTAGATATACATGTTGACAATCTTGGATACAAACTGTGTGTAATGTACACTAAAGCCTCAGAGACATTGCAAATAAAAGGGAACTATCATAACGTTAGTGGAATGTTTGATTAATACTTATGACACTTGAATGAGCTTTGTTAAAATGTCCATCTCAAGGTGCATCGTATTTCTTATCGAAACCTATATGCATCCCGTTCTCACCTAGGCCTCCAAAAACCTCCCCTTCAACAGGAGATTTGCACCCGAAATGGACAAACTCCCCAAACTAAAATTCTATGACCTCCCTGCTCCTTCACGGACTATTTCATGAATGACAGAAAAATATTTACATGACGGGTGCGATCTACCTGAATGGGGATAGAGTCTCGTAGCGCACGATCCACCTGAATGGGGATAGAGTCTCATAGCGCACGATCTACCTGAATGGGGATAGAGTCTCGTAGCGCACGATCTACCTGAATGGGGATAGAGTCTCGTAGCGCACGATCTACCTGAATGGCGATAGAGTCTCATAACGCACAAGATTAACTGAGTGTTTGCCGGCGCTCTGAGTGCCGAGAAACACCCCACTATCTAATGCCTATCCGGGTAGATCGGAGGCCTCAGCAGGGAACTCCCTAATGATGCCACAGTTAGTCCCATTTTCTGCACTGAGGAGCTCCGCTAGCTGGAGCTCCTCAGTGCAGCTAGAGATCGGAACGTCATTTTTAAATGGCATCCCAATCTCTTGACCCCTGAACACCACTAACCCCCAACTCCCTACAAGGGGGTCCCTGGGATCTCCCACACCCGCGCAGGGCACTCTCCAACCCAATCACCACCGCACAGAAATGTCAGCTTGCCACCTTGGCAAAGCCAGGCAGACACCTTGACAGTGCCCCTGCCAGGTTCCACCTGGTTCCACCTGGTAACTTTGGTAGTACCAGGATGGCACTGCCAGGGTGTCAGACAGGCAGTGCGAGGGTGCTTAGGTGGCATCAACTGTGCCAGGGTACCACGCAGCCAAGAGGACATGCACCTGGGAGATCACTGGGAAACCCCCCCCACAAGTATTGTTCTGTTTGCTCCCTGTTTTTGGAGACCAGTACTAAACGGCGCTCGCCCGAGTCTCCAAAGCGAGGGAGTTAGATCACATGCCTTGGTTAGATCTTGGGAACACATATTAGAGTGAGACTATCTGTCTTACTCTAATATGCAGATTTGTCAGAAAGTGGTCCCACCCAAAATGGACGAATTCACATCACGACGTCTCACAAGCATTAGACCTCTAAAGTAGGATCTCCCAGCATCTAATGGTCACGTTGTGCCATTATGCTTTTCAGGCGCAACGTGACCAGTAGATCCTGATCAAAGTTTTGGTTGCACATGTTTTTTTTTAAAATTCATTTACGGGATGTGGGTGTTGCTGGTTAGGCCAGCATTTATTGCCTATCCTTAGTTGCTCTTCAGAAAGTGATGATAAGTTGCCTTCTTGAACTATTGTAGTTCTTGAGGTGTAGGTACTGTTAAAGAGGAAGTTCCAGGAATTGGCCCCAGAAACAGTAAAGGAACGGCGATATATTTCCAAGTTAGGGTGTTGAGTGACTTGGAGGGGAACCTCTAGGTAGTGGGGTTCCCACGTATCTGCTGCTCTTGTCCTTCTAGATGGTAGTGGTTGTGGGTTTGGAAGGTGCTGTCTAAAGAACCTTGGTGAGTTACTGCAGTGCATTTTGTATATATGGCTGCCACTGTTTGTCGGCGGTGGAGGCTTTGAATGTTTGTGGAAGAAGATTCAATCAAACAGACTGCTTTTTCCTGGATGGTGTCGAGCTTCTTGAGTGTTGTTGGAGTTGCACTCATCCAGGCAAGTGGAGAGTATTCCATTACACTCCTGACTTGTGCCTTGTAGATAGTGGGCAGGCTTTGGGAGGTCAGAGGCTAAGTTATTCGCCATAGGATTCCTAACCTTTGACCTGCCCGGTGGCCACAGTATTAATATGGCTAGTCCAGTTCAGTTTATGATCAATGGTAACCCTCAGGATGTTGATTGTGGGGATTCAGCAATGGTAATTCCATTGAATGTCAAAGGATGGTGGTTAAATCCTCTCTTGTAGGAGATAGTCATTGCCTGGCACTTGCGTGGCATGAATATAACTTGTCAGCCCAAGCCTGGACATCGTCCAGGTCTTGCTGTGTTTGGACATGGACTGCTTCATTATCTGAGGAGTCGTGAATGGTGCTGAACATTGTGCAGTCATCTGCGAACATCCGCACTTCTGACCGTGTGATGGAAGGGAGGTCATCGATGAAGCAGCTGAAGATGGTTGGGCTTAGTGTTGTTAATACTTCATGAGTGCAGCCATTTCAAATTGCAGTGATAGGATTGCAATGTCAGCTTCATTGGGTGGAATTTAATGCCCTCCCTTGTGGTGCGTTTGGTGGCACGGGGCATTTACTCAGGCAGGAAAACTGTGGGTGGGGGGAGGGAATCTCTTCAGCCTTCCTGCCTCCATGCATGAATTTTCCGTACTACTACCAACTGTTGTGCTTAGGTGGGCAATTAATGCCCACTTAAGTGTCTCATGCCATCTCCACATGTTTGTAGCTTGGAGATCAGACTTATGAGCAATACTCTAAGGGGGGGGAGATTTTATGGAGATGTGATGTGCGGGAAATGTGATGTGCAGGTGACTGAATTAGGTGGGGTGCAAAATTTTGATTTCTCAACGGCAAGTTGAGATGCAGAGATAAAGGGCTGGATTTTCCAGTCCCCCAGATGCGTGTTTCTCGGAAGCGAGAGGCGACATGCCTTTTGCTGGCGGCAGGATTTTCTGTTCCTGCTGCTGCCAATGGGATTCTCATTGAAGACACCCCATGCTGCCAGGAAAACCATGGGCAATGGTGGGCTGCTGGCAGGACCAGAGAATCCCACTGTTGGCGAACAGCCGGAGAATTCCGGCTCATGTCAGCAATGTGTTTACTACAAGTCGAGTTGCACACTGACCTGTGGCGGGTTCATACTTGTAATACATTCATGTTACGTGAGTATTCATTGACATGAAACAGGTTTTAGTGACGTCCTACCCTCAGATTTAAGTTAACAGCGTATAACAGTTAACAGTTAACAGCAGCACGGTAGCATTGTTGGTAGCACAATTGCTTCACAGCTCCAGGGTCACAGGTTCGATTCCGGCTTGGGTCACTGTCTGTGCGGAGTCTGCTTATCCTCTCCGTGTGTGCGTGGATTTCCTCCGGGTGCTCCGGTTTCCTCCCACAGTCCAAACATGTGCAGGTTAGGTGGATTGGCCATGATAAATTGCCCTTAGTGTTGGGTGGGGTTACTGGGTTATGTGGATATGGTTGAGGTGTTGACCTTGGGTAGGGTGCTCTTTCCAAGAGCCGGTGCAGACTCGATGGGCCGAATGGCCTCCTTCTGCACTGTAAATTCTATGATAATCTATGATAAAAAATCTTATGGCACCTGGTTTAATAATAATCTTTATTATTGTCACAAGTAGGCTTCCATTAACACTGCAATGAAGTTACTATGAAAAGCCCCTTGTCACCACATTCCGGCGCCTGTTCGGGTACACTGAGGGAGAATTCAGAATGTCCAAATTACCTGATCGCACATCTTTTAGGACTTGTGGGAAGAAACCAGAGCACCTGGCGGATACCCATGCAGACACGGGGAAAACGTGCAGACTCTTCCCAGACAATGACCCAAGCGGGAATCAAACCTGGGACCCTGGTGCTGTGAAGCAACAGTGCTAACCATTGTGCTACCATGCCGCCGAGTATGTTTATGCTCATTTAAATGTGCTGTGCAGCAGTTGGCTTTGCACAGTTGTGTCTAAGATTAGCTGTTGTTCATGTTGAACTGTGTGGCATAAGGGTGTAGGAGGGGTATGGAAATGTACGTGTTTGTATGAAGGGAGGTTCAGAGTAGGGAAAGATCCAGTGTATTGGGTGTGGTAGTCCTGTAAATGGGGGTGAGAGGTGGTTGTGGTGGGGTGGAGTCATGAGTCGTTTCCAGGCAGGAATGGTAAGGTGAATGATGGGCCTATTGGGCAGGGTTGGTTCTGTCAATGTTGGGGTCCTGTGGGTCGAATTAAGGGTGCTGGGGTAACAGTATACAGTTACAGAGGGGAGTTGGATTTGGCAAGCTACTAGATCCAGTGTCAGGATTGGGTATTCCAAGGTCTCATGGGGAAGGTCCCAAGAATCGATGAAAGCATTGAGGATGGTAACAGGCGGGCTCAGGGTCAGAGTGCGCATTTGGATGGTCACAGTGCAGGCACAGTGGGGAGAAATAGAATGTCAAGGGAAATAGTAATCAGGCTCAGGGTAATGTAGTGAGCTTCAAGGCTCAGAGAGGGAAGGCAAAGAGTTATGTTGGGTCAAGGATGATAGGGCAAGTGTGAGTGTGACAGGAAGAGGATGGAAGGTACAGAAATTAGTTTGGAAGTTCACTTGTGCCACACTGCGGGTCTCATGGGAAACATGCAGGGCATGTAGATTAAAATGGGAGGAGGACCGTCTTGGGTGGGTGGAGTTCTGGGTGAGTACAGCTGGCTGATTAAAAGGACACCCTGATCATTAGTCCAATAGATGAGATCCATAGACAAGCATGTTCTCATACCTATGTCTGTCCTATTCGCACTGTGCGATTAGTGTCATAACCATAGGTCTTATTAACCCAATATCCCTGCAAACTCAGGGGCAGGAGGAGAGATGTGAAAATGGAGAGTTCTTGATGTCCAACAACAGCAGGCAACATCAGAGGAGGAGCTGGTTCAGGTACCAGCCAGAGAAGGCAACACGGAAGAAGGACATTCAGAGGACAAGATGTCTGAAAGCCAGAGATGTTTGAGGATGTCCTAAAAAATAGTCACTGAGCTGTATCAGATTGATCATCCACATGGATTTGCTGGGAACCCCATTACAGTGGCCCTAAAGGTCACATTTGGCATTCAATTTCTATGCCAGCTTCCAGGGCATGACAGGTGACATATGTAGTATCCCACAGGCTGTCGCACATAGCTGCATAAAGCAGGTGACCAATGCCCTATTCCATTGTGCCAATGAATTTCCCCACTGATGAAGACAGCCAAGGCAGCAAGGTCAGTCACGTTTGGTGTCATCATTTGGTATCTGTGAGTGCGAGGTGTCATCGGCTGTACTCATGTGGTGATAAAATCTCCATGGGAACCATCACCATCCAGCATCATCGTCAAAGTGCTTTGATTGCAACTACACCTGTCTCATTTCTACCTGCGAAGTATAATCTGAGCCAATCCTCTCTGCAGTGCATAGGCAGGAGACCTGATGTGCCTGCATTTTAAGCCATGTTCCACAGAATGATCATCACAAAAGTAACAATCCACATGAACATCCAAAAAAACATGCACAAAAATACAACACATCTCATTCAGGAATAATCTCCTCTGTAACCATGAAGTTTCGACAAACATGGGGTGTGCCATGGTCATTAGATCTGATACTATGACAGGCCCCGAACATTTCTCAAAGTACATATGATTATATAAATGATATTAATTTGTGCATATATAATACAAAGCAGATGGATAAATTACTTGTGCCCCCTTTTGTATTCATAATTTTATAAGTTTTCTTTATCCGCCGCTACATCTAGGTACAACACCATTATCATCAGCTGAGAAGGAGGTATCCTGCTCAAATGATGCCCCATTGCATTGGATGACCATGGCAGGCATCCTCTGGGGGCATGGGGTCGTGAAGGCTCCAGCCTAATATGAGTTTCACACACTGCTGCAGGGCATCCTCTCAGCATTGCCTGTTGGAGCTGTTGGTGTAAATGGTGTAGGGGATGAGTAGATCCCACTAACTTAACGGGTGTCCTGAGACAAAGGCCTTGGGTTTGCTGGTGCGCACCACTCCTCCATTGTGGCATAGCCCTGGAATGCCCTGGAAGCTGGCATTTAAAAATGGGTTCAGTCAGGGTCTGACTGAAAACCGCTGTGTTTCTCTCCAGAAACACACCCAAGTTTTGAGATCAGACTTTCTGCCACTTAGTGCACAGAAAATCTGGGAGCATGACAAGCACCATCACTCTGGCGGGATGGGGCATGATAGAGTCAGGCTGGCTCCATAGAGATCTGGACATCAGCTTTAATGGGTGCCCCGATCTGAATTTAAAATACATTCCCCCAGCCCTCACATGGACACGGGAGGACCGTCCCCACAAGCTTTGGAGCAACCCCCCACCATGGAAGCATCGGGAGCCAGGAAAGATATCAAACTGAGATCTCTCCGGCGCTAACCCAGTTAGATTTAGCAGCCACAATGGGAATTGCGCCTGAGGTGAATGGGTCCTCTAAGTTTCATCCTCCACTTCCACCGTCTTTTCAGGAAGTGAACTCCAAAGACTCACGATCCTCTGAGAGAAAGAATTTTGCCTTATCTCTGTTTCGAATTGGCGTGCCCTTATTTTTAATTAGTAACCAGTTCTCCCACAAGAGGAAATATCCTTTCCATGTCCAACCTGCCAAGACACTCCAGGATCTTAAATGTACCAATCAAGTAACCTCTTGCTCTTCTAAACTCCAGCAGATATAAGCCCAGCCTGTCCAACTTCTGCATGTCCTGACATTCGTTATGAGCTTGCCATGTGATAGTTCAATAAAGGCTTTTTGAAAATTCAACTAAAAGACATCTACTGTATTACCCTTGTCTACTCTTTCTATGACCTATTCAAAGTATCAGATTAGTTAAGCATGACTTAGCCTTTTAGAATGCATACTAGCTTTTTGTATTATCTCATAGAATTTACAGGGCAGAGGAGGCCACTCGGCCCATCAATTCTGTACCGTCCCCTGGAAAGAGCACCCCGCTCAAGCCCACACCTCCACCCTATCCCCGTAACCCAGCAATCCCACCTAACCTTTTTTGGACACTTAAGTGCAATTTGCCTGGCCAATCCACCTAACCTGCACATCTATGGACTGTGGGAGGAAACCGGTGCACCCGGAGGAAACACACGCAGATACGAGGAGAACGTGCAGATTCCACGCAGACAGTGACCCAAGCTGGGAATCGAACCTGGCACCCTGGAGCTGTGAAACAACTGTGCTAACCACTGTGCTACCGCGCTGCCCCAATTATACATTCTGTCTGCTCTTTTATCTCTTCCTTTGATGTCCAGTATCTTTCCTTTCACTGACATTATGCTGATGAATCTGTAGTTCCTAAGTTTTATCTTCATGTTTGTATGTATTAACAAAATTACCTGTCTGAAAGTCCTCTGGCTCTACCTGTTCTTCAATGGACCCCTTTTACATGAATTAGTGCCTCTGCTGGCTTTTCTCTCTTTTCCATCAGCATTTGTGAGTGCATGCCTCTTTTAGTTATTTTTCCTTTCTCATCCAGACCTATTAATAAACCTTTTTAGCTCATCCGCTAGAGCAGTGCCTATTAAATTCTTTTTTAAAATTTAAAGTGCCCAATTCTTTTTTCCAATTAAGGGGCAATTTAGCGTGGCCAATCCACCTACTCTGCACATCTTTGGGTTGTGGGGGTGAGACCCACGCAAACACGGGGAGAACGTTCAAACTCCATATGGACAGTGACCCAGAGCCGGGATTGAACCTCAGACCTCGATGCCGTGAGGCAGCAGTGCTAACCACTGTTCCACCGTGCCGTCCACCTAATTAATTATCTTTAGTAAAAAATTAGGTGATGCAGGTATTCAACGTTTCTACCATTTATCTGCCATCACCTGACATTATCTTGCTCATGCATTAGTCAGAATCAAGAATAACAACAATGTTACAGCACTAAAGCAGCCCATTCGCCCCAATCTGTCTGCACCAATTCTCCAAATCAGCATTATGCCTTAGTGCCATTTCCCTGCCTTTCCCCCATACCCCTGCACATTACTTCTATTCAAGTAACCCTCTAATCCGCTCTTGAATGCCTCGCTTGAACCTGCCTCCACCACACTTCCAGCCAATGCATTCCAGACCCGAGACACTCACTCTGTGAAAATGTTTCTGACATCACATTTGCTTCTTTTGCCAACCACTTTAAATCTGTGGATTCTTGTTCTCGATGCTTTAACGAGTTTCTCTCCATTACTCTGTCCAACCCTCTCATGATTTTGAACATCTCTATCAAATCTCCTCTGAGCCATCTGCTCTCCGAGGAGAACAGTCCCAACCTCTCCAATCTGTCCTCATAACTGAAGCTTGTGTTCCTATTGCTACTTTAATTTTCTTTTTGTTAATTATATATCTGTAACACTCTCTTATTTTATATATGCCTTGATAATTTTGTAAATCTTCTTTACACCCTTGATGTTTTTTTAACCTTGCTCCTTCCTAAGTTTTTCATATTTCCTAATGTTCTCCTCCACTTTAGTATCAAAGTACTTTGATATATTTTCCTTAGATTTAATTATTTCTTACAGTCTTTATTTATGCACTGTGCCCATAATTAGTCTGTTTATTTTTTGTATAATACTTACTCTTGAACTCTGGTTGATTACCTTTTCAAAGATTTGCCTTATCCTGCTGTCGCTGATATTTAACTTACTTTTAATTCCTGTTCCATGGTTCCTTGCCATTGGGGACTGGGCTGGCAGCTCTCAGAGGCAGGAGTTCTTGCTCTTTTGGGGAGCAGAATCCTGCCTTAAACCAACTAATGGTATAATGGCTGTTAATCACTGCAGGGTAACACAGAGGACACGTGCTTGCACCTGGGCTGCAGGAACCCCTGTGCCCTCTAAAATATAACCTCATTATAATGTGGCTTATGAACAAATAAAAATGAACGTTGTTTTCCTGAATTGTTGGTATGTTAGCCCTGAACTGCTGAAGAATTGTTATTATTAACATGACATTTAATGAGTAATATACTGGAATTATTATTACAAAAATAACCTTGCTAACCTTATAATTTACTAACCTGGGATTGTTTTCTCAACCTTTTCTTGTATCCCACAGTGCGATAAACATACAAAGGTTTTCTGGAGGCTGGAACTTGTCTTGTAAAATTGGGAAAGTGTTACCCAGTAGTTTAGTGGCAGCCATAGCATTTACTTTTATTCGATGTACATGCAGATGACTTTTTGAATGCTTCAAAGTGACTATTTCATGTCTGTGTCCTTTTGTTCTTTTCTACTGTTTTTCAGTATCTGATCTGGATCACTGCATATTCCAAATCTAGCAATAAGTATTAAAAATAGAATATCTGAAGTTTCTGAAACATAGCTTACGCTTAAGGAGACAATCTTTGCCTAATTGAGCTCTGCCTTGCATGGCCTACATTCTGTCAGTGCAAGTTTCTGACCTTTCCTTTGCCAGCGCTAGATCATTAATGCAGAAAGATTAAACAAGATACCAGTGGCAAAATGTGTGACAGAAAATTCACTTCAAACGTAAATCCTAGGCCATAGCTCCTTTACAAAAAAGCTTTTGTTACATTAGTGAGTGGGAGGCCATCTCCTTGGAAGTTTTTGTTTTGTCTCTTCCAAACTTACAATTAAGGCGTATAAAGATGTACATTTGAGAAAGGTTGAGAGAGACAGTTAACAATTGATAATAGCTATGAAACATGAGTTGTTCCGTTCACAGTGAAGTGTTACCTCTGCATTTGTGTCATGCTCTTAATCTAGGGTAAATGGCTTTTTGGCCTATACAGTACAGTGACTCGTATAGCTAATAGCTGAATATAGCAATCACAATTTTATGGAATGACTCTTTTGAGTATTATTGTAATATTACATAGTTCATTACATAGTTCACCATACAAAGGTCTATTTTCCATTTGTTCTTAAATTTTATAATTTAATTTCAAAATATTTTGGATTTTCAGAATTTCATATAAGGCTACTTTCTGCACTGTCTAAATGGTCAATTTAGAGGACATATTAATCACTGCAGCCACAACACAATGCTAACTACAGCCATCAATTGTGGAATTCAACTCAAAGGAATCTAGTTTTGCGTCCATAGAACCTTTGAAAAACAAAGAAAACATTTTGTAATTGAAACTTTGTTTTTTGATTTATGGTATAATATATTCTATAATGTTATTTTTTCATTATAAGGAATTATAGTGGTGGACTAATTCTTCTTTCATACAATTGCTGAGTGAGAAATTTCATAATGTAAATTTTGAATGTGCGCTGATTTACACTGCTGTATTATCATGAAGAATTATCTTTGAAAATGTGTATGTGGATATTAATGGTTTTGATAAATAATTTATACAGACCACATTATCATGTCAATTAAGGCAATATCAGACCACATATGACGGATGATTCTCAAAACTATATGCTTTGTGTTATATTGTCATGTTGAGGCTGATCTGTTACTTTTGTAAAATGGAAAATATCATCAAAGTGAGGAAAAAAGCAGACAACAAAGGGGAAGAAGCGTGTTTATTGATAATAATAATAATCTTTATTGTCACAAGCATACATACATTAACACTGCAATGAAGTTACTGTGACAAGCCCCTAGTCACCACATTCCGGCGCCTGTCCGGGTACACAGAGGGAGAATTCAGAATGTCCAAATTACCTATCAGCACGTCTTTCGGGACTTGTGGGAGGAAACCGGGGCAGAGGGAGGAAATCCACGCAGACACAGGGAGAACGTGCAGACTCTGCACAGTGACCCAAGCAGGAATCGAACCTGGGACCCTGGCACTGTGAAGCAACAGTGCTAATCACTGTGCTACAGTGCTGCCCATATATTCTGATGAAAATTTCCAGTAGAAATATCTGGATTATAAAATGATTCAAAGAGAACAAAATGCATTCGCTACAATGGTTGTGATCTTGAAAACTGTGTTTCAAAGACCACAATCTTTCTTGCATTAAATGTTGACAGTAATTAGTAAAAATGTCACGCTGGAGAGATTAATGGGACTGAAAATTGATAAATTCCCTAGACTTGATGATCTACATCCCAAAGTGTTGGAAGAAGTCGTCGTGAAGATAATGGGCTGATGCCGAAATCGGCTGGACAATCCGCTTTTACCCCGAAATTGGGGCGGCACTGTTTTTCAGATGCTCCGCCCCTCAAAAACAGCATACTCAAGAAGTACGCCGCACGCTGTTGGGATGGCCTTTGGACATCACTTGCAACCCTTTCCGGATGCTCTGCTCCCAAAGGGCCGACACCCCAATGGCAAGGGACACGTATCCTCTCAATTTTCATTAACCTGGCTTGGCGGCTGCGGATTGTGTGCAGCGCTGCCACTGTCGGGAGGGGGGGAGCGGTTCCGTTGGCTGGGGTACTTTGGCAGGGACTGGGGGACTGGTGGGGAGGTGGTCCGGGGGTAGCGAGTGAGGTCATAGGGGGGCACTATCTAGCAGGCCGGGTCCACGCGCGGTTGTCGCTATATTGTTTGTCACGGCTACTGCAGGCCGCCGCCATGCGCATGCACGGCCACAGACCCGGCCATTCTGCATCCGTATTAGCAGGTAATGCAGGGGCTTTAAGTGGCGCAGCTGCTAGTCCCCCACCGGGCGGAGCATCGGTGTAGGGGCGCCGCCGACATTTTGGTTGTAAGACCAGATGCATCCTCCGGACATAGCCGCAAAATCAGAAAATCCAGCCCATGGATGTATTGGTGGTCGTCTTCCAAAATTCTGTAGATTTTGGAACAGTGTGAAGATTGGAGGTGTGCCTAAACAACTGTATGTGTTTAACCGTATACGATAGACAAATGACCACAAGTTGTTTGGTACATTACTATACTTTTATTCACAAACGCACAATTGTTAATCTTAATCAACCACTCACACATGCAAGTTGAACTCTAAGCTAATACAAGAAATAACTTAACTTAACTTCTAGGTGACTGGCAAATACCGGGCAGATATGGCCTTACCTGGGATCCGTTGTCAGGCAGTGCTGGAAGCTTGTTGCTGGACATCTTTGTCCTTGGCTCTGGTCCTTCTATCTTCCTCTTGGCTGGTGAAGGGTCACTGTTGTTGTTGGTTGTCAAAAACTTCAGTTGAGAGAGTGAGTGGTGGGCTATGCATCACCTTTCATCCCTGAGAATTTCTAAATCCTTTGGGGCAGTTCCAGTTGAATACCCAATCCATCGATCAAGATTTGATCACCCTGATCGATTAGCTCCAATTAAGACTCGCCACCTTGATGACTGGCCATGGCCGTTAGTGTGCGAGGCACATAGGCCTTCCCAAATAAAGAAAACAGTCTGCCACTTAATGTCTATTTACATTTTAAGCCCATTGTCCCGGGATGGCCTTTCAACGGCCTTTTTCCTGGGCTGTTAAAAATGGCTGAGCTGAGCTTTTTTGAGTATTTGCAAGCTGCAGCCCGTCTGTCCCTGCACTTGGCCACTTTTCCCAGCGTCCTTTGTGGGGGGCCATTTTAGATGGCCACAGAGGGTAGCAAATGGGACCCCACCTTTAAGAAAGGGAGAGACGAAACAACAATCTATCAACTTGTTAGCCTCACTTTAGGAGCAGGGAAAATGCCAGAATCTATTCTAAAGGATGTGATAACTGAGCATCACAAAATAATGGTGACATTGAGCACAACCAACATGAATTTATGAAAGTAAAATCCTGTTTGACAAAACCTGTTGGAATATTTTGAGGATATTACTTGTAGAAGAGTGTTGTGTAATGAGGTAAGGCTCTAACTCCGGTTAGTGAATTAACAAAGGTTTATTATGAGAACAACTGTGCACATTACCTGGCAAGGTGAAAATGTCTTGGCTCCACAGGTCCAAAGGTCAGACCCTGGATCATGTCCAGGCAAGTCTGAGTCAGTCCCCAACTCCACTCCCCAGCGGACCAGTGGGTCACATGACCCTTTCAGGGCAATGTCCCTTAAAAGGCAACAACACCACATTCCCCCCCCCCCCTTTTAGAGTCAAACTATTTACATAAATTCATTATTTACAAAGATAACCCAAAGATGTTAGGACATCCAATACAGTCCATTACAAATCCAGTCTATCCAGTGATTTCTGAACTTGTTGGGAACGACGAAGCTCCTGGGCAGACCCCTCTCTCGCTGGAGCAATCTTCTCCCACTCCCTGCTGGGTAGACATTCTTCAGTGACAAACTGCTTGGGCCAGTGCCCTCATCGCTTGTCAATGCTGCCAAGATCGTTTCTTTTTCTGAGGGATGCACATAACCCCCTCTTCCTCAGATGGTGCCAGCATTATTGGCAAGACCCTACTTGACAGCTCCTCTGGAGCAATGTTCGCTTTTCTTCCCCTTACAAAATGCACATGTTTCCGCACTTTATTTCCTTGGACGTCGACAACGTCCAAGTCTAGTCTTTTCCATTACTTTCCTAGGGATCCACACTGGATCTCTCCCAAAGTTCCTTGTGAAAACCAGGTTGGCCACCCTGAAAGCTGTCTCTGGTTTGCTTGAATCGTGGCATGCCTTCTGGGCCCTTTGATTTATCTCCACCCTCCCTGCCAAATTTGGAAATCCAGGTGTGTCTGCATGCATCTCCCCATCAATAATTTAGTAGGGGACACCCATTTCATGGCTTAAGAGGTCGCTCGGTAAACCTTGAAATTTTATTTTGCAGGGAGCCCGGGGGGATGTTTTTACATCAATGCCTTAAAGGCTTGGACCGCTTTCTCTGCTAAACCATTGGATGCGGGTGATAAGCTGCTATTTTGACATGACAAATCCCATTTGATTGTAAAAAATATTGAAAATCCTCACTGGTGAAAGTCGAGCCGTTACCTTACACCAGGACCTCTGGCACAGTAGTTGTCAAATATCTGCCGCAACTTCTCTATCATTGCCATCGAGGCTGTAGATTACATCACATGCACAACAATCCATTTTGAATGAGCGTTGATGATAATAAGGTACATGGCACCTTGAAAGGGTCCCGCAAGTCGATATGGGTCTGTGTCCACAGCCAAGTGTGTAAGTGGGCTGATGGTGGTTGCTGCTGTTGGCATAGGTAACATTGCTTGATCACACTCTCAATGTCCTTATCCAGACCTGGCCATTGGGCATTGCTGAGCTCCAGCATCTTCATCTTGGTAATACCAGGGTGGGTTGTGTGTTAGACGTATAGCAGCACTTCCTTGACTAGGCCGGGGAATGACCAATCTTGCTCCCCACAACAACACTCCGTCCTCTTTTCGGCTTTGATAGGGCCAAAACAGATTTGTCATTATTCCAACCGCGAAGGACTATTCTTTATACCTTACTGGGCCAGTACTGGGTCTCTCTGGTTCATGTCCAGATTTGCTGGGTGGAAATCGGTAGGCTATCCAATGTCCAATGCTTTCTTGTTGTGTATGATCTCTTGCGGCACTGTCAGTGGTCACTCTGTGGCAAGGGTAGGCGACGTACGGCGTCTGCGTTCAAAATATGAGTACCCAGTCTGTGCTGGAATGAGTAGTCATAGCCTGTGAACAGCAACCCCCTAGCACTGTGGCTGAAGCATTGGGAGGAATGGCTTTATCCTCCGTGAACAAGCCCAATAATGGTCTGTGATCCGTAACTATCATGAAGTGCCATAGTGGTGAAATTGTTTTACCCCGTACAGCACCGGCAAATTCTCCTTTTCAACCTGCGAGTAGCCTCTCTCTTCATCTGCCATAATACTGGAGGTGAAGGCCACGGGCCGTTCTATTTCATCTCACATCTTGTGTGGCAGTATTGTCCCCACGCTATACAATGAGCCATCGCACGTTAACACAACCTCTATTTTTGGGTCGAAGTACACCAACAAACCTGAAGATTGCAGGGCAAATTTGACTGTTTTGAAGGCCCCCCTCTGAGGCTTATTCCAATACCAATGCTGATATTTTTTTCAGCTGCTAATGTGGAGGTGCATAAGTCTTTACGTGCTATGAAACTCCCATAATAATTTACCATGCCCAAGCAGGACTTCAGCTTGGACACATTGCGAGGCAGTGGTGCCTCCTTGATAGCCTTGGCCTTCTATGCTAACAGGCGCAATCCTTGAGAATCGACCTTGAAGCCCAGTAACATGGCTGCTGAGGCCTGAAAGTCACACTTCTCTCATTTGAGCCTGTCTTTTGCTTCCTTAAATTTCTTCAGTGCCCTCTCAAGGTTTGCCAAATGTTCCTCGGAGGACATCCCTATGACCAACACATAACCTCGGCACTTTAATACCTTAGTTATACTCTGCAGCAAACTCTTCCACTGTTTGTTGGAAAATGGCACAGGTTGATGTAAAACCAAAGGGCAACCGGCTGTACTGGTACAGACCTTTGTGAATATTTATTGTCAGGTACTTCCTTGAGTCCTCATCCAGTTCCAACTGTTGAAACGCAGGACTCATGTCGAGTTTGGTCAATCTTTGTTCTCCTGCTAACTTTGTGTAAAGGCCCTCAATCTTTGGGATTGGATAACCATCCAGCTTTAAGGTTAATTAGTAGTCTATGCAGATGCGTTTGTGTCTATCTTCACCATGGGAACAAAAGGGGCTGCCCCTCTGAGAATTTACTGGCTTTGTTATTCCCAACTCTTCTCACTGCTTCAGCTCCACCTCGACTCATTCATGCAAAGTGTAGGGCACTAGCCAATCTCCAAAACATTTGGATATAGATGGAACATACAGTGCAGAAGGAGGCCATTCGGCCCATCGAGTCAGCAGTGGCTCTTGGAAAGAGCACCCTACCCAAGGTCCACACCTCCACCCTATCCCCATAACCCAGTAACCCCACCCAACACCAAGGGCAATTTTGGACACTAAGGGCAATTTAGCATGGCCAATCCACCTAACCTGCACACCTTTGGACTGTGGAGGAAACCGGAGCACCCGGAGGAAACCCACGCACACACGGGGAGAACATGCAGACTCCGCACAGACAGTGACCCAAGCCGGGAATCGAACCTGGGACCCTGGAGCTGTGAAGCAATTGTGCTATCCACAATGCTACCGTGCTGCCCAAATATGGAGCCTGAGTTAACATCGACCTTGGCTTTGAAACCCCGTATTTTCCCAATTAGTTACAAATGACCTCTTGGTATTTCCTTAAAACCTTTTGGAAATTATCGTCGGTAATGCTGAAGATCTCTGGCCAATTTAATTTTATCTGGCTCAATCAATCTTGTCCCAGTAGGCTGGGCCCCTGGCCCTTTACAATGATGATAGGTAGTTGAGCCAATTGATACCATTACATCATGGATGTGGCTGTAGTTCCCAATATTTCTAAGGATTCTCCCATACATGTAGCCAACATTGCTGAGGTGTCTTTCAACTTCATTTCTTGGGGACCGCCCTTCAATTATTTAAACAAATGTTCTGCCATCACCATGGCAGAAGCTCCAGAGCCTGTTTTCATGTGGAGTGGAAGGCCATTGACCAACAACTCGATTACAATGGAGGCTAATTTACACACACTTACATTATTTAACTGTTTCACCGCGGGCCTGTCTTTGGAGTTGTTCTGCGAGTCGCCCTTTATATTACACACTTGAGTCAGAGTTGTGTTCTTTCTGTTTGCTCTGATTGGTTCTTCCTGTCTTGCAACAAATGTGGATGTGACCCTTCTGGTTGCATGAGATACACACTACTACGCTATTAAATCTACACACTTGAGAGTGCACTGATGACTCTATTTCACTCTCCGGTTCGATGATCCTGTCTTCTGTCACTGCCCTTGCTCACTGCTCCTGCTTGCGTGGTCCCCCATGCCCTCATCTTTGATGCCAAAATCACTCGGGCTCCTTTCCCCAATCCCATTCACCTTGCAATGCTGCATGCTCTGTCGCTCGATATCACCCTCCTCAGCACTCTATGTAGCCTGTACAATCTCTTTGGCTATGGTCCATGTAACATCTGTTTCAACCAGAAGCATTTCCTGGATGGTCAAATTGTTCATCTCTGAGACTAGTCTGTCTCTGAGCATATCTTGGTTCATGTTTCCAAAATTGTACTGTTCAGCCAGCTGTCTCAATATGGCCACAAACTCTGCGCTAGACTCCCAGGTTCCTGCTAGTTGAGTTAAATTTATACCATTACATGATTACAGACGGTATGGGATGAAGGTGCCTCCAGATGGTCAAAGCATTTAGTATCAGCAGGGGCCAGAGGTTAAGCTCCAGATCAAATTATACGTTTGGGTTCTGCATTCTCATAGAACATAGAACAGTACAGCACAGTACAGGCCCTTCAGCCCACGATGTTGTGCCGACCATTTATCCTAATCTAAGATCAACCTAACCTACGCCCCTTCAATTTACTGCTGTCCATGTGCCTATCTCAGAGTTGCTTAACTGTCCCTAATGACTCTGACTCCACCACCTCTGCTAGCAGTGCATTCCACACACCCACCACTCTCTGTGTAAAGAACGTACCTCTGACATCTCCCCTATACCTTCCTCCAATCACCTTAAAATGATATCCCCTCGTGACAGCCATTTCCACCCTGCGGAAAAGTCTCTGGCTATCCACTCTATCCAAGCCTCTCATCGCCTTGTACACCTCTATTAAGTCACCTCCCTGCCTTCTTCGCTCCAATGAGAAAAGGCCTAGCTCCTTCAACCTTTCTTCATAAGACATGCCCTCCAGTCCAGGCAGCATCCTGGTAAATCTCCTCTCTACCCTCTCAAATGTATCCACATCCTTCCTATAATGAGGCGACCAGACTGGACACAATATTCCAAGTGTGGTCTAACTAGAGTTTTATGAAGCTGCAGTAAAACCTCGCGGCTCTTAAAGTCAATCCCCCTGTTAATGAAAGCCAACACACTATACGCCTTCTTAACAACCCTATCAACCTGAGTGGCAAATTTGAGGAATCTATGTACGTGGACCCCAATATCCTTCTGTTCCTCCACACTTCCAAGAATCCTGCCTTTAACCCTGTATTCAGCATTCAAATTCGACCTTCCAAAATGAATCACTTCACATTTATCAAGGTTGAACGCCATCTGCTACTTCTCAGCCGATCTCTGCATCCTGTCAATGGCCTGTTGTAACCTGCAACAACCCTCAACACTATCTACAACTTCCCCAACCTTTGTGTCATCGGCAAACTTACTAACCCACCCTTCTACTTCCTCATCCAAGTCATTTATAAAAACCACAAAGAGCAGAGGTCCCAGAACAGATCCTTGCGGGACACCACTGTTCACCGACCTCCAGGCACAGTACAGGCCCTTCAGACCACTACCACTCGTTGTCTTCTTTTGGCCAGCCAATTCTGTATCCAGAAAGCCAAATTTCCCTATATCCCATGCCCCCTAACTTCCTGAATGAGCCTACCATGGGGAACCTTATCAAATGCCTTACTGAAATCCATATGCACCACATACACTGACCGACCTTCATCAATGTGTCTCGTCACATCCTCAAATAATTCAATGAGGCTTGTGAGGCATGACCTACCCCTCACAAAGCCATGCTGACTATCTTTAATCAATCTATGTTTTTCTAAATAATCATAAATCCTATCTCTCAGAATTCTTTCCAATATTTTGCTCACCACAGATGGAAAATTGATGGGTCTGTAATTCCCAGGGATTTCCCTATTCTCTTTCTTGAACAGGGGAACAACATTCGCCTCCCCCAATCATCCGGCACTACTCCAGTGGAGAGTGAGGACGCAAAGATCATCGCCAACGGCGCAGCAATCTCCTCCCTCACTTCCCGTAGTAACCTTGGGTATATCCCGTCAGGCCCAGGGGACTTATCTATCCTGGTGCTTTTCAAAATTTCCAGCACATCCTCCTTCTTAATATCAACCTGTTGGAGTCTATTAACCTGGTTCACACTGTTCTCATGAGAAACAAGGTCCCTCTCTCCAGTGAATACTGAAGCAAAGTATTCATTTAGGGCCCACCCCATCTCCTCAGACTCTAGCCACAAGTTCCTTCCACTATCCCTGATCAGCCCTACTCACTCTAATCATCCTCTTATTTCTCACATAAGTGTAGAACGCCTTGGGGTTTTCCCAAATCCTTCACGCCTGGGCTTTTTCATGCCCCCTTCTAGCTCTCCCCAGTCCATTTTTGAGTTCCTTCCTGGCTACCCTGTAACCTTCTAGAGCCGAGTCAGATCCTTGCTTCCTCAACCTTACGTAAGCTTCCTTCTTCCTCTTGACTAGAAGCTCCACTTCTCTTGTCATTCAAGGCTCCTTCACCTTACCATTCCTTCCTCGTCTCAGTGGGACAAAACTATCCAGCACTCGCAACAAGTGCTCCTGAAACAACCCCCACATTACTGTTGTGCAATTCCCCAAGAACAACGTTCCCACTTTATGCTCCTCAGCTCCTGTTTAATAGCAGTATAATTTCCCCTGCCCCAATAAAATACCTTCCCATACTGTCTGTTCCTATCCCTCTCCATGACCATGGAAAAGGTCAAGGAGTTGTGGTCACTGTCACCGAAATGCTCTCCCACCGAGACATCTGACACCTGGTCTGGTTCGTTGCCGAGCACCAATATGGCCTCCCCCCTAGTCGGCCTATCTACATATTGAGTCAGGAATCCTTCCTGCACACACCTGACAAAATCTACTCCATCTAAACCATTTGCACTAAGGAGGTTCCAGTCAATATTAGGGAAGTTGAAGTCACCCATGACAACAATTCTGTTACTTCTGCACTTTTCCAAGATCTGCCACCCAATCTGTACCTCTATCTGTGCTGCTATTGGGGGGTCTATAGAAAACTCCCAATAAAATTACTGCTCCTTTCTTGTTTCTGACTTCCATCCATACTGACTCAGTAGACAAACCCTCCTCAATTACCTCCTTTTCTGCAGCTGTGGTGCACTCCCTAATTAACAGTGCCACTCCCCCTCATCTTTTACCTCCCTCCCTATTCTTCTGAAAACATCTAAACCCCGGAACATCTAACAACCATTCCTGCCCCTGTGAAATCCATGTCTCCGTAATGGCCACAACATCGTAGTTCCAAGTACTGATCCATGCTCTAAGTTCATCTCCCTTATTCCTGACACGCCTTGCATTGAAACAGACAGACTTTAATCATTCCACTGAGTGCAACTTTGCCCTTTCAACTGTCTATCCTTCCTCACAGACTTGTTGCATACTATTTCTGCCTGTTCAACAGCTACCCTGTCCTCTGATCCATAGCTCTGGTTCCCATCCCCCTGCCAAACTGGTTTAAACCCTCCCGAAGAGCTCTAGCAAACCTCCCACCCAGGATATTGGTGCCCCTCCAGTTTAGGTGCAATCCGTTCTTCATATACAATTCCCACCTTCCCCAGAAGATATCCCAATGATCCACATATATGAAGCCTTCCCTCCTGCACCAGCCCTGTAGTCATGTGTTCAGCTGCACTCGCTCTCTGTTCCTTGCCTCACTTGCACATGGCACTGGTAGCAATTCTGAGATCACTACTCTGCTTGTCCTGCTCTTTAGTTTCCAACCTATCTCCATAAAATCACTTTTTAGATCCTCATCCGTTTTCTTAGCTATGTCGTTGGTGCCTATGTGCACCACAGCTTCTGGTTGCTCCCCCTCCCCCTTAAGAATCCTGTAGACTCAATCCGAGAAATCCCTGGCCCTGGCACCCGGGAGGTAACATACTTTCCGGGAGTCTCGTTCGCGGCCACAGAATCTCCTATCCATTCCACTAACCATTGAGTCTCCTATCACTATTGCTTTCCAATTCTCCCCCCTTCCCTTCTGAGCCACAGAGCCAGGCTCAGCCCCAGAGACCTGGCCACTAGGGCCTTCCCCCCGGTAGGTCACCCCCCCAACAGCATCCAAAACGGTATACTTGTTTTGAAGGAGAACGGCCACGAGGGATCCCTGCACAGTCTGCCCGTTTGTTTTCGTTCCCCTGACTGTAATCCAGCTACTCTTTTCCTGTACCTTTGTGTGGCTACCTCCCTGTAACTCTCCTCTATCACTCCCTCTGCCTCCTGGATGATCCGAAGTTCCAGCTCTAGTTCCCTAATGCGATATCTGAGGAACTGGAGTTAGGTACACTTCCCGCAGGAGTAGTCAGTGGGGACACCGGTGGTCCCTCACCACCCACATCCTACAGGAGGAGCATGCAACTGCCCTAGCCTCCATCCCCTCTAATCTGAATTCAGAAAAAGAAAAGATTAAACACCCGTTAGGCCCTTTAAAAAAAAATATATATATATACTGTTGCTACTCTCCCAAGCGAAGCCTCTAAAATTAGTGATTCTGCGAAATGATGCAATGATAGCTTGCTGCCCTGTTGCTCTCCTCTATTCCGTTGGCTCTGATGAATAATTGAAGGCTCTTGATGTATTGACCCCAGTACTCCCTAGTACTCAAAGGCTTCAGGATTCCTGAACAAAGACATACTTAACTCATGTTTTGTTGTTGCGGTCCTTATCCAATGGAAGACAGTTTTCGAATTGCAGCTGGCCACGGAGGTCTTTAAATTTACTCCGGTCGCCGTTGTAGTGTAGCGAGATAAGGCTTGGCTCCAGCCGGTGAATCAACATGGGTTTATTATCCGAACAATTGCGCATATTACAGAGCAAGGGAAAAAACATCTTAGCTCCACAGGCCCAAAACTCCAACTCTGGAACATGTCCAGGCAAATCTAAGTGAGTCACCAACTCTACTCCTCATTGGACACATGATCCTTTCAAGGCAATGCCCCCTTAAAGAGCTATGACAAATAGATAAAAGAGAACCAGTGAATGTGGTGTATTTAGATTTTGAGATAGCTTTTGGTAAGGTCCCACACAGGAGCTCTTGGGGTCTGGGAAATATAATAACACAGACTGAGAATTGGTTCAGGACAGAAAATAGAGAGTTGGAATAAATGGATCTGTCATAACCCCAACGAGGACAGCGGGGAAACCATTGTTGATCTTTTGGAGTACCAGCTTCCCAGATAGGGAGCGGAGGCCACCCAGCTGGAGCTCATTAGATCTGCATATAAAGCCGGCCCAGGCAGGGCCTGGAGCTGTTGGTTGTCCCAACAGGGCCTGGATTTGGAGAAAGTTACTGCCATGGGCAGAATATTGTACTTTGTTCAATAGATCCTTGTTCCACTCCTGTTGGTTTCCTCAGTTACCAAAGGGTCATTCTCAGGTTGAAAGGCTGTGACTAATGGGGTGTCACAAGGATCAGTTCTTGAGCCCCAGTTATTCACAATCTATATCAATGATTTGGATGTGGGGATCGAATGTCATAGTTCCAAGTTTGCTGATGGCACAAAACTTGGTGAAAATGTGAGTTGTGAGGAGGATGAAAAGGGGCTTCAAGGAAATTTAGACAGACTAAATGAGGGAAACAACCATGGGCAGATTGAATCAATGTGGCAAAATGTGAAGTTAAATGGGGAGAGATTGTGAAGTGTTGATGTTAAAAGAAATCTGGGTGCTCTTGTTCATAAGTTACTGAAAGCTTACACGCAGATGCTACAAGCAGTTAGGAAGACAAATAATACATCAGTCTTTATTGAGAGGGGATTTGAGCACAGGAATAAAGAAGTCTTGCTGCAGTTGCATAGAGGCTTGATGAGGCTATACCTGGAGCACTTTGTGAAGTCTCCTTATCTAAGGAAAAACTACTGGTCATAAGAGGGAGACCAACAGAGATTCACCAGACTAACTCTGGGGTTGACGGGATTGTCCTATGAGGAGAGATCGTGTGGACTGAGTTTGTATTCTCTATAGTTTAATAGAATTTGAGGTGATCTCAACGGAGTGTACAAAATTCTTCCAGGGCTCGATAGTGATAGATGTAGGAAGAATGTTTCCCCTGATTGGGGTGGTCTAGAACCAGGGGTCACAGTTTCAGAATAAGAGGTAGGCTATTTACGATCGTGTTGAGAAGGTATTTCTTCAGTCAGAGGGTGCTAAATCTTTGGAATTCTCTACCTCAAGGGACTGTGGATACTCAGTCATTGAAATGTTCACTGGGGAGATCAAATTGAGGGATATAAGATGATAAAAGGTATGGACAAAGTAGACGTGGAGCGGATGCTTCCTCTTGTGGGGCATTTTAGAATGAGAGGTCATAGTCTCAGGATCAGGGGTAGCAAGTTTAAAACCGAGATGAGGAGAAACTACTTCATAGAATTTACAGTGCAGAAGGAGGCCATTCGGCCCATCGAGTCTGCACCGGCTCTTGGAAAGAGCACCCTACCCAAGGTCAACATCTCCACCCTATCCCCATAACCCAGTAACCCCGCCCAACACTAAGGGCAATTTTGGACACTAAGGGCAATTTAGCATGGCCAATCCACCTAACCTGCACATCTTTGGACTGTGGGAGGAAACCGGAGCACCTGGAGGAAACCCACGCACACATGGGGAGGATGTGCAGAGTCCGCACAGTTCTTCCAGGGCTCAATAATGATAGATGCCTTGTGGGGCTTCTTCCAAAGGATTATGAATCTGTGGAATTTGCTACTGCAGAATGTGCTGGATGCTGTGACAGTGAGGAGGAGTTAGACAGATTTTTAATTAATAATGGGTTGAAGGGTTACAGAGAATGGGCAGGATGGTGGAGATGAGGCCATGATGAGCTCAACCATGATCGTAATGAATAGTGAAGCAGGTTCGAGAGGCTAAATTGCCTACTGCTCCTAGTTCTTATGTTCTAAAAAATAACTATTCTGCCTAATTCCACCTTCCAGCTCTTGATCTTTAAACCTGTAGGTAACAGCACCTCAAGCACAAATCTGGTGTTCTTGATTAATAAGGAGATTTCTTGGGAATCAAGGGTTTTGGGGAGAAGGCAGGAGAATGGGTATGAGGAACATATCAGCCGTGATCGAGTGATGGAGCAGTCCCGTTAGGCCGAATGACCTCATTCTGCTTCTATATGTTATGGTTCCAGAAAGTCACACTACTCAAACTGCTTATGTGAGTTTTGTAAGCTAGCTAATAGAAGAAGGTAAGATTTCAGTGTCTAATTCATTTAATTACCAGATAGGCATTTGAAGTCACCTTGTATTGATGAGTGACCAAAAGCAGATGCATGCTGGGTTTACTGCTGATTACCTGTAGGGTGTTAATGAGAAACTAATTCAGGAGAGTTTATCAATCTGGAGCTCAGGTTAAATCAGAACATGTCCACATTTGACCATAATGCATCTATATGAATTAAGAATGAAGGGGAAGTTGTACTTAAGTCATTGGGTAAATGTTTAGGTTTCTTAGAATTCTGCATCAGCCAGACATTCAACACAGCTTACTATTCCATAACATAATTTGTTTCTGTGTATTCTGTGATTTATCTATTTAGTATTAGAAATTTATGCTTAGATTCTGCACCCATTTGTACATTCAGAAATTGTCACTAATCACAGTTTGCAGACTACTTATTGTTCTGTTGGCTGTTTCTCTATTTTCTTTCCACAATAATCATTTTTCCCATTTCCGTGTTCTGTCGATTCCCAGGTCATGCATTTTTGATCAGAAACATTGGTACCAATGTTCTTCTATAAGTGACTAAAAGATTTGAGCGGGCAGTACAGGTTAGTTTGCTCTCTGAAGAGATAAAAATGTGTAGAGAAGTATTAAATCTAGATTGGGACATGAATATGCCTGGCTCCTAGCGTTGTGCCAAAGTCTTCTCAACAAGATGTTGTGCTGGGCAGAGGGTTGCGGTTGGGTGGGACAGGGCAGGAGGGGTGGTTTCAGTAAGTGTGCAGTATGGTGTACAGGCATGAATGTAGGAAAATGTGGTTTTGAGAGAGGGGAGTTTATCAATTTCTTGAGTGAGGGGGAAATATTGTACTGCCCCTGGCCCAGAACCTTTGAGCCGGATTTCCTTGGCTATGGAGTCTCTTGGGGAGTCCTTTTTGTACCCAAAAGGGCTTTACGCGCTTTTGGGCGGGCCTTGAACTTGGCTCCAATTAATTGGGCCGTTTCCCAATCATTTTTATCGATTTTCCTCCAATAGAG
The DNA here is from genome assembly GCF_047496885.1 of Scyliorhinus torazame. Classification (NCBI taxonomy): domain Eukaryota; kingdom Metazoa; phylum Chordata; class Chondrichthyes; order Carcharhiniformes; family Scyliorhinidae; genus Scyliorhinus; species Scyliorhinus torazame. The sequence continues at coordinate 237,813,772 of NC_092710.1, forward strand.
GGGTGGGTTCCCTGATTGATGGGTGTGTCCTAGGCGGCCGTTGGTTTGCTTTGTTTTAGTCTCCTCTGGCGCCGGGGTGTCTGTCTTAGCATTGTTTACTTAAATGTTGCCTTTTTGTTCCCGGGGATGGCTCATTAGTATGTAGATGGTTCTGAAGTCTCGGTCTTGTCTGGGAGCTATGGCTCCAATTAACAGACAAACCTTGCACCTGCTTGCTTTCTCGGTATTGTCCAATTTTCCTTGCATTCTTTGCAAAGTGTCCATTTTGTAATCGGGACGTGGCCATCCCAGATGGCTACAAGGTCCTCTGCCTTTGCCAAGGATTGGATTGGATTGGATTGGATTTGTTTATTGTCAAGTGTACTGAGGTACAGTGAAAAGTATTTTTCTGCGAGCAGCTCAACAGATCATTAAGTACATGTGAAGAAAAGGGAATAAAAGAAAATACATAATAGGGCAACACAACATATACAATGTAACTACATAAGCACTGGCATCGGATGAAGCATACAGGGTGTAGTGTTAATGAAATCAGTCCATAAGAGGGTCATTTAGGAGTCTGGTGACAGTGGGGAAGAAGCTGTTTTTGAGTCTGTTCGTGCGTGTTCTCAGACTTCTGTATCTCCTGCCCGATGGAAGAAGTTGGAAGAGTGAGTAAGCCGGGTGGGAGGGATCTTTGATTATACTGCCCGCTTTCCCCAGGTGAGGTGTAGATGGAGTCAATGGATGGGAGGCAGGTTCGTGTGATGGACTGGGCAGTGTTCACGACTCTCTGAAGTTTCTTGCGGTCCTGGGCCGAGCAGTTGCCATACCATTGTGATGCAACCCGATAGGATGCTTTCTATGGTGCATCTGTAAAAGTTGGTAAGGGTCAATGTGGACATGCCGAATTTCCTTAGTTTCCTGAGGAAGTATAGGCGCTGTTGTGCTTTCTTGGTGGTAGAGTCGACGTGGGTGGACCAGGACAGATTTTTGGAGATGTGCACCCCTAGGAATTTGAAACTGCTAACCACCTCCACCTCGGCCCCGTTGATGCTGACAGGGGTGTGTACAGTACTTTGCTTCCTGAAGTCAATGACCAGCTCTTTAATTTTGCTGGCATTGAGGGAGAGATTGTTGTCGCTACAACACTCCACTAGGTTCTCTATCTCCCTCCTGTATTCGGACTTGTCGTTATTCGAGATCTGGCCCACTATGGTCATATCGTCAGCAAACCTGTGGATGGAGTTGGAACCAAGTTTTGCCACGCAGTCGTGTGTGTACGGGGAGTAGAGTAGGGGGCTAAGTGCGCAGCCTTGCGGGGCGCCGGTGTTGAGGACTATTGTGGAGGAGGTGTTGTTGTTCATTCTTACTGATTGTGGTCTGTTGGTCAGAAAATCGAGAATCCAGTTGCAGAGTGGGGAGCCAAGTCCTAGGTTTTGGAGCTTTGATATGAGCTTGGCTGGGATTATGGTGTTGAAGGCGGAGCTGTAGTCAATAAATAGGAGTCTAATGTAGGAGTCCTTGTTTTCGAGATGCTCTAGGGATGAGTGTAGGGCCAGGGAAATAGTGTCTGATGTGGACCGGTTGCAGCGGTATGCGAATTGCAGTGGATCAAGGCGTTCTGGGAGTTTGGAGGTGATGCGCTTCATGATCAACCTCTCAAAGCACTTCATTACGACTGAAGTCAAGGCCACTGGTCGGTAGTCATTGAGGCACGTTGCCTGGTTCTTCTTTGGTACCGGTATGATGGTGGTCTTCTTGAAGCAGGTGGGGACCTCGGAGTGGAGTAGGGACAGGTTAAAGATGTCCGTGAATACCTCTGCCAGCTGGTCCACGCAGGCTCTGTGTGCACGACCAGGGATCCCGTCTGGGCCCATCGCCTTCCGAGGGTTCACTTTCAGGAAGGCCAATCTGACTTCGGAAGCTGTGATGGTGGGTATGGGTGAATTATGGGCTGCTGCGGCACTCGCCAGAGGATCATATTAGAGCCTGATTAGCCATTGAGTTTTGTCCTCTCGAGTGGCAGAACTGTGGCTGATGTTAGGGGTCTAGACCTCAAATATATCCTGTATCTCGAAAGACCACCGATGTACAGTAGCAGCAATGTGTACCATCTACAGGATACAATGCAGGACTTCACCGAGGCTCCTTAGACAGCACCTACCAAACTCACGACCACTACCATCCAGAAGTACCAGGGCAGTAGATGTGTGGGGACCCCATCGCCTGGAAGCTCCCCTCCAAGTTACTCACCATTCTGCCTTGAAATATATCGCCGTTTCTTCACTGTCGCTTGGTCAAAATCTTGGAACTCCCTCCCTAACAGCACTGTGGATCTACCTACACTCATGGACTCCAGTGATTCAAGAAGGCAGCTCATAACCACATTCTCAAGGGCAATTAGGGATGGGCAATAAATGCTGGCCTAGTCAGCATGACCATGAATGAAAACCATCTTCATTCTCATTCAAAGGAAGGGGTCTCCCAATGATCCTGCAATTTTGGCACTGTCAACAGCAGAGGTGCGGCACAGCTGAAACCCTGTATTTGCATGAGGATGTGTACATCTTCATTCTTTTCATAGCTTTTCAACGCCAACAATTTTATATTTAACCATTAACTGCACTATGCCTGTTAGATCTCAAATAGGGGAAGAGCACAATTAGCCTTAGTGCCTCTTCACAAGGAAAGGTCAAAATTAGTTCATAATCCAGATCAATAGACAGAGGTGAAAATGTATATGAATTAATAAGAAGAGAATAGGACTCTGCCATGTTGGAGAGTAGCCTGCTCACAGTCACTGTTTATGATCACAAATCAAGAACAGAACGTATCAGAGTCCTGTTGAGTCTTCATTTAAAAGGAATCATTTCTTTCTGAAAGGTAGGCCTGAATTTTACAGTGTGGGTGCAGGCACATGGCTCTCCCACCATGCCGTGAAATAGAGTGTGGTGAAATTGGGAGGGGCTCCCGATATCATCACATCGCATCATGATACTTTGGTGGATGGGTTTGCCCGAATATGGGCAAAAAGCCCAATGCCAATTAAAGGGGCAAGTCCGTCAATTACAAAGGCAATTTTATGCAGGAGTGCATTTTGACGGTTGGCACACAGCCTGAATGAGCAGGCGCGGAACTCACAATCAGGACTTTCTGCATCCAAGGTGGGATGTAACGTTGAGGGTGGAGCGAAGAACCCGGAGGTCGGAGTAAATATTTCTCGTGTAAGTCTGGACATTTTTGATTGCCCTGTGAACTTTATTGCTTATACTTTCTCGAGGTAAGGAGGTTTCTGTACTTAAAGAGGCTTTCACAGATTGGTTGTATCATCACAGCCATCCAGTCATATAAAAATGGTTAGTTCTGAAGAAGCGTCACGTTCGGATTCAAAACGTTACTTCTAGTCGCTTTCCCCACAGGTGCTGGCAGGCTTGCTGGCTTTTTCCAGCATTATCAGTTTAAAAACGGGGTCTGTCCTGTCAGGTGGAGGCTCTTCCTCAGATGTAGAGAAGAGGAGAAGAAGGGAGAAGAGTCCAGCTGGCCAGAGATAACATCAACATTTCCCCCCACAACACCATGCAGCACACCCTGTAGGGACTGAAGAACAATGCGGCTTGCAAGGGAGAAAGCACCATTACTCTGCCGCAGGAGAGCTCCAGCAATCTGGATATAATGGACGTGCATTGCAGAAGAAAGAGCCGCTTCTCAAGGAAGGCACTGGGAGAGATTTAGCTAAATAGGTACAAAGTCCCCGAGAAAAACAACTGATGCGACCATCAATTCACTCGAAGACACGTGGAGAAGTAAACCGTGGTTTTAATCAGCTTAGAACTGTGCCTGCCTGCGACCGGTACAATACTGAAGGCATCCCCGCAGGTCAGCTGCTCTTATGCTTCCTCTAAAGGGGTGGAGCAATGGGCGGAGCCCGTACATGCCCCAACATATCCCCCTGTGGGTGAAGCCACACAATGGCCCATAGGTGGAGCCCACAGGGTTAATAACATAACATAACACAATACAGTGCGCTGGTGAATTATCAGTAATTATACATTCACCACATTCACCACATTCACCACATTCACCCCCTGTTTAAAAAATGAACTCCAGCGGGGGTGACGGGCTCATAGATTCAGTCGGTCCGGTGCCCGGATCGTACGTTGCGACCGCCGAAGCACTGGTGTTGCAGCCGCTTCGGGTGGCTGTGGAAGTGGGTCCGGAGCTGGCACACGCGTGGACTCCGTGAGCGGCTCATCCGGAGCTTCATTCCTGTGGACCGGTGCGGCGGGTGGGAGGGAGTGCTGGAACCATATAGGGGTCGGGGCGCTGAACATGGAAGGTTGAACGGGACATAGTGTATGGGATGCAGTCGTGGTAGTGGTGGCGGAGCCTGCGGGCGCCAGGTCCCGGAGGGAGACGGTATCTTGCCGGCCATCGGGGTGTTCGACGTACGCATAGTGTGGGTTGGAGTGCAGGAGCTGGACCCTCTCTACCAGGGGGTCGGTCTTAAGGCTCCCAACGTGTTTTCGGAGGAGGACTGGACCCGGTGTCATCAGCCAGGGCGGAAGCGAGGCCCCTGAGGTAGCCCCCCGAAGGGAAAACAAACAAGCGGTCATGAGGAGTCTGGTTTGTGGCCATGCAAAGGAGGGACCTAATAGTGTGGAGTGCATCGGGGAGGACCTCCTGCCAGTGAGAAACTGGGAGATTCCTGGACCGCAGGGTCAGTGGACGGTCTTCCAGACCGTCGCGTTCTCCCTCTCCACCTGCCCGTTTCCCCTGGGGTTATAACTGGTAGTCCTGCTTGAGGCGATGCCCTTACTGAGCAGGTACTGATGCAGTTCATCGCTCATGAACGATGAGCCCCTGTCGCTGTGGACATAACTGGGGAAACCAAACAGGGTGAAGACACTATGCAGGGCTTTAATGACAGTGGGGTGGTCATATCGGGGCAGGGGATGGCAAACGGGAAGCGGGAGAAATCATCTATGATGTTAAGGAAGTATATGTTGCGGTTATTGGAGGGGAGGGGCCCTTTGAAATCGATACTGAAGCATTCAAAGGGCCGGGATGCCTTTACCAGGTGGGCCTTATCCGGTCGATAGAAGTGCGGTTTACACTCCGCACAGATTTGGCAGTCTCTGGTTATCATAGAATTTACAGTGCAGTAGGAGGCCATTTGGCTCATCGAGTCTGCATCGGCTCTTGGAAAGAGCACCCTACCCAAGCCCACACCACCCTCTCCCTGTAACCCAGTAACCTCACTCAACCAACACTAAGGGCAATTTTGGACACTAAGGGCAATTTAGCATGGCCAATCCACCTAACCTGCACATCTTTGGACTGCACTGACCTCCTCGGTGGAGTAGGGCAGGTTGCGGGCCTTGATGTAATTAGCGAGCCGGGTGACTCCCGGGTGGCAGAGGTCATCGTGGATCGCCCGTAGTTGGTCATCTTGCGCGCTGGCGCATGTGCCGCGGGACAGGGTATCTGGGGGCTCGTTGTGCTTCCCAGGACGATATACTATATCATACTTATAGGTGGAGAGTTCGATCCTCCATCTCAAGATCTTATCATTCTTGATCTTGCCCCGCTGCGTATTGTTAAACATGAAGACAACCGATCGTTGGTCGCTGATGAGGGTAAATCTCCTACCAGCGAGGTAGTGCCTCCAGTGCCGCACGGCTTCCACGATGGCTTGGGCTTCTTTTACGACCGAGGAGTGTCGAATTTCAGAGGTAGTGAGGGTGCGTGAAAAGAACGCTACCGGTCTGCCTGCTTGGCTGAGGGTGGCGGCGAGAGCGACCTCTGAGGCGTCGCTCTCCGCCTGGAAGGGGACGGACTCATCCACCGCTTGCATCACCCTTTTTGCGATGTCCGCCTTGATGCAGTTGAAGGCCTGGCGGGCCTCGGCTGCCAGTGGAAAGAGGGTGGCCTTAAATAGTGGGCGGGCTTTGTCCGCAAACTGGGGGAACCACTGGGCGTAATAGGAGAAAAATCCAAGGCACCTCTTCAGAGCCTTGGGACAGTGATGGAGAGGGAGTTGTAGGAGGGGGTGCATACGGTCAGGGTCGGGCCCTAGGACCCCGTTTTCCACGACATAGCCGAGGATGGATAGCCTGGTTGTGCGGAAAATGCATTTCTCCTTGTTGTAGGTAAGGTTGAGTTTTTGGGCGGTTTGGAGAAATCGGTGGAAGTTGGCGTCGTGGTCCTGCTGATCATGGCCGCAGATGGTGACATTGTCCAAGTACGGAAACGTGGCCCGTAGCCCGTACTGGTCCACCATTTGGTCTATCGCTCGTGGGGACACCAAAACCCCGTTCGTGACACCAAAGGGGACCCAGAGGAAATGGAAAAGGTGGCCGTCTGCCTCAAACGCCGTGTAGTGGCGATCCTCCGGGCGGATTGGGAGCTGGTGGTATGCAGACTTCAGATCCATCGTGGCAAACACGCGGTAGTGCGTGATCTGATTTACCATGTCTGCAATCCGGGGAAGGGGGTACGCATCGAGTTGCGTAAACCAGTTAATGGTCTGGCTGTAATCAACCACTGTCCGGAACTTTTCCCCGGGCTTGACGACCACCACCTGAGCTCTCCAGGGGGTATTACTGGCCTCTATGACCCCCTCCCGCAGGAGACGCTGGACCTCGGACCTAATGAACGTCCTGTCCTGCATGCTATACCGCCTGCTTCTGGTGGCTACTGGCTTGCAATCGGCGGTGAGTGAGGTTTGCGAAGAGGTGGGGGGGGGGGGGCGATTTTTAGGGTCGCGAGGCTGCATATGGTGAGCGGGGGCAGGGGCCCCCCGAACTTAAGAATTAGGCTCCTGAGGTTGCACTGGAAGTCGAGTCCCAAAAGGAGAGGAGCTCAGAGGTCTGGGAGCACATATAGTTGAAAATTAGCGTACTCAGCGCCCTGTATCGCTGGGGTTGCAGCAGTGCACCCTTGGATTTGCACCGAGTGCGACCCAGAGACGAGGAAGATGGTTTGTTGCGTCGGGAATATTGGGAGCGAGCAGCGTCTTACCATGTTCGGGTGAATGAAACTCTCTGTGCTCCCGGAGTCGAAGAGGCAAGGTATCTCGTACCCGTTAACCCGGACGGCCATCATGGAGCTCCGGAGGTGCTTGGGTCGTGACTGGTCCAGGGTGACCGCGCTGAGTTATGGGTAGCCGGCGGCGTGATCGGAGGTGCTGGGGCGGCCCTGCGATGGCTGTCCGTGTAGGTCGTACGTGTCGAGCGGCAAAGCAGATGGCGGTCAAGATGGCGGCCCCCGTTGTTTGAGCGTGGCGGGCGGTGAGGAAGATGGCATTCAAGGTGGTGGCCCCCATGGATCGCACGTGGCCGGCCGCATGGGCCAGGATGGCCAAGGTGGCGGCCCCCGTTGGTCGAGTGTGGTGGGCGGTGAAGAAGATGGCGTCCAAGATGGCAGCCCCCATGGATCGCATGTGGCCGGCCGCGTGGTGGAGGATGGCCAAGGTGGCGGCCCCCATGAGTCGCACATGTTATGTGGAGACGGAGTCGGCAGACACGCTGCCACCTTGCGGGGTCTGCGGGCCTGTGAGTCTGTGGATCGGGTCTGTGAGTTTGAGTTCTTAGACCTGGCCAGGCAGACCTTGGCGAAGTGTCCTTTTCGCCCGCAGCTGCTGCAGTTTGCGTTGCGGGCCGGGCAGTGCAGTCGGGGGTGTCGGGACTGGCCGCAAAAATAGCAGGGTAGCCCCCCATGATGGGCGGGCGGTCGTGCGGCACAGACCTGGGGTAGTCTCTGGTCGGGGGCCCACGAGGGGGTCGCGTGGTCGACCGGGAATGCAGTAAGGCTCTGAAAAGTGACCTCCGGAGAGGTAGCCAGTTTTACCGTGTCGTCCAGGTCCTGGGCCCCTTTTTCGAGCAGGCGCTGTCTCACATAGTTCGATCGGACCCCCGCCACGTAAACATCTCGGACGGCGAGCTTCATGTGCTGAGTGGCCGTAACGGCCTGGTAGTTACAGTTGCGCGCGAGGGCTTTGAGGTCGGGTAGGTAATCATCTAGCGACTCCCCGGGGCGCTGGCGGCGAGTGGTGAGGACGTGTCGCGCGTAGACCTCGTTCACAGGCCGCACGTAGAGGCGTTCGAGTGGTGCGAGGGCCTCTGTATAGGAAGCGGCTTCGTCGAGCTGGACAGAAATGCGATGGCTCACCCGTGCGTGGAGGAGGCTCAGCTTCTGTTCGTCAGTGACGGATGGTGGAGACGACGCAGCGAGATAGGCCTTGAAGCATCAAAGCCAATGTGAAAAAATTTATTTTGCCTCCGCGGCCTGTGGATCGAGTTCCAGTCTGTCAGGTTTGAGGGCTGATTCCATAGTAGTATTTTAAGCTGATTAAATTGATGCGACCATCAATTCACTCGGAGACACATGGAGAAGTAAACCGTGGTTTTAATCAGCTTAGAACTGAGCCTGCCTGCGGCCGGTACAACACTGAAGGTGGTTCCGCAGGTCAGCTGCTCTTATACTTCCTGTAAAGGGGTAGGAGCCATGTGTGGAGCCTGTACATGCCCCAACACACTGGCCCATAGGTGGAGCCCACAGGGTTAATAACACAACATAACACAATACAGTGCGCTGGTGAATTATCAGTAATTAGACATTCACCATAACAACGCTATAAAACAGCAGTTGCGACAGCTGGGGGCCGAAGCGGGGAAAGCGTGGCCGAAGCCACACATAGGCCTGTTTTTGCACTGAGGAGGTCAGCTCGTTGGAACTCCTCAATGTAAAGAGAGATCAGGATGCCATTTTTAAAAGGCATCATGATCTCTGGAGCTCCCGAAGCAACCCCCCACCAAGGTCACCCCCAGCTGGATCACCACCATGCAAAAAATGCCAGCATGGTAACCTGTCACCCTGGCAGTGCCCCTGCCAGCACCACCTGGGCACTTGGCAGTGCCAGGTGGCACTTCCAGGGTGCCAGTCTGGCACTGACAGAGTGCCCTGATGGCACCATCAGTGCCAGGCACCACCCTGCCCAAAGGGCATGCACCTGGGGGCCTCCACTCTCCTAGCAGACGCCAGGAGTGCCATTCCGTCTGCACCCTGCTTGTGGAGGTCCGTACTGAACAGCGCTCGCCCAAGGTCCCTGAGGTGGAGTAGATAGATCCCAGTAACATCAGTTTGAAAATGGGGATTGTCCTGCCAAATTGTACCTCGGGAATCTGACTAGCTGTCTCGCTTTAATATGCAGATTTGCTAACAAGTTGTGTGACGCTGCAACGCCTCACAACATCACATTAGATTTCACGAGGTGTTGCGAGCCGGGTAGGAAACAGGCAGAGTGTCCACAAGGGTTTGGAGCTTTTGCAGGTTTTCCAAGGAAGATAAAGACACCTGCTGGAGATCTGGGGGCCCTTGTGAATCGTAAAGGCTTCCAACCTGAGTTCATTAGCAGCAGATCCTCCTGGCCTGTGCCAGGTATCCTGGGAGTTACCATGACTCTCAAATTCTCTGGCATTCCCAGGGTCCAATTCTTTTCATTCCACTTGCATGCTTGGATGGCTGGCTGGTGGGGGAGAAAGGAGATCCTCTGCAAAGATGGATGATGACACCAATAAGACATCCACGAATGCCCACCGAAGAGAGATACAACAGTCAGTCCTCCATGAGGGCCATAATTGAGAGTACTGTGCCCTGCATAATCTGGAACACTGGAATGCTCAGCTGCAAATCTTTGAGGATGAAGCTAATACTGAATACGAAGAAGAACCTACACAGCTACAGGGCCATGTCAAGGAGTCAGCAAGGGAGCAACTTTTGGGAGCCACGGAGACCAGGTAAGCTTTCATTCAATGGAGCTTCCTGTATGCTTGCAAAGTGATTATTTCATATCCTTGAAAACTGCCTATTCCAAATTGCCCTCCTGTCTTTGTAAATGGAAACTGCCTTTGTTACAAGTAAAAGTGAGGAAAATGCAACTGGAATCAAAATCTCAAGGAAACTGCAGTGTGTAGGCCTTTTATCATAGATTATCATAGAATTTACAGTGCAGGAGGGAGCCATTCGGCCCATCGGGTCTGCACCGGCTCTTGGAAAGAGCACCCTACCCAAGGTCAGCACCTCCACCCTATTCCTATAACCCCATAACCCAGTAACCCCACCCAACACTAAGGGCAATTTTGGACACTAAGGGCAATATTTCATGGCCAATCCACCTAACCTACACATCTTTGGACTGTGGGAGGAAACCGGAGCACCCGGAGAAAACCCACGCAGATCCCGCGGATGGATATGGCTGGCACGAGGGGACATAACTTTAAACTGAGGGGTAATAGATATAGGACAGAGGTCAGAGGTAGGTTCTTTACGCAAAGAGTAGTGAGGCCGTGGAATGCCCTACCTGCTACAGTAGTGAACTCGCCAACATTGAGGGCATTTAAAAGTTTATTGGATAAACATATGGATGATAATGGCATAGTGTAGGTTAGATGGCTTTTGTTTCGGTGCAACATCATGGGCCGAAGGGCCTGTACTGCGCTGTATTGTTCTATGTTCTATGTTCTATAGACACGGGGAGGATGTGCAGACTCCGCACAGACAGTGACCCAAGCCGGAATCGAACCTGGGACCCTGGAGCTGTGAAGCAATTGTGCTATCCACAATGCTACCGTGCTGCCCTTTTTAGTCAGATGGCCAAGGTTCCGCAGGCTAATCACCATGCAAAGAATTGCTGCTTTGGCAGAAGTGTGCAGCTGAGCCATATTTATGAATATTCATAATTTCTGGCTTAGATTTTAAATGATGGTAAAGCTGCTATGCTAGTGGAATAAAAGCAGCTCTTAAGCCAACTATTGGAGTGGCAAATCCAATTAACTTTTCGTCATGCTACATTTTCTGCAACATTATGTGGCATACATTGCTGGCAGTGTAAGTGGCATCCAGCCTTATCTCTGCACATGCAACTTGCTGATAATATTGGGAAGAAGATGCCCATTAACACTTAATTGCCAGCTGGTCCGCCAAAACTTCAGTTGCCATATGCCAACCTCTTTGGTAGGTTGCCAGCTCAGACACTGATGTTGAAAATGCATCTTAACATTACAGCAACAATTAATCACCGAGAATCGATTGATTTCATACATTATTGTCTACAGAGTACTAAATTAAATATTAGAAGATTTTATTACATTTTTTTGAAGGATGCTACGGTTCCTCATCCAATTATTCCTTTTTTAAAATTTATTTCCGTTCTTTGATTTTTGTTCTTTTTCTGGCCATTTTTAATTTTTAATAACATTTCAGTTTAAAGCAATTATTTTATTGTGCTTTCTCTGTCTCCTTTCATTTTTGTACCGTGAGCACTGTCATGATATTCAAACATACATCATAACACATACATAATGATAGACAGACCAACGGACCAATTAGCACACATAACACGAAAGCCAGTGGCCTACGCCAGCAGCTTCTAAAAATTAAAGGCCTACCTCAGCATCTGCAGTTGAAGCCTGTGTCCTGCATGAGAATGCGACCAGCCGCTATGCCCAATTTCAGGCGACCAAATCGTCAGGGAGGGGGTCCCACGCGATCGATTCGGCAAGCCAGGCCGCCCATGAGGTCGAACGCTTCCAGGCAATCGAGTTTCTCCCGGCCCGCGGCCCGGACGAGGGCGGCCGTTTCGCGCGCTTTTTAAGGCCTCCCGCGTTTGTGTGCGCCAAAACCTACGGCAACACTGACAGACGTGCTGCGCAGGCGCGCCCGACGCAAGACCGAACTGCGCATGTGCAGTGGCGTAACGAACGCCATGACGTCATGACGTGCGGCAACTGTGGAGCTGCACATTTAAAAGGGCAATGTCCTGCAAAAATCCGACAATGCCTACGCTGTGGCAAGATGGGCTACGCTGCCTACTGTCGAGCCACTCAACCTGTTGATCTTCCACATCTCCGACAACCTCGCAGGAACGTGCGGACCATTCAGCCTCCACATCACGACACCCAAACCGACGACTTCCGGGTTGCGGTCATTGATGAGAACCGGGTGAACACCATCAATCCGGGTGATGAATGGAGTGCCACCCTAACGGTCAACCGATTGCCGATCACTTTCCGCCTGGACACTGGCACGTCCGCCAACCTCATAGCATGGTCAGCCATCTACGCCATGAAGGTCAGACCACCAATCCGGCCATCCCGGTGCAAGATGCTCGACTACAACGGGAACGTTATCCCGGCCATGGGATCCTGCCAGCTCCAGGTGACACACAACACACACACACGGCCACACTCTCGTTCCAGATAGTCGGCTCATCGAAGGACTCCCTGCTGGGCGCACAGGCATGCAAGGCTCTCCACCTTGTGCAACGAATCCTCTCTCTCTCTCCAGTCGGCACGTCTGACTTCCTGGATGCAGAGTTCAACGCACAGCTCCAATCGCCCCTCGCCCACAACCAGGAGGCAGTCGAAGGCATGGGAACACTGCCATACACCTACCGAATTCGCCTCAAACCGGACGCCATCCCGGTCGTTCACGCACATCGCAGGGTTCCTGCGCCACTTAAAGACCGCCTCAAGCAGCAGCTGCAGGATCTCCAGGACCAAGGGGTCCTATCCAGGGTCACGGAGCCCATGCCATGGGTCAGCTCCATGGTGTGTGTCAAGAAGCCCTCCGGCGAGCTCCGCATCTGCATTGACCCCAAAGACCTCAATAATAATATTATGAGGGAACATTATCCCATACCCAAATGGGAGGAGATCACCAGTGAAATGGCCCAGGCGAAGATATTCACGAAACTGGATGCTTCTAAAGGATTTTGGCAGATCCAACTGGACCCGTCCAGCCGAAAGCTATGTACCTTCAACACCACTTTCGGCAGGTTCTGCTACAACCGGATGCCATTTGGCATCATCTCAGCATCCGAGGTCTTCCATAGAATCATGGAGCAGATGATGGAAGGCATCGAAGGGGTGCGCGTATATGTGGCGATGTCATTCATCTGGTCCACCACACCGCAGGAGCACATATATCGTCTCTAACGCGTTTTTGCCCGCATACGGGAAAACGGCCTGCGCCTCAACCGAGCCAAGTGCTCCTTTGGCCAGACCGAGTTGAAGTTCCTGGGGGACCATATCTCCCAGTCAGGGGTCTGTCCGGATGCAGACAAGATGAGCGCCATCACAGCCATGCCGCAGCCGGCCGACAAGAAAGCTGTCCTACGCTTCCTTGGCATGGTCAACTTCCTAGGGAAGTTCATTCCCAACCTTGCCTCCCACACGACGACTTTGCACCACCTCGTCAGAAAATCCACAGCGTTCCAGTGGCAACACACACACCAGCTGGAATGGGAGGAGCTCAAACGCAAACTCACTACGGCACCAGTGTTGGCGTTTTTTGACACGTCTCGTGCCACCAAAATCTCAACTGATGCCAGCCAATCCGGCATTGGAGCAGTGCTCCTCCAGAGGGATGACACGGCATCATGGGCCCCTGTTGCCTATGCATCGCGGGCAATGACCCCCACAGAGCAGCGCTACGCGCAAATCGAAAAAGAATGCCTGGGCTTGCTAACCGGTTTAGACAAGTTCCACGATTATGTCTATGGTCCTCCACGGTTCACGGTCGAAACTGACCACCGCCCCCTGGTCAGCATAATAAACAAGGACCTGAATGAGATGACCCCTCACCTCCAGCGCATCCTACTTAAACTCAGGAGGTACGACTTCCAACTGGTCTACACTCCAGGGAAGGACCTCATCGTGGCGGATGCCCTATCCCGAGCAGTGAGCACCCCGCCAGATGCGGAGGGGTTCGTATTTCAGGTTGAGGCACAGGTGGCTTTCACAGCAGCAAATCTGCCGGCTGACGACTCCAGTCTGGCCCGTATCCGCCGAGAGATTGCGGCCGACCCCCTTCTGCAGCGAGTGATGCGCCACGTGATGGGAGGATGGCTCAAAGGGCAGTGCCCGCAGTTCTACAATGCACAGCTGCTGAAACATCTAAATCCTGGAACGTTTAGCTGCCAATCCTGCCCTTCCCTCAACCAGGTCTCTGTAATGGGAACAACATCATAGTTCCAAGTAGTAATCCAAGCTCTAAGTTCATCTGCCCTACCCGTAATACTTCTTGCATTAAAATATATGCACTTCAGGCCACCAGACCCGCTGTGTTCAGCAACTTCTCCCTGTCTGCTCTGCCTCAGAGCCCCACTGTCCCTATTCCCTAGTTCTCCCTCCTTCTGACCTATTGCTCCCGTGTCCACCCCCCTGCCATACTAGTTTAAATCCTCCCGTGTGACACTAGCAAACCTCGCGGCCAGGATATTTATGCCTCTCCAGTTTAGATGCAACCCGTCCTTCTTATATAGGCCACACCTGCCCCGGAAGAGCTCCCAGTGGTCCAGATAACGGAAACCCTCCCTCCTACACCAGCTGTTTAGCCACGTGTTTAGCTGCTCTATCTTCCTATTTCTAGCCTCACTGGCACGTGGCACCGGGAGTAATCCCGAGATTACAACTCTAGAGTTCCTGTCTTTTAACTTTCTGCCTAGCTCCCTGAACTCCTGCTGCAGGACCTCATGCCCCTTCCTGCCTATGTCGTTAGTACCAATATGTACAACGACCTCTGCCTGTTTGCCCTCCCCCTTCAGGATGCCCTCTACCCGTTCGGAGACATCCTGGACCCTGGCACCAGGGAGGCAACATACCATCCTGGAGTCTCTTTCACGTCCACAGAAACGCCTATCTGTGCCCCTGACTATAGAGTCCCCTATTACTATTGCTCTTCTGCGCTTTGACCCTCCCTTCTGAACATCAGAGCCAGCCGTGGTGCCACTGCTCTGGCTGCTGCTGTTTTCCCCTGATAGGCTATCCCCCCCCCGACAGTATCCAAAGGGGTATACCTGTTTGAGAGGGGGACAACCACAGGGGATTCCTGCACTGACTGCCTGCCCTTTCTGGTGGTCACCCATTTCTCTGCCTGCACCTTGGGTGTGACCACATTTACATAACTGCGATCTATGATGCTTTCCGCCACCTGCATGCTCCTAAGTGCATCCAATTGCTGCTCCAACCGAACCATGCGGTCTGTGAGGAGCTCCAGTTGGGTGCACTTTCTGCAAATGAAGCCATCCGGGACGCTGGAAGCCTCCCGGACCTTCCACATCTCACAGTCAGAGCACTGCACCCCTCTAACTGACATTGCGTCAATTAATTAAAATTAAAAGTTAAAAAAATGTTTTTAATATATATATATTTTTAAAGTTACTGTTAACTATCTGTTTCCTAGCACTAGATTTCTAATATAAATGCGAAAGCTAAATATAGTACTCTCCGATCTCTGGCTTAGATACCCCTCTAAATTATTATTAAGTAATTATTACCAATGCTTAATTTTTTTAATTTAGTGTAGATTACCAACCAGCCTCTCAGGTCACAGCTTTTCTGTGATGTCACTTCAGTTTCCCCCCGACACACACAATTTGAAAAAGGTATGAAAGTAAAAATGAGTAAAAATCACTTACTTACCTTCTTACCTTCTGAGTGTCTTAGATGTTCTCAGGTTCTCTCCCTGACAGAGACTGCTCCTCCTCCTCCGAACGGCTCCCGAAACTAGGCCGCGATCTTTTAAAATCTCCGCTCTGACTTGCAGCTCCCGCGCTTTTTAAATCTCCCGGCTCTCTCTCCTCTCGCGCTGTTTTCAATGTCCCGGCTCTCTTTCCTCCCGCGCTTTTTAAAATCTCCCGCGCTTTTTAAATCTCCCGGCTTTCTCTCCTCTCGCGCTGTTTTCACTGTCCCGGCTGTCTCTCCTCCCGCACTGTTTTCAATGTGCCGGCTGTCTTTCCTCCCGCGCTGTTTTCACTGTCCCGGCTGTCTTTCCTCCCGCGCTGTTTTCACTGTCCCGGCTGTCTCTCCTCACGCGCCATTTTCACTGTCCCGGCTGTCTCACCTCCCGCGCTGTTTTCAATGTGCCGGCTGTCTCTCCTCCCGCGCTGTTTTCAATGTCTACCAGTGTCTACATCATACAGTGACAAAGAACTGAAGACTGCCGTGACTGTGTTTTGTGTCAAGTAGAACAGGGAGGCTGACAGAATAGTGTAGCCATCTGGGATGGCCACTTTCAGAATACAAAATGGACACTCACAGAGAATATAGGGAAATGTGAACAGTACTAAGCAACAAGCAGGCACAGAACTTGAATGTATATTTGGGAAACAGTCAGCAGACAGAATTGAAACTCTGGGTCGATTAACATATTGATGGCCCATCTCCGAGGAACAAAGGACTAATACTCAGGTAGCTGATACTGTCGCAGACATCGCAGCACTAGTACCCCAACCGAAAGACACAACCAAAGCAAGGTCAACGGCCACCTAGGACATGCCCAGTCATCAGGGCACCCACCCCTTTATTGGTTTAGATCGATGACAATGATCAAGAAGCTGCCCAATTAATTGGGACAAAGTTTAAGGCCCGCCTAAAAGCCCGCGAAGCCCCTCCAAGTATAAGAAGGAACCCCCACGAGAGATTCGCTCTCTTGGATTTGGCTCTCAAGCGGAGAGACCCATCCACCAGCATCACCAGAAGCAAGTAAGTTCGAGGTCAACGCTCGCTACCAGGTGGACGACCTTAGCTATACTCCTGTTATCTCTTCGAACCCAACAGCCTCAGATCCGAACAACCGCCATTGTTCCTGTGACTAAGTGGGCACCCAAAGTTAACTATTGGCGTTTGCGTTAGTGATAGTTTAGTTTGTAGTATTATCGTGCATGAGTAGATCTTACTGTGTGTAAATAAATAGTATTGAGCGGGATTCTCCACTCCTGCGCCGAAGTGGCCGCAACGGCCCCGATCCCGACCGATTCATGCCCTGACAATGTGCTAGGATCGGGGCCGTGTCATCTACACATGCCAGGCCCTGTTGCCCGCGTAAAGGCGGCGCCGCATAGATGACACGGCCGGCACCGCATAACTGGCGTCATCCGCGCATGCGTGGTTGCCGTCCTCTCTAAGTCCACCCCGCAAGAAGATGGCGGACGGATCTTGCGGGGCTGCGGAAGGAAGGAGGTCCTCCTTCAGAGAGGACGGCCCGACGATCGGTGGGCACCGATCATGGGCCATGCCACATTTAAGGTACCCCCCGGTGCAGGATCCCCCCTCCCCTCCCCGCAGGCCGCCCCCGCAGCGTTCATGCACCGTTCACGACGGCAGCGACCAGGTGTGGACGGCGCCGGGGGGAACCCGTCGTTTTAGCCTGGCCGCTCGGCCCATCCGGGCCTGAGAATAGTGGGGGTGCCGGAGAATCACCATTTTGGGTGTCTCCGGCGATTCTCCGGCCTGCGGCCCGCGGAACTCGATGTGGCCGTTCCCGCCGCTTGGGAGAATCGTGGGAGGGCGTCGGACCGGCGTCCCGGGAAATTTTGGCGGCCCAGGCGATTCTCCCAACCGGCGCGGGAGTGGAGAATGTCGTCAATTGACTTTGAACTAACTAACTGGTGTATTGGCTCTTTGATCGGTATTCGGGTTGAACATTATGGCGGTATCGAGAGATACCTGGCGACTCTGAAAGTACACTCATAATTAGGATTAAGAAAGGCGACCATATTGACCGCCATATTTATAATCAAATAAGTATAGCAACAATAGCAACATCAAGCTCATGTTGTGGCTGCAACAGGTAACAGAGCTAGATGAGGTGCTCAACAGCTTGAACCCATAACCTATGGCCCAAAGACAAGAGTGCTACCACTGATCTGCAGTCAACATCATCAAGATCTTAAGGCTGATTAAGGCTGATTAACTGTAGGTGGAGGAGCAGTCTCTGTCAGCGAGAGAACCTGATAACATCTAAGACACTCAGAAGGTAAGAAGGTAGGTAAGTGATTTTTCCTTATTTTCACTTTTATAACTTTTTTCAAATTGTGTGTGTCGGGGGGGAAACTGAAGTGACATCACAGAAAAGCTGTGGCCAGAGTGGCTGGTTGGGATTCTACCCTAAATTAAAAAAAAACTTTTGAATATTTGGTAACTAATTAAACATAATAACTTAATTATAATTTAGAGGGATATCTAAGAAAGAGATTGGAGAGTATTACAGTTAGCTATCGCATTTCTATTAGAAATCTAGTGGTAGGAAACAGATAGTTGACAATAACTTTGAAATTTTGTAAAAAATATATATTTTTAAAAAAGACAAATTTTAATTTTAATTAATTGACGCAATGTCAGTTAGAGGGGTTGTGTGCTCTGACTGTGAGATGTGGCAGGTCCGGGAGGCTTCCAGCGTCCCGGATGGCTTCATCTGCAGAAAGTGCACCCAACTGGAGCTCCTCACAGACCGCATGGTTCGGTTGGAGCAGCAATTGGATGCACTTAGGAGCATGCAGGTGGCGGAAAGTGTCATAGATCGCAGTTATGTAAATGTGGTCACACCCAAGGTGCAGGCAGAGAAATGGGTGACCACCAGAAAGGGCAGGCAGTCAGTGCAGGAATCCCCTGTGGTTGTCCCCCTCTTGAACAGATATACCCCTTTGGATACTGTCGGGGGGGATAGCCTATCAGGGGAAAACAGCAGCAGCCAGAGCAGTGGCACCACGGCTGGCTCTGATGTTCAGAAGGGAGGGTCAAAGCGCAGAAGAGTAATAGTAATAGGGGACTCTATCGTCAGGGGCACAGATAGGCGCTTCTGTTGACGTGAAAGAGACTCCAGGATGGTATGTTGCCTCCCTGGTGCCAGGGTCCAGGATGTCTCCGAACGGGTAGAGGGAATCCTGAAGGGGGAGGGCAAACAGGCAGAGGTCGTTGTACATATTGGTACTAACGACATAGGCAGGAAGGGGCATGAGGTCCTGCAGCAGGAGTTCAGGGAGCTAGGCAGAAATTTAAAAGACAGGACCTCGAGGGTTGTAATCTCGGGATTACTCCCTGTGCCACGTGCCAGTGAGGCTAGAAATAGGAAGACAGAGCAGATAAACACGTGGCTAAACAGCTGGTGTAGGAGGGAGGGTTTCCATGATCTGGACCACTGGGAGCTCTTCCGGGGCAGGTGTGACCTGTATAAGAAGGACGGGTTGCATCTAAACCGGAGAGGCATAAATATCCTGGCCGCGAGGTTTGCTAGTGTCACACGGGAGGGTTTCAACTAGTATGGCAGGGGGGTGGGAACGGGAGCAATAGGTCAGAAGGTGAGAGCATTGAGGGAGAACTAGGGAATAGGGACAGTGTGGCTCTGAGGCAGAGCAGACGGGAGAAGTTGCTGAACACAGCGGGTCTGGTGGCCTGAAGTGCATATGTTTTATTGCAAGGAGCATTACGGGTAAGGCAGATGAACTTAGAGCTTGGATTAGTACTTGGAACTATGATGTTGTTGCCATTACAGAGACCTGGTTGAGGGAAGGGCAGGATTGGCAGCTAAACGTTCCAGGATTTAGATGTTTCAGGCGGGATAGAGGGGGATGTAAAAGGGGAGGCGGAGTTGCGCTACTTGTTCGGGAGAATATCACAGCTGTACTGCAAGAGGACACCTCAGAGGGCAGTGAGGCTATATGGGTAGAGATCAGGAATAAGAAGGGTGCAGTCACAATGTTGGGGGTATACTACAGGCCTCCCAACAGCCAGCGGGAGATAGAGGAGCAGATAGGTAGACAGATTTTTGAAAAGAGTAAAAACAACAGGGTTGTGGTGATGGGAGACTTCAACTTCCCCAATATTGACTGGGACTCACTTAGTGCCAGGGGCTTAGACGGTGCGGAGTTTGTAAGGAGCATCCAGGAGGGCTTCTTAAAACAATATGTAGACAGTCCAACTAGTGAAGGGGCGGTACTGGACCTGGTATTGTGGAATGAGCCCGGCCAGGTGGTAGATGTTTCAGTAGGGGAGCATTTCGGTAACAGTGACCACAATTCAGTAAGTTTTAAAGTACTGGTGGACAAGGATAAGAGTGGTCTGAGGATGAATGTGCTAAATTGGGGGACGGCTAATTATAACAATATTAGGCGGGAACTGAAGAACATAGATTGGGGGCGGATGTTTGAGGGCAAATCAACATCTGACATGTGGGAGGCTTTCAAATGGCAGTTGAAAGGAATACAGGACCGGCATGTTCCTGTGAGGAAGAAAGATAAATACGGCAATTTTCGGGAACCTTGGATGACGAGTGATATTGTAGGCCTCGTCAAAAAGAAAAAGGAGGCATTTGTCAGGGCTAAAAGGCTGGGAACAGACGAAGCCTGCGTGGAATATAAGGAAAGTAGGAAGGAACTTAAGCAAGGAGTCAGGAGGGCTAGAAGGGGTCACGAAAAGTCATTGACAAATAGGGTTAAGGAAAATCCCAAGGCTTTTTACACGTACATAAAAAGCAAGAGGGTAGCCAGGGAAAGGGTTGGCCCACTGAAGGATAGGCAAGGGAATCTATGTGTGGAGCCAGAGGAAATGGGCGAGGTACTAAATGAATACTTTGTATCAGTATTCACCAAAGAGAAGGAATTGGTAGATGTTGAGTCTGGAGAAGGGTGTGTAGATAGCCTGGGTCACATTGTGATCCAAAAAGACGAGGTGTTGGGTGTCTTAAAAAATATTAAGGTAGCTAAGTCCCCAGGGCCTGATGGGATCTACCCCAGAATACTGAAGGAGGCTGGAGAGGAAATTGCTGAGGCCTTGACAGAAATCTTTGGATCCTTGCTGTCTTCAGGGGATGTCCCGGAGGACTGGAGAATAGCCAATGTTGTTCCTCTGTTTAAGAAGGGTAGCAAGGATAATCCCGGGAACTACAGGCCGGTGAGCCTTACTTCAGTGGTAGGGAAATTACTGGAGAGAATTCTTCGAGACAGGATCTACTCCCATTTGGAAGCAAATGGACGTATTAGTGAGAGGCAGCACGGTTTTGTGAAGGGGAGGTCGTGTCTCACTAACTTGATAGAGTTTTTCGAGGAGGTCACTAAGCTGATTGATGCAGGTAGGGCAGTAGATGTTGTCTATATGGACTTCAGTAAGGCCTTTGACAAGGTCCCTCATGGTAGACTAGTACAAAAGGTGAAGTCACACGGGATCAGGGGTGAGCTGGCAAGATGGATACAGAACTGGCTAGGCCATAGAAGGCAGAGAGTAGCAATGGAGGGATGCTTTTCTAATTGGAGGGCTGTGACCAGTGGTGTTCCACAGGGATCAGTGCTGGGACCTTTGCTCTTTGTAGTATATATAAATGATTTGGAGGAAAATGTAACTGGTCTGATTAGTAAGTTTGCAGACGACACAAAGGTTGGTGGAATTGCGGATAGCGATGAGGACTGTCGGAGGATACAGCAGGATTTAGATTGTCTGGAGACTTGGGCGGAGAGATGGCAGATGGAGTTTAATCCGGACAAATGTGAGGTAATGCATTTTGGAAGGTCTAATGCAGGTAGGGAATATACAGTGAATGGTAGAACCCTCAAGAGTATTGAAAGTCAAAGAGATCTAGGAGTACAGGTCCACATGTCATTGAAAGGGGCAACACAGGTGGAGAAGGTAGTCAAGAAGGCATACGGCATGCTTGCCTTCATTGGCCGGGGCATTGAGTATAAGAATTGGCAAGTCATGTTGCAGCTGTATAGAACCTTAGTTAGGCCACACTTGGAGTATAGTGTTCAATTCTGGTTGCCACACTACCAGAAGGATGTGGAGGCTTTAGAGAGGGTGCAGAAGAGATTTACCAGAATGTTGCCTGGTATGGAGGGTATTAGCTATGAGGAGCGATTGAATAAACTCGGTTTGTTCTCACTGGAACGAAGGAGGTTGAGGGGAGACCTGATAGAGGTATACAAAATTATGAGGGGCATAGACAGAGTGGATAGTCAGAGGCTTTTCCCCAGGGTAGAGGGGTCAATTACTAGGGGGCATAGGTTTAAGGTGAGAGGGGCAAGGTTTAGAGTAGATGTACGAGGCAAGTATTTTACGCAGAGGGTATTGGGTGCCTGGAACTCGCTACTGGATGAGGTAGTGGAAGCAGGGACGATAGGGACATTTAAGGGGCATCTTGACAAATATATGAATAGGATGGGAATAGAAGGATACGGACCCAGGAAGTTTAGAAGATTGTAGTTTAGTCGGGCAGCATGGTCGGCACGGGCTTGGAGGGCCGAAGGGCCTGTTCCTGTGCTGTACATTTCTTTGTTCTTTGTTCTTTGTTCTTTTTGTTATTTCATATTCTTCACAATTTGTAGAAATAGTCAAATGTAGCCCAATTTGCTGTAATCAATAAATAATTTATCATAGGCAAAAATATCTTTCGTTGTAACGTGCTTGAAGATTGATGTTAATTTACATATACATCATTGAATATTTTTAAGGCTGTGCTAGATTCTTTATTGATAAGTGTTATAACTGCCTAATTCATGGTCCATAATGCTATTTTAGTGATACTGTAGTCCTGGGCTGATTAAACTGTAGAGAATGAGATAAATGCAATGAAAGAATCTTGAAGAATATTACACTTAAAGGGTTGAGGCTATGTTGATTTAAGGGATGAACAACTAGAAAAGTAAAATTATTCAAGTGTGGGGAATTAGAGAACAGTGAGAAATCCACATTTCTAAATGACGCCCTGAACTCGAGAACCCCCAATGCAACCCCAGGATCCCCCAAATGCACCAATAAGGGGGTCATCGAGACCCACATACTCCATAATAAGGAAAGGGCACCCCCGGGTCCAATCCCCGGCATGGGCAAAATGCCCCCAAGGCAGCATGGCAGTGCCAGTGTTCCCCGGTGATATTAGGAGTACCAGGGTGCCATCCTGCCCAGATACCAACCACCCAGAGGCCCCAATCCCCTGGGAGATCCCCCCCCCCCACTTCCCCCCACCCCTCACAAGTGCCGTTCTGTTTGTGGAGACCATGGCTAAACGGCGCTCATCTGTGGTCTCCAAGGCAAAGGGATTAGATCCAATGCATTGGATAGTTCTGGAAAGTGCAAATTAAAGTGAGACTAACTGCTCACTTTAATATTCAAATTTGCCAAATTCAGATACACATGTCGTGAGATCCCGTTAAATCTCATGAGGCGTGACGAGCTGGTAAATGTCGCGAGAAGCCTCTTGCGAGATTTACCGTCTGTGCCACGCCCCGGTCGGGTGTGGCATAGTCGTTAGATCACGCCCAGAGTTTCAATAGATTGGTTGACTCACAGCGTTTTCTAGAGTCTGGATGGGTTGCTGAGAAATGCACGGGATATGCCTTGGTCACATTTGTTACTTATTGCACAGCATGGTGTGTTGAATCACAGTTTGTCTGTTAATTCACATGTACCTTATATTAACCTTGATTGTTCGAGAATATGATAGATATTGTAAATTGTTTTATCTTCTTGACCTTGTATAATAAAGTTTACTTTTGTTTATTCAAAATCGACAGAATCTTGTGACTTTATTCTCTTAGCAAGTGTTATCTATCTCAAACTTTGCCTACTTTAACAAAACATGATTGGTTTCTGACTAAATCTTACTAAAAGTTGGGGATCTGGGACGTCATTCTCCGACCCCCCGCCGGGTCGGAGAATCGCCGGGGGCGGGCGTGAATCCCGCCCCCGCCGGTTGCCGAAGTCTCCGGCACCGGATATTCGGCGGGAGCGGGAATAGCGGCGCTCTGGTTGGCGGGGCCCCCCGCTCGATTCTCCGGCCCGTATGGGCCGAAGTCCCGCCGATAAATTGCCTGTCCCGCCGGCGTGGATTAAACCACCTTTTGAACGGCGGGACAAGGCGGCGTGGGCGGGCTCCGGGGTCCTGGGGGCGGTGCGGGGCGATCTGACCCTGGGGGGTGCCCCCACGGTGGCCTGGCCCGCGATCGGGGCCCACCGATCCGCGGGCGGGCCTGTGCCATGGGGGCACTCTTTCCCTTCCGCCTCCGCCACGGTCTCCACCATGGCGGAGGCGGAAGAGACTCCCTCCACTGCGCATGCGTGGGAAACTGTCAGCGGCCGCTGACGCACCCGCGCATGTGCCGCCCGGGGATGTCATTTTCGCGCCAGCTGGCGGGGCAACAAAGGCCGTTTCCGCCAGCTGGCAGGGCGGAAATTCCTCCAGCGCCGGCCTAGCCCCTCAATGTTGGGGCTCGGCCCCCAAAGATGCAGAGCATTCCGCACCTTTGGGGCGGCGCGATGCCCGTCTGATTGGCGCCGTTGTGGGCGCCAGTGGGCGGACATCGCGCCGTTTGGGGAGAATTTCACCCCACTGGTGTTGGTGCTGTAGAAAGTGAGACTGGTGAATTGATAATGGAAAACAAGGAGGCATTGAAATGATATATTGTGTACATCTTCACTGTAGAAGTCTCAGAAAACTTCCCTTTTGGAAGTGATTCCCTTTTGGGCGCCAGTCGGCGGACATCGCGCCGTTTTGGGAGAATTTCGCCCCTGGTCTCAAATCATAACCAAAGGAAGTCAAAGTGTATAAGGATAGATAGGGATATGGAGTTGAGGCCACAATCAGATCAGCCATGATCTTATCAAATAGTGGAGCAGGCTTGACTGGCTAAATTATTTACTCATGCTCGTAATACACATGTTCATTTGTTCATCATGTCTCCTTCCTTTAATTAAATGCAGCATGAGAGTCCAACGTCTAATATATTTAATCTATCACTAACTTCATCTTTGCAATATCCTATAAGGGAGTGTAGGCAAAGCTTTGACTCTCAGGAACAGATCTGTTGCTGGGAGAGGAAACATTGCAGAGATTAGCCGAACAAATGTGCTAACTTCATTAGTATTAGGCCCCCAATCCACAGTGATTACAGTGCACTTGTTTCACAATTTATAAATCTATTGACTCATTTGAACTCAGCCTAATGTTTGCAGTGAAGCAATGTACTAAATATTAGCCACAGGATAAGATTAGCAATTTCATTTGACAGCTTTGGGTGGAAATTTCCAAAGAAATTACAAAGGGGGAGGGGATTTTTCACGTTCCCCACGGCATGTTTCTTGGTGGTCTGGGGTGGCCCGCCGTTGGACCGCAGGTAAACACGCGGCTAAACATGCTTGCTAGGGGACTTTGTTCCCATTTAGTTGAATCACGCCCTCAGTAAGGATCTAACCTTTTCATTAAACTTTAGTGATAGTCATATAAATTCATGCTGAATGTATTGTATGCAGAGATGATGATTTCAACTCCTAGAACTATTATTTGATATGTTGCCTTCAAAATTAGATGTACATTTTAAAACAGTTTTAAATAAGTAAAAGCAAAACAAGTTCTATACATAATAGTTCTAAACAAGTGGTCCTGCTTTCAGCTCAATTCAATGTGATCTGCCGTTGGTGCAATAAAAAAAATATTGATTTTTTTTTGCGGGGAAAATCAATTGGGCATGTTGATATGAGATAGTTAATGTAAGTAATGTAACAGGTAATGTAACCTGGGGAAATGAAAACACAAATGATCAAATTTTTCAAGGAGGTCTGTGAAATGACCATAATCTCTGTGGTGCTTTTAGAAAAGAAGAGACACTAAGTTCCACATTCAATATTAAATTTAAAAAGAGTATTCTTTTAAATGTTGAGCTACAGATTGCAATGGGAAGAAATGTTCTGGAGTAATGCGTATGCAGTGTATGTAGGGGCTGGTTCAGCACACCGGGCTAAATCGCTGGCTTTTAAAGCAGACCAAGGTAGGTCAGCAGCACGGTTCAATTCCCGTACCAGCCTCCCCGAACAGGCGCCGGAATGTGGCGACTAGGGGCTTTTCACAGTAACTTCATTGAAGCCTACTTGTGACAATAAGCAATTGTCATTTTCATTTCATTTTCAGTGCTGAGAATTCTCGGAATCACTGGATGTCTTTGAAGTTCTGAATTTAATTTTCAAATGTCAGTCTTTAATGATACACCTTTGTCTCAAGCTGCAGTTAACTACATCATTCATCTAAAATCAAGCAGAAGGTTAAAATCTCCATGAAAACAAAGGTCAAAATTCAGTCTGCTTATGCCGGCACGTGGGCCCCGTGCCTGTGCATTATGTTAACAATTTGGTCATCGTTGTCAGTATGTCTAACTCGACAGGAAGAAATATGAAGATGATCTGTTCACTGTGATAAATCATTTAACTTGACAAATAAAGGCATTCTATGGTATGCAATGAGGTAAGAATACAATTAATGTTTTCATAACCTAATATGAGGGAACGGAAACTGTAATACTATATGTGAAAGGCAGAAGCAGCATGCCCTCAAGATGCATTAACGAACAGTTCTTATTGTGAAGGAAGTTCTTCTATTCACACATTGGGAAGTTAAGCAGCATCCAAGCACTGTGGCCTACCCATTTCCCTGCAGGCTTCTTCAAGAAAATTTATGCAATGCATAATGTCAGAAATGAAATTGATTCTTTCTGTACTAATGCAAATGAAATGTGTACACAGGTACCTTCTCAAATCCTGCCTGAGCCCTGTGTTCTGTCAGCTCTCATTGGACTGTGTTGAAGAACATCATTACCACTTTAAGTCAGCCAATTGCTTTCAAATACATTGAGGCTCAAGAATCTTGACCTTGGGAGCATACTGCAAGAACATTATTCATAAATTTTAATAAAGTTCTCATTCAAATATCCATTTTCATATCTGCTGACGACGGGCATATTAAATTAAAGACTCCATCCTTAAATCGTGACATTTAAACACGTTTCTTTTCCCTCTGTGTATCAAAGCTTCATTCCTTAAAGTCATAATACTGTGATTGTTTTTTAAAATTATTAATATTGTAATTCTTGCATCAAGGAAATGACATATAAAAAGAAATGCAGTGAAAAAGCTAATTCCCGGCAGAGGACTAGTCCTGTACCTAACTGCTCAATGTTGGTACATTGAATTGGCTGAAACTCCATGTTAACAATTACATGCTGTCTGTGCGGAGTCGACACGTTCTTCCTGTGTCTGCGTGGGTTTCCTCCGGGTGCTCCAGTTTCCTCCCACAGTCCAAAGATGTGCAGGTTAGGTGGATTGGCCATGCTAAATTTCCCTTCGTGTCCAGAAAGGTTAGGTGGGGTTATTGGGTTATGAGGATAGGATGGAGGGTATGGGCTTGAGTAGGGTGCTCTTTCTATGGGCCGGTACAGACTCGATGAGCTGAATGGCCTCCTTCTGCACTGTAAATTTTATTATTCTATGGTTCTATTGAATATCCTTGATTTTAATCACCCAATCATTGGAGGACACAAGCTCCAGAGCACAGAATTGCCTTCCTAAACCTTTCTACCTCAAAGACGCGACTGAAAATCCACTTATTTGACCAAGCTTTTGGTTCTAATATCTCCTTACACGTGTTTGGCGTCAATTTTTGCCTGATAGTGCTCCGATAATGTACCTTGGGTCATTTTACTATGTTAAAGCTGCTTTATGAGGCAAATTATAGTTGTTCTAAGGGCTCCTCTGTTTCTAAGACTGACAATGATATGTTAGAATTTTATAATCAGTTTGAGGGTGATAGAAACTTGTATAGGTAAAAAGGGTTCAATTTAAAGAAATGATTTAAAGAAATCTTAATGGCTGACTTACAGCCACTGCATTTCATATTTGACATGCATAAAATGGCTGACTGCTGACTGTTTGAAATGGAATCAGATATGAGAATGCTATAGCTGGCAAGGTCAGGTTGACAATGAGTAGTTCTTTGCCTTAGAAAGAACTGGATGACATCCAGCTACATGTTCAGGATAACCGCATACTATTCTATGATAACTACAGAAGTCACACCACAAAAGGAATTTGCTGAAGCAACTTCTTAGATTACCAAATTAATGTTTCGATTAATTGATAGACAAATCGTGTGATCAAATTAGAAGAATTATAGATGATTTCAGACCAATCAAAACTTTGAAGGGGCAGAGACCTCATAGATAATAATTGAAGTGTTGGGTGCTCTGAGGTACAGACGAACCAACACGGTTGCGATTGGTACAACTCAGTTTTATTCCATTAAACTATTTATACATCAGACTTGTTACTCAGCACGTTGTGACAGTGTGAGTGTCTTGCTTTGAGGTCCTGGCCCTGTGCCGTCTCCAGATGGACTGCCTAGTAAGTGTTGTGTTTCTTGTTTTATACTTTGTCTGCTCTTGTCTGTGACTGGCTGTCGTGTTATGTGTGCTAATTGGTCCGTGGCTCTGTCTATCATTATGTATGTGTTATGATGTATGTTTGAATATCATGACATCCCCCTTTTTTACAAGATTATGTGCCTACGTGGTTATAAATATAAATGTGTCCTGAGTGCAGCTAAATGTGTGTGTGTGCATAATATTTACATCATGTACATGGGGCTTAACTATACACAAGGGGCGATGTCAGGTGTGACATGCTAATGAGGTTGTACCATAACAAAAAGAAGAACAACGTTGAAATATGGAACGATCAAACGAGGCCTGTAACGATAAAACAGAGACATGTTATAAAACAGTGGTTGCAAAAGTTTGACATGTGAACAGTCTCATAAGTCCAGTCTAGTAGGTGGGCGACGAATTTGGGTTGACCGCCTCAAGCGTGGGTCGAGAACCAGCGGCTGAGGTGCGAGCCTGGCCACGGGCGGCGACAGAAGGGGCATGGTATTCGGCAGCTCCACAAAGTCGCTATCAGGAACCAGTGGAGGACACGGCGTCTATGTAGGGTCCTGTTGCGAGCGTGGAAGTAAGCGAAGGGCTCGGCGATTGCGCCTACGCACAGGTCCATCAGGCATGCGTACTAGGAACGAGCGGGGAGCCACACGTCGGAGGACTTCGGCAGGCGCTGACCAGACACCGTCTGGTAGATGGATGCGGACATTGTCTCCAGGGGCCAGGGCGGGAAGATCAGTTGCCCGTGTGTCGTACGATCTCTTCTGGCGACCGCGCTGCAGTTGCATCCTATGCAGTACCGGAGCATGGTCTATTGTTGGTGCCAGGATGGAAGGCACAGTGGTTCTGAGGGCGCGACCCACCAGCAGCTGTGCTGGTGAGAGACCCATGGCTAGTGGGGCCGAGCGATCGGCCAGCAGGACGAGGTAGAAGTCCGACCCGGCAGCAGCAACCTTGCAGAGGAGCCGCTTGGCAATGTGAACGCCCTTCTCCGCCTTTCCATTGGACTGGGGGTGTAGAGGCTGGATGCCACGTGTGTGAAGCCATACGAAGCAGCAAAGGACGACCATTCCTGGCTGGCAAAACAGGGCCCATTGTCCGACATGACAGTCATCGGAATGCCGTGGCGAGCAAAGGTGTCTTTGCAGGCCCTGATGACAGCAGACGTCAAATCGTGCAGGCGTATGACTTCTGGGTAGTTTGAGAAGTAGTCAACTATGATGACATAGACCCTGCCGAGCGCGTGAAACAGGTCGACACCCACCTTCGCCCAGGGGGACGTCACCAGCTCATGGGGCAGAAGCGTCTCAGGAGGTTGCGCCGGCTGAAACCTTTGGCAGGTTGTACAGTTGAGCACCATGTTGGCAATATCGTCACTGATGCCCGGCCAGTATACCGCCCCTCGGGCCCTCCTTCTGCACTTCTCGACCCCCAAGTGGCCTTCATGTAGTTGGTCGAGAACCAGCTGGCGCATGCTGTGCGGAATCACAATCCGGTCCAGCTTCAGGATGACACCATCAATGATGGCTAGGTCGTCTTGTACATTGTAGAACTGCGGGCACTGCCCTTTGAGCCATCCTCCCGTCATGTGGAGCATCACTCGCTGCAGAAGGGGGTCGGCCGCAGTCTCTCGGCGGATACAGGCCAGACTGGAGTCGTCAGACGGCAGATTTGCCGCTGTGAAAGCCACCTGTGCCTCGACCTGAAATACGAACCCCTTTGCATCTGGCGACGTGCTCACTGCTCTGGATAGGGCATCCGCCACGATGAGGTCCTTCCCTGGAGTGTAGACCAGTTGGAAGTCGTACCTCCGGAGTTTAAGTAGGATGCGCTGGAGGCGAGGGGTCATCTCGTTCCGGTCCTTGTTTATTATGCTGACCAGGGGGCGGTGGTCAGTTTCGACAGTGAACCGGGGAAGACCATATACGTAATCATGGAACTTGTCTAAACCGGTTAGCAAGCCCAGGCACTCTTTTTCGATCTGCGCGTAGCGCTGCTCTGTGGGGGTCATGGCCCGCGATGCATAGGCAACAGGGGCCCATGATGCCGTGTCATCACGCTGCAGGGGCACTGCTCCAATGCCGGATTGGCTGGCATCAGTTGAGATTTTGGTGGCGCAAGACGTGTCAAAAAACGCCAACACTGGTGCCGTAGTGAGTTTGCGTTTGAGCTCCTCCCATTCCAGCTGGTGTGTGTTGCCACTGGAACTCTGTGGATTTTCTGACGAGGTGGCGCAGAGTCATCGTGTGGGAGGCAAGGTTGGGAATTAACTTCCCCAGGAAGTTGACCATGCCAAGGAAGCGTAGGACAGCTTTCTTGTCGGCCGGCTGCGGCATGGCTGTGATGGCGCTCACCTTGTCTGCATCCGGACGGACCCCTGACCGGGAGATATGGTCCCCCAGGAACTTCAACTTGGTCTGGCCAAAGGAGCACTTGGCTGGGTTGAGGCGCAGGCCGTTTTCCCGTATGCGGGCAAAAACAATAATTCCCTTAAAAAGTTGGGTACCGAGACGAAAAAGTAATTCCAGAATCAACTCAACCTATTCTTTAAAATCTGTTCTATCCTCTTGCTTTGCAAATCTATTTTAACCTGCGCAGTTGTCTATGTACTGTGCATATTTGATTTGAATTGTTAATATATCTTGAATTCAACCTATCTGTAATTGCGAGAGACAATTATTTCAGGACACACCTACCCAGGACACTGACACACAGGACACTGACACACAGGGGAACGGGTGGACAAGAACCACCACTCTAGGGGACCATGGACTTTGGGTCGGATGAGGAGCACGACACTACGCCACTGCTATCGCCTACACCCTCCACCATTGCCGAAACACTCACCTCGGTTGGGCATTTCAGCGATGAGGCTTCTGGTACACTCACTGGTGCGCACAACACAGCCGTCCCGGTACAGCAGGTGGAGGCAGGAGCAGCCGAGGTGCCGGGTGGTCGGAGGGCATCCCGGCGCAAGCAACCATCTGCCGCCCAGACGGGTCCCAAGTTCCTGGAGTTACCACACCCACCCATAGACCCAATGCAGTCATGGACCCAGGGACGATCGAAGGGGATGACGGCCAGCTTGCGGCAGCTGCAGACGAAGGTGGAGGAGTCCACCCGCATCCAGGAGCAGGGAGTGGTGCCGGTCATATGTGCCACCCAGGCCGAAACCACAAGGGTGGCGTCCGCGGTGGAGGCAATGGGGGTGAAGGTGTCAGACATGGGGAGCAGAATGCAAGGCCTGGGGCTTTCCGAGCAGGTGGCGTCTGTGGCCCAGGACATGGCTGCCCTCTCACAGGAAGCCATGAACCAGAGCCAGTGGCAGTTCGCAGAGGTACTCAATGCCGTGGCCCAGTCCCAGCAGGCAATGACACAGTCTCTGCAGGCCATCGCTGTGGGCATCGGCGCCATTGCCCAGGTGCTGGCTGGCATCACCCAGACACAGACAGGGATGGCCAACTCCCTGAGCTCCATGACTGCAAACTTGCAGACCCTTGTTGATACAAGGGCGGGCCTCCAGGACTGGCAGCGCCAGGTGTTGGGGGGGCGTCGGATGGTCGGTCCGTTTGCACCCCCGACCCATGTAGAGACCCAGGAGCCATCGGGCACCCTGAGGGAGGAGGTGCTGAGGCCCGTTCCGGGTCCCCCTGTAGGGGAGGCCCCGGAACACTGCGACACCTCGAACTCCCCCCCCCACTCCCCCACTTCCGTCCCAGGTACATCGGGTGGGCAACGGGCAGGACAGGCTGGCAGCTCGCCATTCCAGTTGCCCGAGCCGCAGCCTGGCCCACCTAGGCCGGGCCCGCCCCAGGAAATGGCCGCCAAAAGGATCCCGACTCACAGGGCAGGAATCCCAGGAGTCCACCTCCAGTTCTGCTGTACCGTCTGGGGAACCACCTAAACGTAGTCAAAGGGCCCGTGAGGCCAAACAATTAGACACTGAGTAAATTGGCACGGGTGCAGGGCACAGATGAGTTGTAGGGGCTAGGGCACGTGTATGAACTGTTTGTTATTAAAATCACTTTCACACCGACAGAAGCTGCCTTTGTGCTCTGTCCGATGCGTGCGGGGGTGTGGTGTGAGGTGACCGCCAATGTGTGTGTGTGAGGGGTGATAGAACGTCGGCCTCAGGTGAGTGTGCCCCCCTTCCCCCTGGTCGCCCTCGCCATCCCCCCGGGCAGAGACGGGACCGTGCACTGCAGTGTCACGGCCGCATGCAGGGACGGTCCGGGTGGAGGGTGGTACTGTGGCCATGGGTCAGACATTGTCCAACGATGTAGAGCCCGGAGCTCATCGCAGGGCGGGTTGTCATCATCCTCCATGGCCTGCAATAGACACGCTTCCACCGCCGACCGTGTGAGCCCGGCCCGTTGTGCCGCAGGTGGATCTGCAATGGAGGGGTGGTGTGCATGCGGGTGGGGTGAGGGTGGTTGGTGGTATGCATGCGGTTGGGCCAAGGGTGGTTGGTGGTGGGCGGGTGGGGGGGTGAGGGTGGTCGACTGGTGCACATGTTCGGCGATTCCCACGCCCCCCTAGTCAGTGAACCGGGCGGCTATCAGCCTGTCCCGCACCCGCTGGCCCAGCCGTTAACGGTGGGCAGCCTCACGTCCATGTCCAGCCCGTCTGTCCTGACCATTGCCCCCATCCTCCTCATCTGGGGAGGTCTGCGCCTCGTCTTGCTGCTCCTCCCCTCCCCCCTCCTCTGCCTGCAGCACATCGCCCCTCAGCTGGGCTATATTGTTCAGGATGCAGCAGACACAACGATGCGGCCGACCCTATCTGGCGGGTACTGGAGGGCCCCTCCAGAGCGGTCCAGGCACCTGGAATGCATCTTGAGCAGCCCAAAGCACCTCTCTATCACACCCCTGGTTGCTGCATGGGCATCGTTGTAGCGGTTCTCCGCGTCATTCTGTGGCCTCCGTATAGGCTCATCAGCCACGACCGCAACTTGCCCCTCAGCCGGAGGGGGGCGTCCCTCAAACATGGTGGGGATGAAAGATTGCGCCAATACGAATGAATCATGTACACTGCTCAGATACCAGACGCAGACGTGCAGGATCATCATGCGGTGGTCACAGACCACCTGAATGTTCATGGAATAGGTCCCCTTCCTATTGGTGAACACGGCCCTGTTATCTGCAGGTGGCCGCACTGCAACGTGCATCCCATCAATCGCGCCCTGGACCATGGGCATCCCGGCCGCCGCAGCGAAGCCCGCTGCCCAGGCATCCTGGCTGGCCCGGTTGACAGGGAACTGGATGTAGCGGTCCGCAATGGCATATAGGGCGTCTGTCACTGCCCGGATGCACCGGTGCACCGATGCCTGCGTGTTGCCGGACAGATCCCCACTCGGCGCCTGGAATGACCCCGTGGCATAAAGGTTCAGGGCCTCCGTAACCTTGACGGCCACGGGGAGAGGGTGTCCCCCGCCAGTGCCACGCGGTGCCAGGTTGCCATTAGGTGGCAGATATGGGCGACGGTTTCCTGGCTCATCCGGTCTGTGAGGTCCTGGTACGACGAACGTGGCCGGTACATGTGGGACCTCATCGGGTGTCTCCGTCGCCGTGGCACCACGTCCTCCTCCTCCTCCTTGTGCTCCTCCTCCTCATCCTGTTGGGCAGGCGGCCTTCCGGCCTGGGCTGCTGCCACCTGCCTCCCTGCAGCACGCTCCTCTGCGGCAGTCTCCCCAGCCTCCCGGGCACGCTCCTGCTCCAGCTCCCCCAGGGCAACATGTAGAAGTGCGGCTCCCACCACGGCGGCCAACATCGCTGGGTGATCACCAAACATAACGGCCTGCAGGGGGTGGGGATGGATAGACGACATGTCATTATTGCCCGTAAACCCCCCCCCCCCCCCCCCCCCCCCCCCCCCGCAACCAGGTGCCATGGGCTGCATGGTCGCGACTGCCTGAAGCTGACCAGGCGGACAACCTCCACAACCCCCTCGTCTCCCCGGCACTCGCCCTCTCCCCTCCCCGGCACTCGCTCCCTCTTCCCCGGCACTCGCCCTCACCCCTCCCCGGCACTCGATCCTTCCTCCCCGGCACTCGCCCTCACCCCTCTCCGGCACTCGCCCTCTACCCTCCCCGGCACTCGCCCTCTCCCCTCCCCAGCACTCGCCCTCTCCCGTCACCAGCACTCGCCCTCTCCCCTCCCTGGCACTCGCCCTCTACCCTCCCCGGCACTCGCCCTCTCCCCTCCCCGGCACTCGCTCCTTCCTTCCCGGCACTCGCCCTCACCCCTCTCCGGCACTCGCCCTCTACCCTCCCCGGCACTCGCCCTCTCCCCTCCCCAGCACTCGCCCTCTCCCGTCACCAGCACTCGCCCTCTCCCCTCCCTGGCACTCGCCCTCTACCCTCCCCGGCACACACCCTCACCTCCTCCTCCCCGGCACTCGCCATCTCCTCCCCGGCACTCGGTCTCCTTCCCCTCCCCGGCACTCGCCCTCTCCCCTCCCCAGCACTCGCCCTCTCCCGTCACCAGCACTCGCCCTCTCCCCTCCCTGGCACTCGCCCTCTACCCTCCCCGGCACACACCCTCACCTCCTCCTCCCCGGCACTCGCCATCTCCTCCCCGGCACTCGGTCTCCTTCCCCTCCCCGGCACTCGCCCTCTACCCTCCCCGGCACACGCTCTCACCCCCTCCTCCCCGGCACTCGCCCTCACCCCTCCCCGGCACACGCCCTCCCCGGCACTCACCCTCTCCTCCCCGGCAATCGCCCTGCCTCCTCCCCGGCACTCACCCTGCCCTCCCCGGCACTCGTCCTCTCCCCTCCCTGGCACTCGCTCTCTGCCCTCCCCGGCACACGCCCTCACCTCCTCCTCCCCGGCACTCGCCCTCTCCTCCCCGGCACTCGCCCTCTCCCCTCCCCGGCACTCACCCCACCCCCTCCCCAGCACTCGCCCACTTCTCCCCGGCACTCGCCCTCTCCGCCCCGGCACTCGCCCTCCCTCCTTCCTGGCACTCGCCCTCTCCTCCCCGGCACTCACCCTCCCCGGCCCACGCCCTCCACCCTCCCCGGCACTCGACCTCTCCTCCCCGGCACTCGCCCTCTCCTCCCCGGCACTCACCCTCCCCCTCCCCGGCACTCGCCCTCCCCCTCCCCGGCACTCGCCCTCTCCTCTCCACCTCTCCACCTCTCCACACCCCCCCCCATCCCCCTCACAACCCCCCCTACTCCAGCACCCTACTCCACCCCCCCCACTATTGCACACACAACCCCACTCCACACACTCACACACACACCCACTCCACACACACAGCCCCACTCCATACACACAGCCCCACTCCACACACACAGCCACACTCCACACCCCCACTCCACACACACACCCCCACTCCACACACACACACACACACACACAGCCCCACTCCACACACACAGCCCCACTCCACACACACAGCCCCACTCCACACACAAACCCACTCCACCCCCCCACTCCACCACCCCTATTCCACATACACCCCCCCACTCCACACACACACACACCCACTCCACACGCACATGCCCACTCCACACACTCCACCCTCTCCACACACCCCCCACTCCACATACACCCCCCCACTCCACACACTCCCCCCTCTCCACA
The DNA here is from genome assembly GCF_047496885.1 of Scyliorhinus torazame. Taxonomy (NCBI): domain Eukaryota; kingdom Metazoa; phylum Chordata; class Chondrichthyes; order Carcharhiniformes; family Scyliorhinidae; genus Scyliorhinus; species Scyliorhinus torazame. The sequence goes on from NC_092710.1 coordinate 237,849,369, forward strand.
ACCCCCCCACTCCACATACACACTCCCCCCTCTCCACACACACACCCCCACTCCACATACATACTCCCCCCTCTCCACACACACCCCCACTCCACACACACACCCACTCCACATACACACACCCCCACTCCACACACACACACACACACACACACACACTCCACCCCCCCCACTCCACACACACACACACACACACACACACACACACTCCACCCCCCCACCACTCCACACCCCCTATTCCACATACACCCCCCCACTCCACACACACCCCCACACCACACACACACCCCCACTCCATCCCCCCACTCCACACACACACACACACACACCCCCACTCCACCCCCCCACTCCACACCCCCACTCCACACACACACACCCCCACTCCCCCCCACACACACACACTCCACACACACCCCCACACCCTCACTCCACACACACACACCCACTCCACCCCCCCCCACTCCACACACCCCCCCCACTCCACCCCCCCACTCCACACACACACACAGACACACACACTCCACACACACAGCCCCACTCCACACACACAGCCCCACTCCACACACACAGCCCCACTCCACACACACCCACTCCACACACACAGCCCCACTCCACACACACCCCCACTCCACACACACACACACACAGCCCCACTCCACACACACACCCACTCCACCTCCCCCAGTCCACCACCCCACTCCACCACCCCTATTCCACATACACCCTCCCCACTCCCCACACACACACACCCACTCCACACGCACATGCCCACTCCACACACCCCCACTCCACATACACCCCCCCCACTCCACACACTCCCCCCTCTCCACAACCCCCCCACTCCACATACACACTCCCCCCTCTCCACACACACACCCCCACTCCACATATATACTCCCCCCTCTCCACACACACCCCCACTCCACACACACACCCACTCCACATACACACACCCCCACTCCACACACACACACACACACACACACACACTCCACCCCCCCCACTCCACACACACACACACACATACACACACACACTCCACCCCCCCACCACTCCACACCCCCTATTCCACATACACCCCCCCACTCCACACACACCCCCACACCACACACACACCCCCACTCCACCCCCCCCACTCCACACACACACACACACACACACACACACCCACTCCACACCCCCCCCACTCCACACCCCCACTCCACACACACACACCCCCACTCCCCCCCCCCACACACACACACTCCACACACACCCCCACACCCTCACTCCACACACACCCACCCACTCCACCCCCCCCACTCCACACACACACACACACACACACACACACTCCACCCCCCCACCACTCCACACCCCCTATTCCACATACACCCCCCCACTCCACACACACCCCCACACCACACACACACCCCCACTCCATCCCCCCACTCCACACACACACACACACACACCCCCACTCCACCCCCCCCCACTCCACACCCCCACTCCACACACACACACCCCCCACTCCCCCCCACACACACACACTCCACACACACCCCCACACCCTCACTCCACACACACACACCCACTCCACCCCCCCCACTCCACACACACCCCCCACTCCACCCCCCCACTCCACACACACACACAGACACACACACTCCACACACACAGCCCCACTCCACACACACAGCCCCACTCCACACACACAGCCCCACTCCACACACACCCACTCCACACACACAGCCCCACTCCACACACACCCCCACTCCACACACACACACACACACACACACAGCCCCACTCCACACACACACCCACTCCACCTCCCCCAGTCCACCCCCCCACTCCACCACCCCTATTCCACATACACCCTCCCCACTCCCCACACACACACACCCACTCCACACGCACATGCCCACTCCACACACCCCCACTCCACATACACCCCCCCCACTCCACACACTCCCCCCTCTCCACAACCCCCCCACTCCACATACACACTCCCCCCTCTCCACACACACCCCCCCACTCCACATATATACTCCCCCCTCTCCACACACACCCCCACTCCACACACACACCCACTCCACATACACACACCCCCACTCCACACACACACACACACACACACACACACACTCCACCCCCCCCCACTCCACACACACACACACACATACACACACACACTCCACCCCCCCACCACTCCACACCCCCTATTCCACATACACCCCCCCACTCCACACACACCCCCACACCACACACACACCCCCACTCCACCCCCCCCACTCCACACACACACACACACACACACACACACCCACTCCACACCCCCCCCACTCCACACCCCCACTCCACACACACACACCCCCACTCCCCCCCCCACACACACACACTCCACACACACCCCCACACCCTCACTCCACACACACCCACCCACTCCACCCCCCCCCACTCCACACCCCCCCCCCCACTCCACCCCCCCACTCCACACACACACGCAGACACACACACTCCACACACACAGCCCCACTCCACACACACAGCCCCACTCACACACACCAGCCCCACTCCACACACACACACACCCACTCCACACACACAGCCCCACTCCACACACACAGCCCCACTCCACACACACCCCCACTCCACACACACACACACACACACACACACAGCCCCACTCCACACACACACCCACTCCACCTCCCCCAGTCCACCCCCCCACTCCACCACCCCTATTCCACATACACCCTCCCCACTCCCCACACACACACACCCACTCCACACGCACATGCCCACTCCACACACCCCCACTCCACATACACACACCCCCACTCCACACACACACACACACACACATTCCACACGCACATGCCCACTCCACACACTCCCCCTCTCCACACCCCCCCCACTCCACATACACACTCCTCCCTCTCCACACACACCCCCACTCCACATACATACTCCCCTCTCTCCACACACACCCCCACTCCACACACACACACACACACACCCACTTCACATACACACACCCCCACTCCACACACACACACACACTCCCCCCCACTCCACACACACTCCACACCCCCCCCACTCTACCCCCCCACCACTCCACACCCCCTATTCCACATACACCCCCCCACTCTACACACACCCCCACACCACACACACACACCCACTCCACCCCCCCCCACTCCACACACACACTCCCACTCCACACACACACACACACACACACACCCACTCCACACACACACCCCCACTCCACACACACACACCCACTCCACCCCCCCACACCCCTACTCCACACACACACCCCCACTCCACACACACACTCCCACTCCACACACACACACACACACACACCCACTCCACACACACCCCCACTCCACACACCCCCCCACACCCCCACTCCACACACACACCCCCACTCCACCCCCCCCACTCCACACACACACACACACTCCACACCCCCCCCACTCCACACACACACCCCCACTCCACCCCCCCCCACTCCACCCCCCCCACTCCACACACACACCCCCACTCCACACACCCCCCCACTCCACACACACACACGCACACACTCCACACACACCCCCCCACACCCCCACTCCACACACACACCCCCACTCCACCCCCCCCACACTCCACACCGCCCCCCCCCCACTCCACACACCCACTCCACACACACACACCCCTCCCCACCAACTGCGGCCACGCCGTCACTTCTCCTGCGGCCACCCCACGCCGAGACCTACCTCCGCGCTGGCCGACGTCAACCATCACAACTGGTTGACGCCGTTAAATAGGTGGTTTAATTTACGCCAACGTGACCCGTGGTCACATCGGCGGGACTTAGGCCCATCCAGCCGGGAGAATTCGGGCAGCCCCGGGGTCCATAGCGTTGTGTCGGTCCCCGCTATTCTCCGAGGCTGGCGGCGCGATTCACGCTGGGGCGATTTTTGGGGGCCGGAGAATTCGGAGGACGGCGGGGGCGGGATTCACACCGACCGCCGGCGATTCTCCGACCTGGCGGGGGGGGGGGGGGGGGGGGGGGGGGGGGGGGTCGGAGAATCCCGCCCCAGGTCTCTAAGTGATCGAACAGGATGCTCCTGAAAGAATTTGTTGGCTGGAGACAAGAAGGTAAATTTTTAAACACTGCTTCTTCTGACCCCACTTTAAAAGATGTTGCGCCAAAGACCAGCCCTCAATCACTACAGATCCCTTCCCCTCACCACCCCAGCTGTCACCCTTTTGCACCTGCCTCACCTCCTGAGGATCTCTGTTAACATGCAGTGACCTAGCTGTCATAATATACACCAGTATATGATGTTGCAGACACACACACTGATGGACACACAGCAAGATCAATCAACACACACAACATCGCAGCCAGTCACCAGTTAGAGCACAGTCACTGTAAAGACAGGGGGCATCAGAGTTCCCACTCATTCGGGATGCAGCCTCCTACAAGGACAGAGCTTACAGCTTACAGCACAGATCCTCACCATGTGCTGAGTGCACAGACTGGTTAGGACAGGCATAGGTCTTTAGTTTAATCAAACATCGTGTTAACCCACAGTGAAAGTATGTTCAACAGTTTCTAACTTAATAAAATAGTGTTGCACTATTTTAAGTGTTGGTGGCCTGTATGTGTTCCACGGATCCAGAGCACCCAACACATCATGATACCAGGAGTTGAGGGATGTTAGACCTTCTTAGACCTACCTGCAAGTATCTGCCTTCCACCAGCATACAATCATCCTGCAAAATGGACAGCGTCCGCCCGCCGCTGCCGCTCCGCATCACCGGTAACCTAGGGGCCAACTGGAAGATATTCAAACAACGCTTCCAGCTCTACCTTGAAGCCACAGACTGGGAAGATGCCTCAGACACCAGGAAGATTGCTCTCTTCCTATCCACGACCGGGGAACATGCCAGCCACATTTTCAATTCTCTCACCTTTGCTGATGATGAAGATAAATCAAAATTCAAGACGGTCCTCCTCAAGTTTGACACTCACTACAACAGAGAGGTGAGTGAAAGTTTCGAGCGCTATGTATTCCAACAGTGTTTACAGGGTAAGGATGAACCTTTCCAGTCCCTTCTCACCCACCTCCGCATCCTTGCGCAGTCCTGTAATTACAGGCCCACCTCCGACTCCATGATACGCGACCAGATCGTATTCGGTGTTCAGTCGGACCCCCTACGCCAGCAGCTTCTCAAGGTAAAGCAGCTCACCCTAGCGACCGCCATCGAGACCTGTGTGCTACACGAACACGCCACTAATTGGTATTCCCACATCCAAGCGGCTGAAATGGCGCAGCAAGGTCCCCATGAGGCAGAACGGGTCCAAGCAATCGAGCAACTCCAGGGCCTCAGCCTGGATGAGGGCGGCCATTTTGCGCGCTTTTCGCGGACACCCGCGCATGTGCACACCGAATGAGGAGACGGCGATGTTGGCGAACGTACTGCGCAGGCATGCACCACGTACGACCGCACCACGCATGTGCGGTGGTGCAGCGAACGTACTGACGCTACAATGTGCAGCAACTGTTGCTCCGCCCACTTAAAGCAGCAATGTCCTGCCAAATCCCAACGATGCCTGAGATGTGGCAAACTTGGCCACTATGCTGCTTTATGCAGATCAGCTCAGCCTGCCAATTCATATCGCTCCAGCCAGCCTCGGGAATGTCCGGGCCATTCAACCCACGGTCACCGAGTCCGATGCGGACCTACTACCCGATATTGACACCGAGAACCCGAAGGCGCCTTTTCGAGTCGGTATCTTTACAAAAAACAGGGTGTCCCCGAAGCAAAGAACCCAGCCTCTATCGGTATACAGCATCGATCCAGACGATGAGTGGTGTGCCACCCTGACAGTCAACCGGTCCCAAATACCATTCCGCCTGGACACTGGTGCCTCCGCCAATCTCATTGTGTGGTCTGACCTCCAAAGCCTTTGTGTCAAACCAGCCATCCTCCCATCAGTCTGCCAGCTATTAGATTATAATGGCAATGACATTGCTGCCAGCGGCTCGTGCCAACTTGAAGTGACGCACATGTCACGCAAAGTCATCCTTCCCTTTGAAATCGCGGGCTCCTCGAAAGCCTCCCTGCTTGGCGCGCAGGCATGCAAGCTGTTGAACCTAGTTCAGAGAGTTCACTCTCTCTCTCCTGCTGACGCGTCTGCCTTTCAGGACACCGACTTCAGGGCGCAGCTCGACGCCATTATCAACCAGTACCGTGAAGTCTTCGAGGGCATGGGCACGCTCCCGTACACCTACAAGATCTTATTAAAACCGAATGCCACGCCTGTGGTGCACGCACCTCGCAGGGTCCCCGCACCCCTTAAGGACCGCCTCAAGCAGCAGCTGCAGGACCTCCAGAACCAAGGAGTGATCTCCAGAGTCACGGAACCAGCCGACTGGGTCAGTTCCATGGTCTGTGTAAAAAAGCCTTCCGGCGAATTGAGAATTTGCATTGATCCCAAGGAGCTAAATCGCAATATCATGAGGGAGCATTATCCAATTCCCAAGCACGAAGAGCTCACATGTGAGATGGCTCGCGCCAAGCTCTTCGCCAAACTCGACGCCTCAAAAGGATTCTAGCAAATCCAGCTCGACAAATCCCGCAGAAAACTTTGCACATTTAATACCCGCTTTGGCAGATATTGTTACAACAGGATGCCGTTCGGGATCATATCTGCATCAGAAGTGTTCCATAGGATTATGGAACAAATGATGGAAGGCATTGAAGGTGTTCGCGTCTATGTCAATGACATAATCATTTGGTCCACCACCCCGCAGGAGCATGTTAGTCGCCTCCAGCGCGTATTCAGACGTATACATGAGCATGGCCTCCGCCTCAACAGGGCCAAATGCTCTTTTGGTCAGACGGAACTCAAGTTCCTCGGGGACCACATCTCCCAATTGAGTGTGCCGCCGGATGCGGACAAGGTAGCTGCCATCACAGCTATGAAAACGCCAGAGGACAAGAAGGCGGTCCTCCGATTTCTGGGCATGATCAATTTTTTAGGGAAATTTATCCCTAACCTCGCCTCTCATACCACGGCTCTCAGGAATCTGTTCAGGAAGACGACAGACTTCCAATGGCTCCCTGCCCACGAGCGCGAATGGAGAGAACTCAAAACAAAACTGACCATGGCCCCGGTCTTAGCTTTCTTTGATTCAGCAAAGGAGACCAAAATTTTGACCGATGCCAGTCAATCCGGCATTGGGGCAGTGCTCCTTCAACGTGATGAGGCCTCATCATGGGCCCCCGTTGCATGATCCCCACGGAGCAGCATTACACGCCTGAAGGGGGGGTTGCCGCGGCGGTCCGGAGTTGCTGGAGACCGCGGCCACGGCGCGGGCCAGGCAGACCCCCACAAAGTGGTCCTTCTTGCCGCACCCTTTGCAGGTGGCGGTGCGGGCCGGGCAGCGCGGGTGGCGATGATTCGCCTGCCCGCAGAAGAAACAGCGGGGCCCGGTGGCGTTAGCGGGCCGTCTCGCAGCAGGGTCAGGGGGAAGGTCTCTGGGGCTGCCGCTGCGGGGTGCCACGCAGCTCAGGGGGCCACCGCGTGGTCGGGCAGATAGGACTGAGCGTTTTTGTAGGCAACGTCCATGGACCCTGCTGGGGCCCGTGCCTCTCTAAGTCCAGGTTGTCCCTTTCTAGGAGTCTTTGACAGATATCTGAGGAGCTCATAGCTGCTACGAAAGCATCCCTGATTAAAAGTTCCGTGTGCTCGCTCCCCGAAACTTGCGGGCAGCCACAGTTTCAACCCAGCACCAGTAGCGCCTGATAGAAATCCTCCAACGATTCCCCGGGGCTTTGCCGTCTCGTAGCAAGCAGGTGATGTGCGTAGACCTGATTTACAGGGCGGATATAATGTCCTTCCAACAGTTCGATCGCGGCATCATAGTTCTCTGCCTCCTCGATAAGGGTGTAGATCCCAGGGCTGACCCTTGAGCGCAGGAGATGCATTTTCTGTCCTTCTGAGGGGGTGGCTCCGGCTGTCTCTAGGTAGCCTTTAAAGCACGCCAGCCAGTGTTTAAATATTGCAGCCGAGTTCTCCGCATGGGGGCTGAGTTGAAGGCACTCGAAGATCCATCCTTCCAGCTTAATTCTAGTAGATTAAATTGATGCGCAATCAATTACACTCAAGACGAAGTGATTTCATAACTGAAGACTTTAATCTACTAGAATTTGTTCCCCAGCAGCTTCGGTACAGAAAGTGAAGGCTGTTGGGACCGCACCATCTCTTATACTCCGCCTTCAGGGCGGAGGTACGTAATACAGCCAATGGTAGACTCCTGGGTCTGACCAATGGTCATCAGCCTCTTAGGTACTGCAATACCTGGTACGACCACAGGCAGCTACTGCTGTTCTGTCGGACTGCCTTGTTGCTCCACTTTAGATCAAAACATAGAAAATAGAAACAGAAACAGCAGTAGATCATTCGGCCATTCACGCCTGCTCCACCATTCATTATGGCAGATCACCAACTCAGTAATTGTTTCAGCTTTCCCCCCACAACCTTTGATCCCTTCAGTCCCAAGAGTTACATCCAGCTGCTTTTTGAAGAGATACAAGGCGGGATTCTCCGACCCCCTGCTGGGTCGGAGAATCCGGGGGGGGGGGGGGGGGGGGCGCGATACCCGCCCCACCGCCCCGCCACCGGCTGCCGTATTCTTCAGTGCTGTTTTTTGGGCGGGGTGGGATCCCCGCCACACAAGTCGGGGGCCGTTGGCAGAGGCCTCCCCGGCGATTCTCCAGGCCCCAATGGGCCGAGCGGCCGTCCATTTTTGGCCAGTCCTGCCGGCATGGGTTACGCATGGTCCCACACGGCGGGACTTGGCAGGTAAGTCGGTGGGGGCGGTCCTCGGACGGCTGCGGGGGTATCTGACCCGGGGGGGGTGGGGTGGCCATGGTGGCCTGGCCCGCAATCGGGGCCCACCGATCTGCAGGCAGGCCTGTTCCGTGGGGCACTTCTTACTTCCGCGCCGGCCCCTGTCGGGCTCCGCCATGGCCGGCGCGGAGAAGAGAACCCCCCCTGCACATCCGCCAAAATACAGCCGCCAGTCTGCGCATGCGCGGAATCATGTCGGCGGTTCCGCGCATGCGCGAGATCACGACGGCCGTTCTGCGCATTGGCGAACTCGGTGCCACCCGGAATGGCGCCAACACCTCCAGCCTCCACCTAGCCCCTGAGACAGGTGAGAATTCCTTACCTTGGGGGCCCGTTGATGCCAGAGTTGTTGGCACCGGTTTTCCCACAGGCGTGGGGACTTAGTCCCCGGAAGGGAGAATCCCGGCCACAGTGTTTTAGCCTCAACCATTTTCTGTGGTAGAGAATTTCATCGGTTCACCAAATCTCTCCTCATCTCAATGGTCTACCCTGTACCCTCAGGCTGTAATCTTTGGTTCTGAGCTCTCCCACCATCAGGAATATCCTCCCTGAATCTTTACTGTCCAGTCCTGTCAGAATTTCATCAGTTTCTCTCCGATCCACCCTCATTCTTCTAGACTCCAACAAATATATTCCTTTTTTTCCCAATTAAGGAGCAATTTATTGTGGCAAATCCAACTACCCTGCACATCTTTGGGTTGTGGGGGTGAGACCCACGCAGACACGGGGAGAATGTGCAAACTCCACAGGGACAGTGACCTGGAGCCATGATCGTTTCTTTCAGCGACTGGTGTACGAGGACGACCTGGGGCGAAATTCTCCGGAAACGGCGCGATGTCCGCCGACTGGCGCCCAAAACGGCGCAAATCAGTCAGATATCGTGCCGCCCCAAAGGTGCAGAATGCTCCGCATCTTTGGGGGCCGAGCCCCAACCTTAAGGGGCTAGGTCGGCGCCGGACGAATTTCCACCCCGCCAGCTGGCGGAAAAGGCCTTTGGTGCCCCGCCAGCTGGCGCGGAAATGACATCTCCGTGCAGCGCATGCGCGGGAGCGTCAGCGGCCGCTGACAGCATTCCCGCGCATGCGCAGTGGAGGGAGCCACTTCCTTAAGTACTCTGGGATGTAGATTATCAGGCTCTGGAATTAATTGACCTTCAATCACATCAATTTCTCTAACACCATTTCCCTACCTAATGCCTCTGCTAAACCCCATCATTTCTGGTACATTATTTGTGTCCTCCTTTGTGAAGACAGAACAAAAGTTTAGTTGGTGTTTAGTTGGTCAGCCATTTCTTTGTTTCCCATTGTAAAGTCCTTTGATTCTGACTGTTTATGATATTAGTCTTCACCAATCGTTTTCTCTGCACATATCTACGGAGGTGTTTACAGTCAGTTTATATGTTTTCCACAAGCTTACTCTCGTATTCTTTTTTCCACTTCTCAATCAATCACTTTGTCCTCCTTTGCTGAATTCTAAACTGCTCCCAATCCTCAGATCTGCTGTTTCTCTGACCAATTTGTATGCCTCATCCTTGGATCTAATACTATCTATAATTTCCCTTGTAAGCTATGGTTTGGCCACCTTTCCCATTTTATTTTTGTACTAGACAGGAATGAACAATTGTTGCAGTTCATCCATGTGCACTTTGAATGTTTGGCATTGCCTGTGCACTATTATCCCTTCAAGTAGCATTCCCCATAATTGCCAACTTGTACCTCATACCATCATAGTTTATTTTATTTAGATTCAGGATGCTAGTTTCAAAATCAGTTACTCTCCATCATCACTCTCCACCTTGATGAAGAATTGTATCATATTACGGTCGCTCATTCCCAAGAGGCCTCGTGAAACTAGGGGCGTCATTCTCCGACCCCCCGCCGGGTCGGAGAATGACCGTTGGCCGCCGTTAATCCCGCCCCCGCCGAAGTCTCCGGTACCAGAGATTGGGCGGGGGCGGGAATCGGGCTGCGCCGGTTGGCGGGACCCCCCGCTCAATTCTCCGGCCCGCATGGGCCGAAGTCCCGCCCAGAAATTGCCTGTCCCACCGGTGTAAATCAAAGCTGGTATTTACCGGCGGGACCAGGCGGCGTGGGCGGGCTCCGGGGTCCTGGGGGGGGGGCGCTGGCGATCTGACCCTGGGGGGTGCCCCCACGGTGGCCTGGCCCGCGATCGGGACCCACCGATCCGCGGGCGGGCCTGTGCCGTGGGGGCACTCTTTCCCTTCCACCTCCGCCACGGCCTCCACCATGGCGGAGGCGGAAGAGACTCTCCCCACTGCGCATGCGCGGGAAACTGTCGGCGGCCACTGATGCTCCTGCGCATGCGCCGCATTTCCGCGCCAGCTGGTGGGGCAACAAACGCCATTTCCTCCAGCTGGCGGGGCAACAAACGCCATTTCCTCCAGCTGGCGGGGCGGAAATCCATCCGGCACCGGCCTAGCCCCTCAATGTTGGGGCTCGGCCCCCAAAGATGCGGAGCATTCCGCACCTTTGGGCCGTCGTGATGCCCGTCTGATTGGCGCCGTTTTTGGCGCCAGTCGGCGGACATCGCGCCGTTGGGGGAGAATTTCGCCCTAGATTGCCAATTATTCCTTTCTCATTACAGAATATCCAGTCTAGTATGGCCTGTTCTCCAGTTGGTTGCTTAACGTATTGGTCCAGAAAACTATCCTGTACACATTCCAGGAATTCCTCCTCTACAGTATTGTGGCTAATTTGATTTTCCCAATCTATGTGCAGATTAAAACCACCCATAATTACAGATGTTCCTTTATCGTATGCATTTCTAATTTCCCATTTAAAGCCATTCCCAACATCACCACTGCAGTTTGGGGGTCTATATACAACACCCACTGATGTTTTTGTCCCTTGGTGTTTCTCAGCTTTACACATACAGATTCCACATTGTCAGAGCGAACATCCATCCTCACTATTGCGTTAATTTCCTCTTTAACCAGCAGTGCAACTCCACCGCCTTCCTTTTTGACTGTCCTTCCTGATTACTGAATACTGCTGGATGTTCAATTCCCATCCCTGGTCACCCCTGCAACCATAAATGGTTAAACACCCTGTCGCCGATCCTGACTATATCATACCCATTTATATCTATTTGCACAATTAATTCATCCACTTTATTGTGACTGCTCCGAGCATTAAAGCACAAAATCTTAAGACCTGTCTTTTTAACATTCCTTGTCCTGTTCCCATCATTTTTCACTGTGGCCCTATTTTATTCTGACTCTTGGGCCGGGAACCTCCGAGCCTCCGCGCCGAAATGGCTCTCAGCGCAGGGACGGAGAATGGGGCCTCGGACCCGTGATCGGTTCCGACCCCGGGACGCGATTCTCCGCCGATCGGAGAATCGGTGGCAGTCGCCCGTGCACACGGTTGACGCAGTGCTGGTCGGGGGCCGTTGAAAGAGGCCCCCACGGTGATTCTCTGCGGTTAACCAGCCAAGTTCCCGCTGGCGTGGCTCACGTATGGTTCCACCCGGCCGGAGCTCGGCGTTGCGGCTGCGATGGCCGACCTGGTGGGGAGGGCGGGGGTATTAGTCTCTGGGGCGCCTCCACGACGGCCAGGCCCACGATCGGGGGCCACCGATCGGCGGGCCTCCTACTTTCTTCCGTGCCAGCCCGCTGTGTGGCTCTGCCATGTTGCGTGGCGCTGGCATGGAAGCGGCCACCGCGCACATGCGCGGACCCGAGGCCAGCAGTGCAGGGCAGTGTCCGACAGCTGGAGCAGCGCAGAGCACTCCGGCACCGTGCTGGCCCCCTGTGGGCTACAGAATCGCTGGGCCAAGAGGCCCGTTGACGCCGGCGTGAAACACTCCAGTATTTAAGCCGGAGTCAACACGTAGCCGCGCTTTTGGAGAATCTTGGCCCCGGTTTCTCTGCCTATCATTTTTCTTATTCCCCTTTCTATCTTTTGTTCTCATTCTTGTTTCCCCCTCCTCTGACTCCGTACATAGGTTCCCATCCCCCTGCCATTTTCGTTTAACTTGTCCAAGGTCCCGGAGGGGAGGGTGTCCCAGCTTTGACGAAAGCCCCCTCCCTCCCCCCATCTATCCTGCTTGAGGTGGAGAAATGTATTTTT